>NC_089848.1:69349476-69662615 GCF_035609145.1 Eleutherodactylus coqui | reverse complement strand
GTTCAGATGAGTGTTTTTTTGCGCACAAATAGCCACGCAAAAAGAATGCGTCTATTAGAACCAATGGTTTCCTATTAAAGTGTTCTCATGACAGATTTTTAGACGCGCAAAATACTTGCCCCTGTAAAAGATAGGACATGCGAGGCTACAATTTACGCATCTAAGGTCCGTGCTGTTTGTAAAGATAGGATCTGACTTATCTTTGGTGTGTTTTGCGCAGGAATTCCCATGGACTCCTATGGGAGCTGGATTAACACACAGCACGCCCCACAGATCATGTGAATGTGCAAATTATGCGCGAATGGAGATCGCGCTTTTAGCTTTGCTCACACAATTTTTTCACACACGAGCGGCTATCTTTTTGCGCGACTATTATACATACATATTGTATATAGCAATAAAAAAGAATACTGGTATCTCTGTATTTGTAGCAACCTGTTCTATAAAATAAGTGCACTATTTATCCGTGTCAGAACAACAGTTTTTGGTCACGCTGCCTCAAAAAAAATAGACATATTACAGATGGCATTGCAGCTACATTCATCTGTATTTGCCTCTGTATCTGCTATCGTTGGTTGTATTTTCCACTACGTACACACAGATCCATGTTTGCCGAATAGAAAGTGATACCAATGAGTGCAAATAGAGGCAAAAGCAAACAAAGGAAGCACATGTGTCTTTTTTAAAAACACAGTCATGAAAAATACAACTGTGCAAATAAATACACAGATTTACATTAGCTTCATATTACAGGTCACCAACTCAGACCAAATATGCAGTAAAAATATGCTTGTCTGAAAGCGGCCTATACTCGTATAAGCAAGTATGGCCGCCTTCTGTGATTCTGTTTTTTTTATAGATCTGATCCCCTTTTTAGTTATTTGTTCACAATCAAGAACATTGGGCATGCAAAGGCAAAATGCAGCAAGCATCTCCTTATGCCAATATGCCAAAAAATTGCCTTTATGACTTGGGCCTGTGATAGGGGAATGTGGAGAGGCTAAACCCCTCCCACTCAATGGAACAGAAGCAAACTTGGAAGTTTTCCGTTTGCTATCCACTTTTTTGAAAACCCATTGAAATCAATAGGGAAAAAAAATGGAAATGTTTATTTCCATTTTAATTCCATTTCTCTGTTTCAAGAACGGAACAGAGAGATAGAATTATAATTTAAGCTCTAATGCAGATGTGGACTGAGCTGAACTTTATACATTGCATTGCTCAAATTCCTATTTCCACATCAAATCACCACATAATGTATCAAGAAATGTTCTTATGGTGATGGAAATAAAATAGATATGAACAAAGAAATGTGATGTTCCGCAATATGTGTAGCATGTCCTATGAGGTTCAGAAGCAGTGGACATCTGTATTCTCAGATCTGCTGCAGCTGATGTTTTTTAATGATTTTTTGTGAAAAAAAAAAATCTTGCTGTTTGTATAGCACCAACTTTTCCGCAGCGCTTTCAAGTAATTTATTACCCTCTCACCAAGCTGGGTACTCATTTTACCGACCTTGGAAGGATGGAAGACTGAGTCAACCTTAAGCCGGCTACCTGAACCATGTGGGGACTGAGCTTGCAACCTTCAAGTCATGAGCAAGAATTTAGGACTGCATTTCTGCTGCCTTAGCACTCTGAACCACACATGGCTCCGTGACTACTATAGTGTGTGTCATGATGTTCTTCATCAGCTGGGCTTACAGCACCGCCAATAGTAAAATTATGGCGGCGCTTTAACTCTCCTGGCTCTGCAATCAATCAGAGGCAGGAACGGGTTATCAGGAGGGGTATTTAACCCTTTCTGCCTTCTGCTTCCCCGATACACAGTGCTCATTGAGCACTGTGTGGGGAAAGTGAAAGTAAAATGCACTTTCACTACAGGAGCCCGGGGGGGGGGGGGGGGGGGGGGGCCTGTGTATACATGTATATGTATGTGGGGGGGGGGGGGGCCCTGTGTATACATGTATATGTATGTGTGTGCATGTGTGTGTATATATATATGTATATATAGAGGCGAAAGCCCTCACTGACGGACTGACTGACTTCCAATAACTCGCAGAAAAAAGCCAAATATGCATCCTGTGATACATTGCAGGACAGGCTCAGTCACCATGGTCCTTGATAGCAGCATGCCGATTCTTTTTTTTTTCCGTTGCGGCCTCTCTCTATGGGGAAAGAAAGCCACAATGAAATGCCGGTGGCCTAATCGCTCCAAAACCTGAGACAAACTATGCGGGTTTTGAAGCAGCGCTTATCCCGCAGAAATCTCCCAGTTTTTCGGTACGTCAAACTGCGAGATTTCCGCGGGATTGCCGTCCCGTGGGAACCCAGCCTCAGTGTTCTGACTACTGCAGCACTGTCCCATTGAAGTGAATGGGACAATGCAGTAGTACTCAAAAAGCCACTTCGAACAGTACGGAGTTCTGAGTGCGAACAGGGTTGTACTCGGACATAAACAGTGAAGAGGCTGCAGCGCTCGCACGAGCATTGTGGCTCCTTAAATGGCCGATCAGCGGGTCCTGGTCAGCAGACGCTCACCGATCACATATTGATTGCCTATCCTGAGGAGAGGTATTCCATTTTTAAGAGCTGGAAAACCCTCTTAAGTTCTTCCTTTATAAATCTGATGCATTGCAATCCCCTCCTGGCCTCAGCTCAAAAAACTGCACCAAAAACTAAGGGCCCTTTCACGCGACAGTTTTTATGTTCAGTTTTTTGTGAGCCCAAACCAGGAGTGGATCCAAAATACGGAAGACGTGCAGATCTTTCCATTATGCTTTCTGGTTTTAGATCACAAAAAATAAGCATAAAAACTGTTGTGTGAATAAGCCCTAAGTGTGTGACTCTTGGCTGATATCGTGATTATAGTATGGTACCATTTATACTGCAAGGGCACTAATCTGCAAATGCTGCCATCTTGTGGTAAGTTTGATGTATAATAGGGTTCTAATAATGCACATTACTCATTTGATACTGAAATGTTTCCCTTTTTCCATCATTTCTGTGTTTTTGCTTCTTATGTAGTAGCAGGATAATGTACATAACATCTATGAACGGACTTTTTACAGATCTTTAGTGTAATAAATATGTAATATCTTTGGAGATGCTAATTAGGCTCCCATGTCAAACAGTATGCTGTCAATAACTGTTATCACCAAAGCAAGCTGCTGCGGCTAAACAATGAATACTAATATTTAATCTTGCATTATACTGTGACTTCTTAGATGTCTAAATTTGTTAGATTAAGGCCGGGTTGACTTGGCTGAAAGCGTAAAACGCCGCATATGGCAGCGAAATTGTACTGCACATGTCCACGTACTCACACAGGCACTTTACACGTGTTTAATGCACTTTACATGTGTTTCTTTTGTTTATATTTCCTGCGCCATAATTGTGTATGGACTCTATTTCATGCAGATATACGGTAAAATAGAACATGCCGCATTCTATTTTGCGCTCGTGGTTTATGCTATTCCAACACACTAATGTGAGCAAAACTGAGTAAGGCAATGTCATTGACAGCCTGCGAGCTGCTGCATATCACATGGGCGGAAAACGCAATTCCAATACAGTCGTGTGAGCCCATTAGAAAGTCCTATTAACTTTCACGTTAAAAAAATGATGGCAAAATCGCGTGAAAAAAACGCGCGAGGAACTCACAAGTGGCAGTGATGTTTTATGAGAGTAAAAGCAGTACTGACGCCCAAAAATCACGGAAAAAGTCGTGATTTAGTTACGGTTTCGCAATCTCGCGATTGCCAGTGTGAAGGAGGCCTTAGTAGTTCCAACAAGTATTAATCATTTACTTAATGGAGGCAAGAGCACTCCGGAGATCGCTTCCGGCCGCCCGCCTCCATCCACTGCAAACAGGCAGTCGCTCAGAGATGAACAACTGCCTGTTTATACTGAGCGAGAAGTCGCTTACTAGTCATTCTGTTTCAGTGACCTGGAATGGAATGACTAGCGATTACTAATCAACTTCATTGGTGACTATCAGCCTGTGTAAAACCCCCTAGGCCAGTGTCACAAGGGGCATGTGCAAAAAAGGACACAAAAATACTCCTATTCAATGAAATACGAAATTAGTGTAATTACGTAGTTCAATATGTGTCGGAAAACAAAGCATGCTGCTTTTTTTGGGGGGGAGTTTCGTCCATCTCGCAATTGGACAGAAATTATACTTGAAAACAGCTGTAAATACAGCCTTGAGCATCTCCCCCGGATTTACTCGCTGCAGTGGCTGAATCCAGTTTTTTTCCTTGCTTCAACTATTGTTCCATTTACGGGTTACATTATAGTGGATGTCCATGGATTTTATGTATCAGCTTCTCTGCACCAAAAACACTAAATTACTGATAGTATCTCTCTGGCCCGGGTCACATGACCATGTGGTAATACACTGCGTAAAAACGACAGCGTTTTATCAGCATATAGCTGCGTATTGTTGCTATTTAAATTGCGTATGCTTACACGTGTACGGCGTATTTTACACACGCAGTGCTGCTCGGGCTTTCTGGTTTCTTCTTTTTTTAAATTTCCTTCTTATGTCTCCTAAAAATGCCACACATATGTAATATGCTTCGAACACACCCATGGAGAACAATAGGGCCCTTACGCGTATAATGCACGGTACAGTAGAACATGCTGCATTCTTTTTTAGGGTGCGTTCACACGAGCGTAGGCGTATTTACGTTCGCACGTGCGCAGCGTATAATCGCCGGAAAGAACGTTTTTCGGCGATCATGACCAGAGCAAGAAAGCGTATTATCGTTTGTTCCTACTTTGCAAACTATCTTTTCGGCCATCGAATATGCGTTGGCGCGTATTTCGGTCGCGTATGTTCCGTTTTTTTTCGGGTTGACGTTTTTACGCGCCGTAAAATCGCCCGTGCGAACGAATACATTCAAAACCAATGCCTTAGATGGTCACGTATATACGATTGGGCGCAAAAACGCGCCGTTTATGCGCTCGTGTGAACGCACCCTCACGTATATAACACATGCAATTAATATGCGCAAGTATGAGTGAAACAATGAAAATGAATGGACTTTCATTGACGCCATTTACAGCCTATTATACGCATGTACAATGCATGCATAATAAGCAATGCCAACGCGTTTGTGTGAGTCCAGCCGATGAAATATTGAACAGAGCCGTTTTGGGACTGATACACATTTGGAAACTACAACCTAAGGTGAATTCTTCCTACAGTAACGCTTGAATGTATGAAAATGTATGAAATAAAATTCCATAGAAATGAATCTACGGCATTATTATTTTTCTGTATTATTTACACTATTCAGTAATTATATAGATTAATATTTTTTTTTACAGCAAAATTATCATTTCTTCTCAGATTAAAAAAAATAACAATAGAGGAGTTTAGGAGGGGACTAGACGTCTTCTTATAGCACTATGACATTACAGGATATAGACATTAAATAGTCAGAATGGCTTGTTGATCCGGGGATCTTCTGACTGCCGGACTTGAGTCCGGAGGGAACCTTCTTTGAAGAGTGTTGATCCAGGGATTATTCTGGCTGCCATTATGGAGTCAGGAAGGATTTTTTTGCCCCAGGGTGGGATAAATTGGCTTCCGCCTCATTGGTTTTTTTTTTGCCTTCCTCTGGATCAACATGCGGGGGTGGGGGGAGGAGGCGGAAGCAGGCTGAACTCAATGGACATTTGTCTTCTTTCAGCCTAGCATATTCTGTTACTATGATATTAAGTACACCGGTATAAATAAGATAGAAGTAATATGGAGGCGATACCCTTACTAACTAAATTATAAAAAAATTATATTTGTGAGCTTTCAAGGCTGCCAGGACTCTTCATCAGGTAATAAATTATATCTGCAGGATATTATATATATATATATAATTTGTGTGTGTGTATACACATATATTATGCATATATATATATGTATTTGTATATATATATATATGTATTATATATATGTATAATGTGTGTTTCTCTCTCTCTCTCTCTCTCTCCATATACATATATATGATTAGGTGATCAGTTTACATTTCAAAAAAGCAGGATAACAAACGATGCCCTGAGATGAAGAGCACAGGACCTACATAATGATGAACCAGGGTCCTAGAACTAAGGTTCGTGTATAGGATGAAAGCAGAAGAGGTGATGACTTGGGAAGTCTCAGATCAGGCTGATGGATGTGAAGTGTGCGGATAATGAGTCATAAAGCCCGATGCTACATTTTAGCCCTTGTGTTCCTGTCTGGAAAGTTCATATCAGTTTGAATTTCCGAATGTTTCTCTGTCATTACACTATTTTTGTTTCACGTTTTAAAATAAATATATTTGATTATTCTACTTTTTTCTATCCAGCAGTTGACATTTATGGATTCTGCAACTGTGGAAAACCGCATTCATGTGGATACTGGGAATTCACCTATAAAGCAACAAGAATAAAACAGCTGCCTTGAGAATTTCCTCTGATATTCCGTAACTTGTGTTTTTTTAACACCTCATACAAGCCCACATATTATAGTCCCAGTCGTATTATAAACAAGTCGCTGACAAATAACTTATGGAACTGAAGACGACCCCGTATCGCTGGCCCAGGGCATAATGGCAGAGGTGCTTTAAAAGCCATCCCTCAAACCCAACATCAAGAGGAAATATCATTTAATACCGAAGGATAAATAGAATATGTATACAGCTGATGCAGGATAGGTTTACAATACAGGGAAACGGTTAAAAGAGAAAGAGAGGAAAAAAAATAAAAAAATTTGAAATCAGTTTTTTCTTCCCATAGCAAACAATCCTATTTTTGGAGATCAAAATTATAGAGTACAGTAAAGGTATAAGCCCAGTGGTCCCAAATTGCTATGTAAATTAATGTAAAAATCACAGCTGCACCCCACATCAGGAATAGCTCTCTTTCTTAACCTCTTCATTGCTGCTTTTCAAACAAAGGCCCGGTCTATCATTTATTGTATAGCCATTGACTAACTAAATGATTGATACATTTATATAAGTGTGATACATTATATATATATATATATATATATATACATATATATATATATATATATATATATGTAATAATAGCGCACATAATGATTTCTGGAATCATTTTTCTTTATGGTTGAAAGATTTTTATTTTTTGTTTTATTAGATTTTTTTTTCTTTTATTCTTAATATCTATTGATTTTCATTGCAAGGCATTTGCAGCCCTGGTATTTGGACCCTCTTATAGTTCATTTATATCACATTCGGCCTTTTTCGATATATTACACTATAGGAACATCGTTTTATCATTAAAGGACAGGCTCTTCCATCTACCCAAATTGCCGAGATTTGAATAGGGGGCTATAAGTAATTTATAAGGTTTGTTATTAAAGGGCAGGCAGCGACCATCTACCTAAATCAGAGTGTATGCTCTAAATTCTGTAGGCTGACTGCTTGTTCAGTGACATACCGATGACTGGGAATATCTTGTATCACTCGCCTTATCTTCTTACCCAGCAAATATGTTCGTTCAGATTGGAAAGATGACTTCAGTTTCAGTTTCTATGACATAAAGGTGGTTGCAGGTAGAAGTAAGAAGAAGATTATGTATTCTACAGCTGGACTATTGTGCTTTTTGTCATAATTCAAGAGTGGGAACATTATCACTACTGTTTCTACTTCCAATTATGATGGTACAAGTTAACTAAACTGGATCAAACCTATATTTACTGTGCAGCTGAACGCAATCTGTGGGAGTGTTTAAGCAGCCATTTCAGCTGGAGAGAAGCAGACTTTAGTGCGCATCAATGGGATTGCATGCAGTGGATATATTCAGTTACTTGAGAGAACACCTATATCCATCAAGGTCAATGAGGGAAGGACGCGTGGGGGGCTGAACAAGAATGGAATCCTAATCTAGTCATCGCTTTATTATTAATAATCCTTCATTATTTTCGGTTCTGATCACCTTTTAAACACTTAGTAATATAATGTACATACATGTAGCTATCTCATTTAGGCTACATATGATAAGCTTTGTACTTTCTTTACTGTACGTTTAACATAAAACGGTTTTAACCCCGTAGATACCAGCCTATTTTGTGCCTTAAGGGCCAAGTGAATTCCATCATCACAATGCAAGAGACAGAAGGCATGGGCACAGCCACGTGAGGGCTTGTTTTATTATGTTTGGGATGAGATGTATTTTCTAATGCCCTACCCTGGGGTGCATATAATGTGCTGTGTAACTTTTATCGCATTTTTAATTTTTGGGGTGGGGAGAGATGGAAAAGAACGTTTAGAGATTCTGCAATTGTTTTTGGGTTTTGTTTTTACCACGTTCACAGTTCGGCAAATATAACAAGATGGTTTTCTTATGTGGATTAGCACATCACCATTTACATTTTTTAAATTACTTTTCCACAATAAAAACACATTTTTAAAGAAAAACAATTGCATCTGCATCAGTGCATTCTAAGACCCAAAGCATTTTTATTTTTTCCGCTATGTGAGGGCTTGCTTTTTGCAGGAAGAATTATAGTTTTTATTGGTACCAGTTTGAGGTACGTATGACGTTTGGATTGCTTTTTTGGGGAGGCAAACAAAAAAAATAACAATTCCTGTTTTAGTTTTTAAAATAGTTTTTAAAACTATTTTTACAACGTTCATCAAGTGACATAAATAACATTATCATTATTATTGTGTGGGTCATTATGACCATGGGAATATCTATTATGTGTTGCTTTTCTGAATTTTTTTTGTATTTCATTTATTTTAAAAGAGTTGTTTTTGTCGGGAAAAATGCATATATTTTTTTCAAACTGTTTAAATTAAACTTTATAGAATTTTTTTGACACTAATTTTTAGTCCCTGAAGGGAATTTGAAGATGCGATTGTTTGGTTTCTAGGATAGTACACTGCATTACTTATGTAGTGCATTCTACTAATAGACTAAAGGCCCTTTTGTATGCAAAGATAATCTTTCCAAGGACTGAAAGATTGAAAGATTTAGTGATCAATTTGCATAAAGTGTTAATGGATTTAAAGGCCATTAACACTTTATCGTCTTCATTTACATGCTAAAGGACCTCTACAAGTTGTTTGCAGAGCCGAGCATGTGTTAAAACACACACCTGGCTGTGTAAACAGCTGCTACCACATTCCATTGTTCTCCTCATGGCTAGTATAAACATGCTGTGAGGAGAACATTGTGCAGTCTTTTGAAAAATAAGCAAAATACATTTAAATGGAATATATTTGCTCGGTCTTTCAGTGGCTGGATACTGGATTTTAAGTGAACTGAAATCCATCGTTCAAACGAAAAGTACAAGATGCCCGCATTTGCATGTAATGATTATCGCTCATTTTCAGCCATTTGAAAAAATTTGAGCGATACTCGTTGCGTGTAAAAGGGCCTTAAGTTACATGACAGACATGCAGGTATTGTCAGTTTTCCGGCTGCTATCGTTTCTGTATGGCTTGGCTTTATGAACAAAGATATAAGAAGGGGGCTATCCATATTTACTACAGGCTCACTGGTGGCTGACAATCAAGTTTGGGATAAGCAGATCTGGCCACAGCAATTGCAGGGGAAAGTTTGTCCTGAGTTCAGTGCTGCAGTTTCTTGGTTCTTTCTCTGTTTCCTCTTTATCCTCCAGAGCAGCCCAGTGAGAGTTCTCAAAAGAAGAGGTAGCTTGGTGTGTGATGTGCCTTCAAGCTCTGTGATTGGAGGCTAGAGTAGAACACTCATTATAAACAATATGGCAAACTTCAGTGGACTGTAACTACCATTCATATATTTGATATATATTAGATATACAATCACAGGTATCCTTTGTGTTTTGTACCCCTGAGTAGGACATTTAAGAGACATTGCAAAATATTTCCAAAAATATACACAAATTGTCCCACTTATCGATCCATTAAAGACCATGACATTTCGAAATCCAAAATTATAGCTATAGCATCTAAGTAAAGCTTCTCCTATGTGGGTAAGCGATATTGGTTTATGTTACTTTTAGTCTCCCCAGGCGGTTTGTGTCCACTTTGATATAATACCAGGATGTATTACTAAAAGAGCGCAGACATGTTATGATCTTGTTTGAATCTAGGAACCTTTCTATGAAAACCCACCACTTCTTAAAGAACTTTGCTGCTTGGGGTTCTGCACATCTTTCTATCTCCAGTCTCTCCATTTTTAAAAGGTGTTTTAGTTGCTGTAACATATCCAATAGTACCGGGGATTGTGTTTGCAACCAGTTTGCCTCAACCCCTTCTTTTAAATACTGTGAATCACACACTCATTCGGCTATCCTTATTGTTCCTATTGAAGTCTAGGTAGAGGCACAGCAAATACTTTTCCTGCTCCCCAGCCAAGAATAGGGATTAAGGGGATCTCATTCTTGGCAAGTACAGGGTACACAGAGGCCTGATCTGCACTTACTTTTATTATCTTCCTGATAGTTTATAAAAATGAGAAAATGTTTGTCAAGGGGCAACCCCTTTGATATTTGTCCCAGTTACTGGACCCCAACATCATGTGACACCTATGTCACAGTGCAGAGGGATCAGCCCTATTCTCGTTTGCACAAGGAAAGACTAGAAGCAATGGGATGAAAGTGAAAGGGAGGAAACACAAATTAGATATTAGAAAAAACTTTTTGACTGGGAATAGAGAGTAAAAGTGAGTTATATTGTTTTACCCGTTAACCCGACTCCTGGAGATTCCAGCTCACTCAAGACCTCCTGTTCTGGGTACTACACCGCCCTCCAGGGTGAAGGGACAACAACCCCTTGTTTGCCTTAAAAACTTTGTTTGTAGCGGGCTCAGGCCTTGCTATGGACTAGCGTCACAACAAACAATTAACACCATCATCCGTACTCACATCGACCTCTGCAGAAACCCCCATTCTAGCTGTGGAGTGCTGCTATGATATTCTGCAGCACATTACAAGTCAGAGGGAACATAGACAAAATAAGACATAGCATACAGTATCAAACCAATAGACAATGTGAACAATAGGAGTGAGGGCCCAGCTCTCAAGAGCTTACAGGGTATGAGGAAAGAGGAAAGTGCTTGTTCTGTAAAATGGTCCAGTCCAAATATGAAGTGCATTAGGGTGTATGGAGAATAGGGAACACAGTAGGATGAAGACATTCTGTGGGGCAATGTAGAAGAGCTCAAATTCCAGAATGAGCATAGATACAAACGTTTATATCAATCTGCTTATCTCCTTCTGCTCTACGACATGCTGCCTACGGATCAGATACCATGTTCTTTTTGATGAGTGCACTTTATAAGCCTCGTCATTTTTTGTTACATTTTTAGGATTTTGACACTGCTGTATCATGCAAATAGAAGTAAAGATTTAGTAGACTACTATGACGAGTTTTGAAATAAACTTATTGCGTATTATTGGGATCTTGTATGAAGCCATTTTTAGTGACTTTAATGTAGTCCTGAAAACAGACGTTCCTGCTGATTGTTTTTTATAATAAAAGGTAAAAATATTCCTCTTTTTTATGTTACTTCTAAAAGCATAAAGTATTTTATTTTAAAGTATACCAATAAGCTATGAGTCATAATATCTCTATGTAGGGAGCCAGGCAGCAAACTGCAGTATTATAGACACTTACTAATGGACACCACCTGAACTGCCCATTATGGATTTTGACAGGTGGGTAATGGCGGAAATTTGCCTATTTACATGTGTTTGTGAAATTGTGCACAGATTAAGCCTGACAAAGTGCCAGGTGCGGGCATGAAACATGTTGATTGCTTCAATGTGTGTATACAATAAAGGGTAATATTGGTTTATTTACATCACTGACTTGTTCCTTGTGTCCAGCGCCCGATCACTCCAACCTTTGTAAATTATGTATTCACTTCAAGTGTTGTTGGTTGGATTAATTTCATGAAAATAATGTAAGGGGAGAAAAAAAATTCTAAATTATACCTTCATATTAAATATACTCCGATTTTAAGAAACTTTTCTCCTTTGGCAAAATATGTATATTAAGCTGCCAAGGCATTTTTGGCCAGTAGGCTTCAGCAATATAAATCTAGTACTACATGCCCCAATCTCTTTACATGAAAAGTTTATCAGCACGGATCATAATTGAGCCCAGTCTTACTTGTGTTACTTGTTTTCCTTAACTGTGTTATCCAAAGTATTTTATTGTATTTCACAATTATGTTTATAAATGTACATACACATTAATCATATGTAACTTGTTACTTTCATATTTTTTCAATAAAAAAAACTTAATGTTCAAAAAAATTAAAATCTGGTACTGTTGAGTTGGGATAAAGTTTTACCATAGCAAAGCATTTTTTTCCCTTATCATCTTCTGGGTTTATTCACACGGGCGTATATTGGCTGGGTTTTCACACCCGGACGATATATGCTGCCCCTCTGATGCATTGGCTTACCATGCATCAGTGTACAGGGGCGTATTTCCACAGTGTTAGAGCACCCGACTGGGTACTTTCATACTGGCGGTGGCAGCTGCATATTTTGCTATGGGAGCCTATGCTAGGTGCTGGAGAAGGGAGGGAGTTTAGAAGCGTGACTGCTAAACTCCCTCCCCCTTCTCTTTTCCTCTCCGCCCCTTGCCACTGTTTGCAATGGGAGGGCCGGAGCTAAGCTCCCCCCCCTCCCATTGTTGGCTGCGAACAAGGGGCAGGGGGGCAAGCGAGTATCGTCCTTTTCGAGTATCTGCCTGCTCGTCCGCAAAAATTCAGGTGCCGGCGGGGGTGAGCGGTGGGTTGCGGGAGGGAGCAGGGGGGAGCGGAGAGAGAGATCCCCCCCCCCGTTTCCCCCCGGCTCTAACCTGCTCACTCCCGCAACCCACCACTCTCCCCCGCCGGCACCTGAATCTTTGCGGACAAGCAGGCAGATACTCGAAAAGGACAATACTCGCTCAAGTATTTGTCCTTAACGAGTATGCTCGGTCATCTCTAGTAGTAATACAGCAAAACAAGGGGCTTTTGATTGTAATTTTTGAAAGTATTTATTTCAATGGCTGACCATATTTGAGTTCTGGTTTTGATGCTAGGACTTTTTGCTAGGTGTTTAAATCATTGTAGTTGATCGCCACAATCACTTGGGTCTAATAGTGTGCTCTTCTTGGACGTTAAAGAAAATTTTGACCATTGTATTCAATCAACTAATTTATGCCACAATATAGAAACATAGAATGGTAGAGTTGGAAGGGACCTCCAGGGTCATCGGGTCCAACCCCCTGCTCAGTGCAGGATTCACTAAACCATCCCAGACAGATATTTGTCCAGCCTTTGTTTGAACACTTCCATTGAGGGAGAACTCACCACCTCCCATGGTAACCAGTTCCACTCATTGATCACCCTCACTGTCAGAAAGTTTTTTCTAATGTCTAATCTGTCTCCTCCCTTTCAGCTTCATCCCATTGCTTCTACTCTTTCCTTGTGCAAATGATCCCTCTCCACTGTGGCAGTCCTTCGGATATAGTACATTAAAGGGGTTTTCCAGGGAGAATGCTATTGATCACCTATCCTCAGGACTGCCAAAAACACCAAAACACTTATGTAGAATACCAACACGCATAAGCAGATGGAATAGCTAAAATACTATGAGGTATTGGTTTTTATTTTGGCCAAGATACTTAAGCCCACAGCAAGGGTCCTCATTGTCTTGTGAGTCCCTACTCTAACAAGACAATTAACCTCAGGAATCCTGCCTGCAAGCTGGTTGGTTGTCCCAATAGGGACAGCTAAGCTAAATGCATTGCTGTTCACACCAACAAATGAGGGAATCCCACCCAGAACCTCATGCATGTGCAACACCAAGCAAAATGTGCATGACCCCAAACACCAGGGCTTTGAGAGGGAATGAGGAGTAAGATAAATGGCCAGTGCCTTCTAGCAAGAGGAACTGGTATTTACGTGCAGCAGACTGGTTGTCATTAGCTAGCTGGAGAAACTCCACACCCAGCCAGCCCAATCACCCCACACCTGTGGCAGTGTGCACCTGGAAACCCAGAGAACTACAGGTCCCAGGAGCACAACGTGACAAAAATAATAGCTAGCTGCTCCTGGTTCTCAAGTGGAATAAGAAATACACTGGATTTTATTCTCATCTCAGAAATATTACATATATGATGGATAAAACAAATCATGTACCGCTCTTCTATAATACGCTTCGGTACCTTTTCTTACTGAGTGATTGAAACTAAAGGCATGTCCACAACAAAGCACTGTATAATTGTGGAGCCTTCACTGTACATAAACTGCTTTTGAAACAAATTCTAAATACATCAGTAACATTATTGATTCATGTGCCACTTGTTCCAGGCTCTTCACATTGACCTCAGCCATAGTCAGTACATTTCTGGCAGTGGTAGTTTGCTGCACCTCATGGGCCATAAACCTTTTGTGATCCTTTTGACATACAGTATGCATATAGGTGTCTTTTGCATTAAACAGATGCCAACTTTCATACACATAAGGTGGTCGAGTCTGTGGAAGGAGGTGAATGCTCTATATAATGAGGTTAGTAGGATTGTGATCAAGTTCTCACCAGAGCTGGAACTCCTTTCAGTGATGCTGGGCTCAATTGCCAAGACAAACCCGACCCTATTAAATTTCTTCTTAATAGCTATGGGACAAATTATCCCCAGAAAATGGAGATCCCCTACGAAAATAATGTGGTTGGAGGTTATGGTTATGGATATTCTTAGTTACATGGAAGAGTTGTGTGCTGTTGACAACAACAAATTCTCTAAGTATTATAGTTTATGGGCTGCTTGGATACAGTTCCACTCCTCATGTAGGACGGAGACCTGGGTCCAAGGAGGTATTTCAACAGTATAGCTGAAGGTCTCGGATTCAAAGCATCAATTAAGAAAGATATGAGATGGGAGCTTGGTGACGGGTTCACACTGGGTAACACCCCTTCCCCTCTTTCCCTTCCTGTCTTCCCTAAGATATAACTATCCCCTTTCTAAACTCTTTGCTTAACCTGCTTTTTTTCTGGCTTTGTGTTAGGTTTTCTCCCTTTCCTAACCATTCTCTACCTCCTTGGTAGGTTTCTTATCTTACCTAGGCCTTGTCTCATACTGAGAGTGCAGAAGGGTGACTGCAATCCATATATACAAATATCCCTGAGTGGTAGAATTATTCAGTGCAATTAGGAATTATAGTTATACAATGCAAAGGCGTCCACTATATGAAATACACAAAATACCCAGGACCAACCAATGTGGAGGTTCCTTCATTGTCTTCACTCTTATATATTCCAGGATATACCATGGTTTTACAGGACTTACGTTTGGAATTAGTTGAATAAAGAATTTACTATGAAGCTGCCGTCATTTTGTGCCACTTATGTGGATGAAGATGATGTGAGGCATGAAGTTTGTTGCAGATGCAATGGTGATGATGAGTGAGTGTGAGGCATAGCGTGTAGTTACCTAATGCTTACTCAGGAGGGCACAGTTGTTTTGATAACAAACGGCACCACATCGGGCTAAAGGCCCTTTTACATGGAAAGATTATCATTCAAAAAATCATTTAAACAAGCGAAAATCGTTTAGTGTAAACACTGTCAACGATCAAACGACAAACAAAAAAATTGCTTGCTTTTCGTTCAACGTTCATGTTATGCAGGTATAAAAATCATCATTGGCTCATTCACTAGTTGTTTGAACCTTCAAAAGCTAGCTATTACATCATGTATTTTTGTTAGCCATTAAAAGGTATCATATCTACAAGATTACTTGGTTTCTCTTGCTGGGAGCAATCACATTTTACTCTACTGGCTAACACAGTATAAACTTTTTTCTGTAGTTTAAATCCCTGCATGCTGCCCTTTTTGACCTACACTACTCATGTGGGCTGCAATAGCTAATTAAAGCAGGTGTAGTGTTTTAGACTAATGATGCATACTAATGCAGACTGCATCAGGTAATCAGAGAAGCTGGTGTGATCATCTTTGTTTCTTAAGGCCCAGAGGGTCGCTTTGATGGATACTTACTTTTACAGGACGCCTATGGGTGACAGATGCCACTTCTATATATTTAACAGAGGCTAAGATGAATGCCTATGTGGGCAGCCTTTTGGGCATATATGTGAAAAGGGCCTTAGTATAGCATGCCCTAAAACTGGTCATAGATATTTCATTTGTATGAGTAGATCCTGATAATTGAGAAAAGATTTACTAACTAGTAGACCCTTGGCCATGGGCTATCATCAGGGAAAACACGTCTGAAATCAGTTTCTATCCCTCTCCTTTATTACAATAATATATTTTTTTTAAACTCTGGCCCAGTAGTGTATCTGGGGCCATGTGCTGTCCATGTTAATTTACAGGCAGCACATGAACCCATAATAGGCGATGGAGCCATGCATATCCACTCTTTTTTTTTACATTGATTAGCGGTCTTCGTGAAAAAAACTCATCATATGTCCTATTCATGTTCATATCACTGGTGAGAAATCGGACATGTTAATGTATGTCAATTTGTAAAACAGGAGTCTGTCCGATGCGAGTTGCATCCCAGCCTATTGGAAACAACTTGCAGTCATGGCTATTGTGCACCTAATGTAATAGGATTGATAAATCTTTGTATGTAGAAGTCTTCTGGCTAAGACCACATCTGGCTTTTGGATCTGACTCAAGGACCTTTAGCTGGACATTTAGCTAATCAGAATTCATCTTTATGATAACTTACTGTAGCTCTTACCTATATGGCCGAATATAGGTGAGAGCTAGGATAGGCCATCAATGTGTGATGGATGTGAGTCCCGAACAGTAGAAGGAACGGTTCATAGAAGTATCTTGACTCCTCAAATACAGTATTAATTTAGGCACATCTGCTCATCTGTACAGGTGGCATTGCCTAGTACTGAAGCTCAACCGCTTAGTTGGGTGGGGTTTCTAGGAGTCATATTTCCACTAAATGAGTTCATTCTATTTAATTTCTGTACATTTCCAAAACTAAAGATAAGTGAGTTGTAATTTTTTAAAACATTATTATTTTGCAGTACTGAACTTTATAAACAAATAAAAATGTCTGTAAACTTTAGTCTTTTCGCCAGGGGCCTATACATGGATAGTAGAGATGAGCAAACGTGCTTGTTTAGAGCAATTACTCGAACAAGCATCGCTTTTTTCGAGTAACTGCCTACTTGGGTGAAAAGATTCGGGGGGCGCCGGGGTGAAGCGAGGGGTAGCAGGGGGAAACAGGGGGGGGAGCTCTCTCTCGCTCCCCCCCCCACAACTCCCCGCTCACCCCCGCCACCTCCCGAATCTTTTTGCCCGATTAGGCAGTTACTCGAAAAAAGCGATACTCGTTCGAGTAATTGTTCTAAACGAGCACGTTCGCTCATCTCTAATGGATAGTCCTTCAACCAAAGATTTTTCAGAGGATGTCCTTCCTTTCCAAGAATCTGATGCCATAGAATAAAGTTCCGAGATCAGCACCTAGTTGAACCTTTTCGAATGTTACTGAGCCAATAGTAGATATAAAATTATCTTCAATTTACTTTTAATCGAATGTGCACAGTATTAGAATTTTGGCATGTCCAGTATTTTAGATATGTGGCTAATAATTATTAGAGATGAGCGAGCGTACTCGCTAAGGCAAACTACTCGAGCGAGTAGTGCCTTATGCAAGTACCTGCCCACTTGTTTCTAAAGATTCGGGTGCCGGCAGGGGGCGGGGAGCGGCGGGGGAGAACAGGAAGGAACATGGGGGTGGGTGGGTGGGGGGGGGGGATGATTTCTTTCTCACTCTCTCCTCCCCGCTCCTCCCTGCTAACTCCCGCAACTCACCACTCTCCCTCGCCGACACCCGAATCTTTAGAGACGAGCGAGCAGGTACTCGCATAAGGCACTACTCCCCATCAAGTAGTTTGCCTTATCGAGTACGCTCGCTCATCTCTAATAACTATGCTTTAGGAATTAAATCGTGCAATTGTGTAAAAATTTTGTGAAACAATTAGTACAAAAAGTAAAAATACAATATTAGTAGATAATATACGGCAAGTTACGTAAAAATAAATAAGAACTAAGGTCAGAAAACATGGCAACAATGAAAAAGACCTTTTATCTTAGGAAGTTCAATATTTCAATGCTATTTTTGTTTATGCACTTTATCAATTATTCTAAATGCTAAACTTTTCAGATTTTTATTTGCTAATTTCTGTTTTCAATCATTCAATAGCTTACTGTTTCAGCACAATGGAAATATCTGTAAGAAACCACTTTTCTATTCAGAAAATAATGTTACCATGGTCAAATAGTAGAGTCCCAGGCATCGGCAAATAATGCTGGATGAAATTAGTAAAATATATGTTTATGGCTATAATTAAAAAGCTCAAACAGAAAATAACATATGATGCAAGCACAAGACTTAGTAACATATGGCAGAAACCACAAATAGTCCCACCTCCGTGTCACATTCAACTTCGGGCACTTTCATTAGAATACAGCTGAGATTTCATAGGTAAGGTGATATTATACATCAGTACATTTCATGAAAACTGAGACTTGCCGCTCAGCTGGGGAGGGGGCTGTATCACTTACACGATCACAAAGAAAGGAGCTAATAGTCTATTGTTTTCTTCATTATTGTATTATGTATTGAGACTTATGGGTATTATTTTATTACATTGGTGTCTGTAGGCTCACAGGGACATTTGACAACCCTGCTTTTTGTTGCTACGCGAAAAACAGTGTAAGTAAGTTGCAGATTGTCTGGAAAATCTGTATTTTATGCTTTATGGAATAGAATGGTCTAAAAATAGAGATGAGCGAGCATACTCACTAAGGACAATTACTCGATCGAGCATTGCCCTTAGCAAGTACCTGCCCGCTCGAAAGAAAAGGTTCAGTTGCCGGTGCGGGTGAGAGGTGAGTTGCGGCAGTGAGCAGTGGGAAGCGGGGGGAGAGAGGGAGAGAGAGATCTCCCCTCCATTCCTCCCCGCTCTCCCCCGCTGCTCTCCGCCCGTCGCCGGCAGCCGAATCTTTTCTTCCGAGCGGGCAGGTACTCGGTAAGGGCAATGCTCAATCGAGAAATTGCCCTTAGCGAGTATGCTCTCTCATCTCCATCTAAAATGCTTCTGTTCCAACAACCCATACTGAGACTAAACAGGCTGCATTCAAACGAGAATCGGCTCGTCTAAAAGGACCCTTACTCATCTTTTGTAAATATCTCTGTCTTTAAAGTGGTTACCAAACATTTGCTAGCATATACCACCAATGTCCAATTATTTATGAATCTACCCAGAAAAAGATGAGAAGAGCAGAATGGGCGCTATTTTGCACAAAATGATCTCCGGATGTCGACTCAGTTGGACCCCTGCCAATCACATATTGGTGGCATACTGACATAGCAGCACCATTATTGAAGGATGGCATGCTAAGCTTTTAGGGTAGACTACCAGACGCTACTATGCTATTTGTGTAGTTTGAATGGCAGCCATGCTACACAGTTATCACAGTGGTGCTAAGTCACGCTTCATTATCTCAATAGCCCATTAACGTGAATCATTAGCTTTTTGTTCGTCCATTTTATGCAGGCTTTGTTGACTCGTTTGCTTATTGTTCGGTTTAAACAGCAATCATTCAGTCCCTGTATTCACTTATACAGGGACTGAACGATTCTTGTTTGAATGAGCTAATAATGCATTTGCCAGTCTAAACAGGCTGCACAAGTGCGAATAAGTTAGCAGTGACGTCACTTGCTTGTTCGCTCGTTCAAACGAGACCATTAGTGATATCCTACTTATATGTTTGATACAACAAAGCCTTAAGCCCCATTTACACGGGACGACTGTCCTGTTGCACAGGAGCGAGTATCGTTGGCTCACAGTGGGGCGGCTGGAGGAGATTTTACTCCTCGCTCTCCCCCGCCTCTCTCCATTGAATTAACATAGCAGCCGTTCAGCACTGAACAATCATCGTTCAGGATTTTATGCAGCCTAAAATTCTGAACGATGATCGTTCAGTGTAAACAGCAGCTGTTCAGTGCTGAACGGCCGCTATGTTAAGTCAAAGGAGAGGGGCAGGGGAGCGAGAGAAATCTCCTCCAGCCGCTCCACTGCGAGCCAATGATACTCGCTTCTGTGCAATAGCAAGGGAGCGGGTACATGCGGGGACGAGTGTCGGGCATCATTTGCCTGACACTCGTCCTGTGCAAATGGGGCTTTAGCTTTAACGTTAGATAAGGCACTTGATGTAGTGGTATGACGATTCCCTAGCACTGCTGTATTAGTGACCACAAAATATTAAATTGATCGGGTTCTTAACTTTTAGACATTGGTAACCTATACTAACAATGCGTGACACATGTCTCAGCCAATCACTCGCTTCAGTGGGGAGACCATAAACGGCATGTGATCGCTCAAGCCTGAGCTTGGCTGAACGGTCAGGTGTACAATGAATGGCATTGAACCGGAAGGAGAGATAATATCTGACCAGCAGATATGGGTTATTTTTGTTTTAACCCATCCTTATACATATAACGTTAAACAGGTTTTCCGAGAATTAAAAAAATAAATAAATGATAACATTAGGGCTCTCGCACACTTGCGTTTTTGTAACGCTGCGTTTTTTGTTAAAGCGATTGTCAATGGGACTTTCTAATGTTAAAAACACAACGCAACTTGCAATTTTTGTGCAGCAATATTGCAGCGTTAAAAAAAACGCTAGTGGAAAGGCACCCTTAGACTAACATATACTGCAGCGCTGTACAAGGTACCTCAGATGCACACAGTACATTCTCAGACACAGATCTCCCATGATGTCATTGTACAGTAGATGTGGTGTCTATAGTACGGTGTCATGTATATTTGCCCATATAAAACAATTTCTTGGGGTTTTTATTACTTTTCTTCATGTTTCAAAACTTTATCTTTTATGTCTGCCATCAGCATGACTTTGACAAACAACACTTACAGATTTGTTTTTGAACAAAGAACTACTTTTAAGTTAATTTCAAAGCTGAAAGCAACTTTGTACAAGGTAATGTTTTCTACAAAGGCATTTTTTTCATCTTGGCCTTTAAATGTTAATGTTAATGGATGCAAACTACAACCTGACAAAATGACAGCACCTCTACGGCTGGAAATGTCAAAGCATTATCGGTCCATTTTGAGAAATATTTTTTTATTTTTCTTAGATATTTTATTTTTCATGCCTGAATTTCCAGGGTTACAGATCGGGGTAATTCAGACACTTCAGTTGGAAGCAAATTGAATTTCAAAGAGGCACAGCCGGCCACTTCTTTTCTAGCAAACATTCTTACCCATGAAGCAGAAAAATAAAACAACGTGAAGCACATTTGTCAGAAAACTGAATGATTTCACCCCCCTTCCATAATGCAAATTGTTTTTTGGAACACAATTCAGCGATTTACTCTGTAAAACCACAAATGCCTACCTAATCAGTTAAAGTTGATGGCATGTAAAGTAAAAAGGTGCTGCTTTCAACTAATCAAAAAAAATTAACGAACATAATGTAGAAATAAATGTAACAAACAGCGTGAGTTAGTGTTTTGGATTGAAATTTCAGCATTCACATACAAACAGCTTTATTGTGGATGCTTGGTTATATTCACACAGGGCAGCTTTACTGCAGTTTTTTTTTTTACAGAAAATAAGAATTTAGTTATTAGTTTGGAAAGTTGTATAGCTGTATGTATGTTGTAGTTTTCAATCTTTCCGTTATTGGTAATTGTTTAACTATTTTTTAGCTGATATCATGAACTCTTTTTGACAGCCTACCCTGTGTGATAGTGTACACAGTGATACATGCCAATCACTGATAGAACCACTTGTGGTGTCCCAGAACACTATCCTGGTCCCCTCCATAATTGTCATACATGTTTGTCTTATGTGGATGCACTCTGCAAATCTGTCATGTCAATTTTCTGTATATGTGTTGCACAGCTGCAGCGTCTGAAGGGTTAACTCCCTTAAAATCTTTGCCTGTCAGCTCTGTCTGCATGCTGAATGTATCGTTGTTGATGATCTTCCATGTACCCATGCTGTTGGAGGACCCACAGTGATGCAGGGAAGCACCTTTAGCTTCCCTGCATTGAAAATGCAGAAGAAGGAGAGGCTCCCTATGGAGGAGCTGAGGATCTTCCCTCTTCCCCAATCAGCTGGAGAAACAGCAGGGGTGCAGGGAGACACCTCTGGTCTCCTTGTGTCTAATATGGAGGAGATGGAGAGGTTTTATCTAGTGATGAATCTTACTGGTGTTTCCTTCAAGTTTAAAGGGGTTGTCCCACGCCGAAACGTTTTTTTTTTTTTTTTAAACCCCCCCCCCCCCGTTCGGCGCGAGACAACCCCGATGCAGGGGTTAAAAAAACCACCCGCACAGCGCTTACCTGAATCCCGGCGGTCCGGCGTCTTCATACTCACCTGCTGAAGATGGCCGCCGGGATCCTCTGTCTCCATGGACCGCAGGGCTTCTGTGCGGTCCATTGCCGATTCCAGCCTCCTGATTGGCTGGAATCGGCACGTGACGGGGCGGAGCTACACGGAGCTACACGGAGCCCCATTCAGAAAAGAAGAAGACCCGGACTGCGCAAGCGCGGCTAATTTGGCCATCGGAGGGCGAAAATTAGTCGGCACCATGGAGACGAGGACGCCAGCAACGGAGCAGGTAAGTATAAAACTTTTTATAACTTCTGTATGGCTCATAATTAATGCACAATGTACATTACAAAGTGCATTATTATAGCCATGCAGAAGTGTATAGACCCACTTGCTGCCTCGGGACAACCCCTTTAAGTTGCTCAAATCTACATTTTTGTTTGGAACTAACCACTAGAGATGAGCGAGCACCAAAATGCTCGGGTGCTTGTTACTCGGGACGAAATTTTCGCGATGCTCGAGGGTTCGTTTCGAGTAACGAACCCCATTGAAGTCAATGGGCGACCCGAGCATTTTTGTATATTGCCGATGCTCGCTAAGGTTTCCATTTGTGAAAATCTGGGCAATTCAAGAAAGTGATGGGAACGACACAGCAACGGATAGGGCAGGCGAGGGGCTACATGTTGGGCTGCATCTCAAGTTCCCAGGTCCCACTATTAAGCCACAATAGCGACAAGAGTGCCCCCCCCCCTCCCAACAACTTTTACTTCTGAAAAGCCCTCATTAGCAATGCATACCTTAGCTAAGCACCACACTACCTCCAACAAAGCACAATCACTGCCTGCATGACACTCCGCTGCCACTTCTCCTGGGTTACATGCTGCCCAACCCCCCCCCCGCATGACCCAGTGTCCACAGCGCACACCAAAGTGTCCCTGCGCAGCCTTCAGCTGCACTCATGCCACACGCTGGCCTCATAGCCACACCACCCTCATGTCTATTTATAAGTGCGTCTGCCATGAGGAGGAACCGCAGGCACACACTGCAGAGGGTTGGCACGGCTAGGCAGCGACTCTCTTTAAAAGGGGCGGGGCGATAGCCCACAATGCTGTACAGAAGCAATGAGAAATATAATCCTGTGCCACCGCCATCAGGAGCTGCACACATGGGCATAGCAATGGGGAACCTATGTGCCACACACTATTCATTCTGTCAAGGTGTCTGCATGCCCCAGTCAGACCGCGTTTTTTTATAAATAGTCACAGGCAGGTACAACTCCGCAATGGGAATTCCATGTGCACCCACAGCATGGGTGGCTCCCTGGAACCCACCGGCTGTACATAAATGTATCCCATTGCAGTGCCCATCACAGCTGAGGTAACGTCCGATTAAATGCAGGTGGGCTTCGGCCCACACTGCATGCCCCAGTCAGACTGGGGTTCTTTAGAAGTGGACACATGCAGTTACAACTCCGTGTGGACCGACAGCATGGGTGGCTCCCTGGAACCCACCGGCTGTACATAAATGTATCCCATTGCAGTGCCCATCACAGCTGATGTAACGTCAGCTTTAATGCAGGTGGGCAAAAATTTAATTGGATTACACTGTAGGCGAGGGCCCCAAAAAATTGGTGTACCAACAGTACTAATGCACGTCAGAAAAATTGCCCATGCCCAACCAAGAGGGCAGGTGAAACCCATTAATCGCTTTGGTTAATGTGGCTTAATTTGTAACTAGGCCTGGAGGCAGCCCAGTTAAAATAAAAATTGGTTCAGGTGCAAGTTTCAACGCTTTAATGAGCATTGAAACGTATAAAAATTGTTTACAAAAATTATATGACTGAGCCTTGTGGGCCTAAGAAAAATTGCCCGTTCGGTGTGATTATGTCAGGTTTCAGGAGGAGGAGCAGGAGGAGGAGGAGGAATATTATACACAGATTGATGAAGCTAAAAGGTCCACGTTTTTGATGGTGATAGAGAATAATGCTTCCATCCGCGGGTGCAGCCTACGTATTGCTTACGTATCGCTGCTGTCCGCTGGTGGAGAAGAGAAGTCTGGGGAAATCCAGGCTTTGTTCATCTTGATGAGTGTAAGCCTGTCGGCACTGTCGGTTGACAGGCGGGTACGCTTATCTGTGATGATTCCCCCAGCCGCACTAAACACCCTCTCTGACAAGACGCTAGTCGCAGGACAAGCAAGCACCTCCAGAGCATACAGCGCGAGTTCAGGCCACGTGTCCAGCTTCGACACCCAGTAGTTGTAGGGGGCAGAGGCGTCACGAAGGACGGTCGTGCGATCGACTACGTACTCCCTCACCATCCTTTTACAGTGCTCCCGCCGACTCAGCCTTGACTGGGGAGCGGTGACACAGTCTTGCTGGGGAGCCAGAAAGCTGTCAAAGGCCTTAGAGAGTGTTCCCCTGCCTGTGCTGTACATGCTGCCTGATCTCCGCGCCTCCCCTGCTACCTGGCCCTCGGAACTGCGCCTTCGGCCACTAGCGCTGTCGGATGGGAATTTTACCATCAGCTTGTCCGCCAGGGTCCTGTGGTATAGCATCACTCTCGAACCCCTTTCCTCTTTGGGTATGAGAGTGGAAGGGTTCTCCTTATACCGTGGGTCGAGCAGTGTGTACACCCAGTCATCCGTAGTGGCCAGAATGCGTGTAACGCGAGGGTCACGAGAAAGGCATCCTAACATGAAGTCAGCCATGTGTGCCAGGGTACCTGCACGCAACACATGGCTGTCCTCACTAGGAAGATCACTTTCAGGATCCTCCTCCTCCTCCTCCTCCTCAGGCCATACACGCTGAAAGGATGACAGGCAAGCAGCATGGGTACCCTCAGCAGTGGGCCAAGCTGTCTCTTCCCCCTCCTCCTCATCCTCCTCCCCCTCCTCCTCAACGCACTGAGATATAGACAGGAGGGTGCTCTGACTATCCAGCGACATACTGTCTGTTTCCGAGCGCAAAGCGTCTGCCTTTATGCTTTGCAGGGAGCTTCTCAAGAGGCATAGCAGAGGAATGGTGACGCTAATGATTGCAGCATCGCCGCTCACCATCTGGGTAGACTCCTCAAAGTTTCCAAGGACCTGGCAGATGTCTGCCAACCAGGCCCACTCTTCTGTAAAGAATTGAGGAGGCTGACTCCCACTGCGCCGCCCATGTTGGAGTTGCTATTCCACTATAGCTCTACGCTGCTCATAGAGCCTGGCCAAAATGTGGAGCGTAGAGTTCCACCGTGTGGACACGTCGCACAGCAGTCGGTGCACTGGCAGATTAAACCGATGTTGCAGGGTGCGCAGGGTGGCAGCGTCCGTGTGGGACTTGTGGAAATGTGCGCAGAGCCAGCGCACCTTTCCGAGCAGGTCTGACAAGCGTGGGTAGCTTTTCAGAAAGCGCTGAACCACCAAATTAAAGACGTGGGCCAGGCATGGCACGTGCGTGAGGCTGCCGAGCTGCAGAGCCGCCACCAGGTTACGGCCGTTGTCACACACGACCATGCCCGGTTGGAGGCTCAGCGGCGCAAGCCAGCGGTCGGTCTGCTCTGTCAGACCCTGCAGCAGTTCGTGGGCCGTGTGCCTCTTCTCTCCTAAGCTGAGTAGTTTCAGCACGGCCTGCTGACGCTTGCCCACCGCTGTGCTGCCACGCCGCGCGACACCGACTGCTGGCGACGTGCTGCTGCTGACACATCTTGATTGCGAGACAGAGGTTGCATAGGAGGAGGAGGAGGAGGGTGGTTTAGTGGAGGAAGCATACATCGCCGCAGATACCACCACCGAGCTGGGGCCTGCAATTCTGGGGGTGGGTAGGACGTGAGAGGTCCCAGGCTCTGACTCTGTCCCAGCCTCCACAAAATTCACCCAATGTGCCGTCCGGGAGATATAGTGGCCCTGCCCGCCTGTGCTTGTCCACGTGTCCGTTGTTAAGTGGACCTTGCCAGTAACCGCGTTGGTGAGGGCGCGTACAATGTTGCGGGAGACGTGGTCGTGCAGGGCTGGGACAGCACATCGGGAAAAGTAGTGGTGACTGGGAACTGAGTAGCGCGGGGCCGCCGCCGCCATCATACCTTTGAAAGCCTCCGTTTCCACAACCCTATACGGCAGCATCTCCAGGCTGATAAATTTGGCTATGTGCACGTTTAACGCTTGAGCGTGCGGGTGCGTGGCGGCGTACTTGGGCTTGCCCTCCAACACTTGCGCTAGCGACGGCTGGACGGTGCGTTGAGAGACATTGGTGGATGGGGCCAAGCACAGCGGAGGTGAGGGTGTGGGTACAGGCCAGGAGACGGTAGTGCCTGTGTCCTGAGAGGGGGGTTTGATCTCAGTGGCAGGTTGGGGCACAGGGGGAGAGGCAGCGGTGCAAACCTGAGGCGGTGAACGGCCTTCGTCCCACCTTGTGGGGTGCTTGGCCATCATATGTCTGCGCATGCTGGTGGTGGTGAGGCTGGTGGTGGTGGCTCCCCGGCTGATCTTGGCGCGACAAAGGTTGCACACCACTGTTCGTCGGTCATCTGCACTCTCAGTGAAAAACTACCAGACCTTTGAGCACCTCGGCCTCTGCAGGGTGGCATGGCGCGAGGGGGCGCTTTGGGAAACAGTTGGTGGATTATTCGGTCTGGCCCTGCCTCTACTCCTGGCCACCGCACTGCCTCTTCCAACCTGCCCTGCTGCTGCACTTGCCTCCCCCTCTGAAGACCTGTCCTCAGTAGGCGTAGCAAACCAGGTGGGGTCAGTCACCTCATTGTCCTGCTGCTCTTCCTCCGAATCCTCTGTGCGCTCCTCCCTCGGACTTACTCCAATTACTACTACCTGAGTGATAGACAACTGTGTCTCATCGTCATCGTCCTCCTCACCCACTGAAAGCTCTTGAGACAGTTGCCGGAAGTCCCCAGCCTCATCCCCCGGACCCCGGGAACTTTCCAAAGGTTGGGCATCGGTTACGACAAACCCCTCCGGTGGGAGAGGAACCATTGCTGGCCATTCTGGGCAGGGGCCCGAGAACAGTTCCTGGGAGTCTGCCTGCTCCTCAGAATGTGTCATTGTAATGGAGTGAGGAGGCTGGGAGGAAGGAGGAGCAGCAGCCAGAGGATTCAGAGTTGCAGCAGTGGACGGCGCAGAATTCTGGGTGGTCGATAGATTGCTGGATGCACTTTCTGCCATCCACGACAGGACCTGCTCACACTGCTCATTTTCTAATAAAGGTCTACCGCGTGGACCTATTAATTGTGAGATGAATGTGGGGACGCCAGAAACGTGCCTCTCTCCTAATCCCGCAGCAGTCGGCTGCGATACACCTGGATCAGGAGCTCGGCCTGTGCCCACACCCTGACTTGGGCCTCCGCGTCCTCGCCCGCGTCCACGTCCTCTAGGCCTACCCCTACCCCTCAGCATGCTGTATTACCAGTAGTGCAGAAACAGAACGCTGTAATTAAATGTGCCGCTTATTGGCCTGTGGTTGGAGGCTGACGTCCCTTACGGAACGCACAGCAGATCCAGGAAACAATTTTGCGCCAGCCTGCTGTAACGCTTAGCTGCGTATTAATTAGGACTACTACCCCCAGCAGATAGATACTGTAGGCAGCGTACAATATTATGTATACAGTTTCCCTCTGGCGGGATAACGGCGCTGATGTAACAGTGACAGCAGATCCAGGAAACAATTTTGCGCCAGCCTGCTGTAACGCTTAGCTGCGTATTAATTAGGACTACTACCCCCAGCAGATAGATACTGTAGGCAGCGTATAATATTATGTATACTGTTTCCCTCTGGCGGGATGACGGCGCTGATGTAACAGAGACAGCAGATCCAGAAAACAATTTTGCACCAGCCTGCTGTAACGCTTAGCTGCGTATTAATTAGGACTACTACCCCCAGCAGATAGATACTGTAGGCAGCGTATAATATTATGTATACTGTTTCCCTCTGGCGGGATGACGGCGCTGATGTAACAGAGACAGCAGATCCAGGAAACAATTTTGCGCAAGCCTGCTGTAACGCTTAGCTGCGTATTAATTAGGACTACTACCCCCAGCAGACACGCAGTAAACTGAAGACGGTCACAGGCAGCCCAAATATAGTATTTTTCCCCAATTTTTTGGAAAAAGCCCACTGCCTATATAGCCTGAATATCTCTTTCCCTGCCTCACCAGTACTGGCCCTATACTCTGTAGAATGACTGCAGACTGAGGACGCAATGCTCTGCACGGCCGATATACAAAAAAAAAATTGTGCAACACTGCTAAAAGCAGCCTCAACAGTACTGCACACGGTCAGATGTGGCCCTAAGAAGGACCATTGGGGTTCTTGAAGCCTAAAATCAATCCTAACACTCTCCCTATAGCAGCTCCGGCATCAGCAGCACTTTCCCTGATCTCTGTCAGAATGCATCTGTGGCGAGCCGCGGGAGGGGCCGATTTATATACTCGGGTGACACCTGATCTCACCAGCCACTCACTGCAGGGGGGTGGTATAGGGCTTGAACGTCGCAGGGGGAAGTTGTAATGCCTTCCCTGTCTTTCTATTGGCCAGAAAAGCACGCTAGCGTCTCAGAGATGAAAGTGAAAGTAACTCGAACATCGCGTGGTACTCGTTACGAGTAACGAGCATCTCGAACACGCTAATACTCGAGCGAGCATGAAGCTCGGACGAGTACATTCGCTCATCTCTACTAACCACTATGCCTGTAATTCTTTTAAAGTTTTGCGCAGGGAATCCTCAACTGTTGTACTTGGAATAGTAAATCTTCCCTAATGTGTTTTACAATTTATGTCTATGCAGGGAATTTCTATCTGGAACACAGTGTCCTCGCTACTATAAAGATATATTAAGAAATTAATAAGCATAGAATTGTGACCCTTTTTAGATAATGCAAAAAAAAATGCAATATGAATTGTTTAGAACTCCAGTCTTCATTTGTGGGGTCTGCATTAGTTTAGGAGGTTAGATCTCTATTAGTATAGAGGTCTATTCTGAGGTCTGTATTCTCTTTAGGACATGATAAAATGGGTTATATGGACTACTTGGGGACCACTGAGTTTTATGGGGACCTTTGGTGTGCAAAAAACGCAGAAAGATAGAGCATGTTATAGCTTTTTTTGCACGACTAAAATGCGTGTGCCAAACTACGGAAATGTGAATTAACCAATTGACATCTTCATATTGCTTGCACAAGTTTTGCGCACTCAAATACGCTCGCAAATAAGCCCATGTTAAGGTGGCCTAACACTGCCATGATATGGACACATTTTATTTTCTCTTATGGCTGAAACTGAGCTTAGATTCTACTGAACTGAGTTTAGATTACTGTAGGATTCCATAATGATCCACGTTTAGTTTAGTAGAACATAGAGGGGTTCAGGTGCTGGTATTGTAATATGATTACTAAAACGGATGCGCAAGACTGGTCTAAGGATTTAAAGGTGTTTTCTGGGACTTCTACTATTGATGACTTAAGGTTCATTTAGACGGGACAAATGTCGGGCAAACGATGCCCGACACTCATCCCTGTTTTTCCTTGCCCCCTGGCTATTGCACTGGAGCTAGTATCACTGGCTCGCTCACAGAGTGACCAGCAGGGGGACAGAGAGTCTGCAGGAGATTTCTCTCCTCGCGCTCCCCCGCCCCTCTCCATTGCCTTAATATAGTGGCCGTTCAGTACTGAACAGCCACTATTTACACTGAGCGATCAGTGGTCAGCTCATCGTCCATGATTTATGCAGCATAAACGATGGATGATGAGCTGACCACTCAGTGTAAATAGCAGCCGTTCAGTATGAATGGCTGCTATGTTAAGGCAATGGAGAGGGGCGGGGGAGCGCGAGGAGTGAAATCTCCGACAGCTGCACCGCTGTGAGCCAGCGATACTAGCTCCAATGCAGCAGCACGAGAGCGAGTATGTGTGGGGACAAGTGTCAGGCATCCTTTGCCTGACATTCGTCCCGTGTAAATGGGCCTTTATCCTCAGGACAGATCATCAATAGTTGATCAGTGTGTGTATATATATCACGGAGGCAGAAAAAGTCCTTATTTCAAAAATTGTTGAAGAGAACTAAAATTAAAATTTCAACTTTATTTATACTAATGAAAATATTTTGGTGAACACGCTATTATATACATACTTAGAACTGCGCATATACTCTGAATTTATGGATATTCACTTGAAACTAGTAAATACATACAGTTCGATATATACACTCTCCCTTTTATAAAGTAGTGAGAGGGATATATAAATTGATATATGACTTGTTAGCTTGTCATACACTATCTCACTGTGTACCTGAGCCTATAGAACAGAGATTCCAAAACTTTTTTGCCCCGTAGATCACTTGTCAATTCTCTTCTTTTCTGCAGACCCCCCGCCTGTCTAAGCTTCACATGACCGGGTCAGATTCCGCATGTGTATGTACCTGTCATTTCTTCTTTTCTGTGGATGGTCCACATGGTTCACCGTCGGACATGCGCAGTACAGATTTTCTTTATTTAAACCCCTGCTTTTCCAGCGTCATCGCATAACAATGATGTGGAATCCGCAACTTTTCCGCAATCTTAATTGTGGAATGACCACGGGTCGGACGGCTTCCATTGATTTTAATGAAAGCCGTTTATGCGGAATCTGCTTAAAAAAAGAACATGCTGTGATTTTTCCTCCACAAGTGGAAAAACACAATTGATTTCGGCTCTTGTGCAGTAAAAAGCATTTTTCAATAGCGTGTTATAGGCGGTATTTGCTGTGAAATCCGGAGGTGGACGCCTGCTCCAGATTTTGCAATGCAAACATGCCCGTGTGCAGCCGGCCTAATATTGAATTTTCATTAACTTATTAACTTATCAAATGGTTTTTCCCAGCTGGCACAGGGCTGTTCACTAAGATAGAGGTTTTTTGTAGATTGGACAATTGTAAAAAAAAGAAAAACTTACAATTTTTATTCAGATCTTTATTGAAAAGACACAAAATGCAAGTAAATATTTTGATTTAGGAAAAAACAAATCAGAACCTAGTAAAATTCTTACATAAATTACTCCACAGATAATACTGTTAATGGGAGGGATGAGCCCGATGCTCTGATGCAATTGTTCAATATTTGGCTTCACATTAGTAAGGTATCATCTTAAATCTCTACCTCCAGTGATTTACAATCAATATCTTTTTCCGTAAGAAGATTGGCGACCGGGCTAAAACCCCTTTTCGCGAGGTATGAAGATGGAAAAGCTATCAAAACGTGTTTTGCAATAGTCTATAATGCAGGGTAAGCCACAGGTACGCGCGCCATGCGTTGCTGTCGGTATGAAAACTTATAAAAACTTGCCCATGAACATAGCACACCACAAAGCAGGCAGGGATAGTTTGCGCAAAACCTCCTGGGCTCTGGCGGATCACGTGAATATGGTACGCAGTAGAAACTTTATAGGTGAATTAGCTACCGCGCAGGTCTGTTTCGTCTATCGCCAGAGCCCAAGGAGTTTTGTGTGAACTCTACATAAACTATTTTATGAAATATCAAAGAGGTAAGTAACTTCTATGTCTATTAGAAGTCTTATGTACAATCCGTGGAAGGTGTATTATGTCATTCATAGAACGCCTAAATGTTGATGATGACCTACCTAAATGGAGTGGGCTCACGTGGACCCCCATTTACATCTCGTGCACCCCAAATTTTTTTCTTGCTGACAATGACCCCCAGCAAGTCAAATTCGACCCCTTGGGGTCCATATGGACCACTTTGAGAACATCTGCTATAGAATAAACAGCTCTTCGGAGAACACAGATAAAGGCCTTAGTCACACGGGCGTTTTTTCACGCGATTTGCGCATCGCATGACGGATGCGCATGCGCAAATCGCGTGACCGGCGCCGAAAAATCGGCCCAAAAATCGCCCGAAAATCTGCTCCTAGCCGCGTTTCATTAGAAACGGGCCGGAGCTGTCCAGCGCATTGCATTCAATGGAGCCGGCAATACAGCGGCTCCATTGAATGCAAGCGCTGCGGGCGAGTGTGGGATGAATTGTCGGTAAGGGGTTAAATATATAACCCCTTACCTGCAATGCATCCTTAAATGTGAAAAAATAAAAAAAAAGGATGTACTCACCAGCTCCCGGCAGCTGGAGATCCCGGCGGTCGGCCTGCAGTGGGTGTGAAGGAGGTGTGACTCAGGCTTGCCCCTGATTGGCTCAGCGCTGAGCCAATCAGAAGCAAGTCTCAGTCACACCCATTCATGAATTCATGAATGGGTGTGACTGAGATCAGCCTCTGATTGGCTCAGGCTGAGCCAATCAGGGGCAAGCCTGAGTCACACCTCCTTCACACCCACTGCAGGCCGACCGCCGGGATCTCCAGCTGCCGGGAGCTGGTGAGTACATCCTTTTTTTTTATTTTTTCACATTTAAGGATGCATTGCAGGTAAGGGGTTATATATTTAACCCCTTACCGACAATTCATCCCGCGCACGCCGGCAGCCCATTGCTTTCAATGGAGTCGGCTGTATTGCCGCTCCATTGAATTTAATGGGCAAACATTGTTCTTCTCTGCCACAGCTGTTCCAGCTGTGGCAGAGAAGAATGATTTGTCTTCTGTATGTTCTCAATGGGGTCGGCGCTGCTGCCGCCGGCCCCGTTGAGCGCATATAGAGAAGAGAACAGGAATCGCAGATCGCAGATAGGTGCGATCTGCGATTTCTGTTCTCTAATTTATCGGACGAGCGCATAAAAAGCGCTCATGTGTCCGATACCATTGCAAAGCAATGGTTTTAAAAAGTCGCCGGACGCATGCGCATGCGCAAATCGCGGCAATAAACGCCCGTGTGACTAAGCCCAAAGAATGTATTTTCAAGCTTATATACGTATACCCGCAGTCATTATGTATACATATATATGGCTAGACAGTGATGCATCCATGCCATATAAACAATGGTCATTGCAGATATCTTATAGTAAGCAAGTCACTGGAGGAACTAAATCCTGTATTTCGAAAAAAATCCATCTCTGGATAGGAGTTTATGTCTATTCAATAGTTGATCAGTGGGGGTCCGTTGTTTGAGATCCCCACCAATCAGCTGATCCCTGGGTCAATTGTCATTGGTGACAGCACTGAAAGCAGATAGTGCCGTCCCTATTAAAGCAGCCTGGATTAGTACTGCAGGCACAACTCCCATTGACTTCAATGGAAAATGTGCTATTAGTACCAAACCGGGCTGCTACAACGCTGACAGCGTTATCTGCTTCCACTGCTGTCCCCACTGACAGCAAATCTGGGAATCAGCTGATTGGTGGAGTGCCGACCAGTCAACTATTGATGACCTATCATGAGGATAGGTCATCAATAATAAAAGTCCTGGACAATCCCTTTAACGCAGCATGTGTGTGCTATTTGAAATATGCAGTATTTGAAAAACACACAAAACCATCAAAAAATGCTTATTTTTTTTATATCCCTAACACTTGTATTTTTCGTAGTGAACAGTTATGCAGACATTCCTACTTCTTTAATTTTTTAAGGGGAAAAGACCCCCGTTTTAAAAACACATGCACTTGCACATAATCACAGTTTTACATATTTTTAACGCAATAGTTAATATATTTCTTAACTCCCTGTGTGAACCCAATATTCTCCCCCCGCCAAGCAGGCTTTTGATATATAATCCTAATAATCAGATTGCTTAATTGGTAAATATGGTGATAGGGTAAATTCAATGCATTTATTTTACTTGATGCTTAAACAATGTGCTCCCTATACAAAATAACAGGAACAAAGGGAAAGTTTTAAACTAAGGTTATGATTAGTGTAGAGGAATATTTTTTTCTAATATTTTCCATGCCTTTTAATGACATCAAACATTGGAACAGTGCATTGAAAAGCTGTAATAAAATACATTATTGTCTTAGCAGAGTAATTTAGCAGCACGCTGAACAATAGTTCTTTATGCACAAGCCTCCGAGATAGAAGTGTTCAGCAGGAGCTGTGACTGCCCTCTGGTGGACAATTTATGTGAAATGCGTGCAACTGCTACCTGTTCTTGTTCCACGGTGATGAAGTTATTACTCGATTTTATTATGATGGTGACAATTATGATGATGATGATAATAATGCAAATAACAATGTACTATATTGTTGGGGAGCATCGGCCTTCTAAGCCTTTGTGTTTGGTATAAATTAGTAAAATGTTATTTACAGATGCTATCACTTAGTAACTCTACTTAACGACATGCCTTATGGCTATGCCAATGTTTTACACATGCCAGTAATGATTTACTCAGGCCGATTCAGTCCACAGGTAACTATCATGCTTTTATACTAGCAAATGTGAGACAAAGACAAGATGACGGTAGCAGAATATTTTATGCATCTAATGTGCCTCAGAGAGATGCGGTATAACTGAGATGCGTCTCTTGCCTATCCTAACCAAGAAAGCTTCTAATGGCAGGAAGGTGAAGCGATGCAGATGATGATGAATAGACATATCTACAAGTTTGAAGAGATGTTTTGGGGATTATTTAACCCCTGCAGCAAAGGCGTAACTTGAAGCTCCTGGGCCCCAATGCAAAACCTGGAACGGGCCCCCAACTATAATGCTTTATTCATAGTACTGGGCTTCCTATATGGAGAAGAGAGGCCTTATGGGCCCCCCAAGGCTCCTGGGCCCAGGTGCAACCGCATCCCCTGCATCCTCTATAGTTACACCCCTGCCCTGCAGCCTGCTTGTGCCTTCAAGGGAACCTGTCATTGGTTTGAAAAGTAGTAGACAGACCACAGGGGCAGACTGGTGAATAACAGGCCTTTCCAAATATATGTTTATAACTGTCCCATTTCTCAGCATACCTGGAAAAAAAGCTTTTAAAGCCTTCCAGCTCCGCATGAAAATACTGAGGTCCAGTCTGGTAGGCAGACCCTGACCGGCTCTTCTGACCGCAGGTTTGGACTTCATGCATGATCAGGTCCAAGGAACTTATGGCACATACGTGAAGTTCAAAGGGCAGTCTGAATGACATACTTCTGCAATAGCTGGGGTTGTCGGGTGTATGATAAAACCGGCGGCCAGAGGAGCCCATCCAGCCCGCCCTACGGACCGGACCTCGGTACTTGCATAGAACACCAGGCAGGTTTAAAAACTTTTTTCAGATATGCTTAGAAATTGGACAGTTGCAAACATATATTTGGGAAACGCGTGTTTTCAGTAGTCTGCTCCTGTAGACTGTCTAGTACATTTAAAACCACTGACAGGTTCCCTTTGATGACCAAGGCAAATTTTGGATCTCACATGTAAATGCAGCCTAAACGTTTTACACATCCAAGTAATCCTGACATTGTTTTTTCTTCACATATTGTACTATGTGGTAAAAGGAGACCGATTCAATTTGCATATATTTACTAAAAAACACCAAAATTGAGGATATTTACTAAAAAAAACACCAAAATTGAGGAAAATATTTTCATATTTTCAACTGCAGTATGTTAAATATGCACATACTGTACTTATTGTTTTAGCAGATATATATTGCCGTTTGCTTAATTTAATTTGGGGTTAATGTGTGGTGTTTCACAATACTTTCAGCTTCTCTCTCTCCAACTTCACACTGACAGAAGAGAGAGGCTGTACAGCACTGAATTGCTGGGAAACTTCTTACTTCAACAAACGTTTCCAGCCAGGGCTATGAGTGGTTGTCACTCTGATGATGTCATCAGGACCTGAACCAATCAGGTTCTGGTAACCACACCTAAACCAGAGGCTGTTTCAGGTGGTTGTCCTTTGAGCTGACCACAGGATGTTAGTAACAGCCTGTTTCAGATATTTTACCCTCTTGGGGCAGAAACGATTGCTTGCTGAGTGAAGAACATAAATTTATATTGCAGAGAGCACAGCAAGCAGTGACATACATTTTACAGTAAGGAGTCGCGAAGCGGTTAAACATTTTAATAGCATGGAACAGGAAATGAGTTCCAGGACAAAGGCACAACTCAAGAGAAGTCCTCTAATAATACATAACAAGTATGCAACGAGCCCCAAAGAGGTTTAAGTGCACCAAAGCAAATTTGTCAAAAAGGAGTGTGTCTGGGGGGCACTGGGCTTATACATACACAGTATCATAACTATGAGCTTGCTGTATTCTTTCTTCTGAGCTCTCATCCAAATGGCACAATGCTGTATAAAGCTCTGGTCACGCAAAGGTTTATTAGTGCTGACTTCAACATGGATTCTGTGCTGAAATCCACTTCGGACTCCATACAATTTTAATATCTCATTGAATTGAATGCACAGATCGAATAGTGCAAAAAAAGGATTGACATACCAATTCTTGATGCAGAAGCTGCTCCCGTTGGCTGCACACAGATTTGTCCCATTGGCTGCCACACCAAAACCCACTTCCTGCAAGGTGGGCTGCCTCAGGTGAGCTGCCCAACTTGCCGCATGACAGATGCACCTGTGAATGGAAGGGGTAAAGGGTGCCTTCCAATAGTTTGCCTCAGGTAGCAGAGAGGCTAGGTTCACCCCTGAGCTCATTACAAAGTGTGATTGTTCTCAGTAAGCGAACCAAGTAATCTTGTAGATATGATGCCTTTTAATGGCTAACAAAAATACATGATGTTATAGAGAGCTTTCCAACCTACTTGGGGTCCTTCCTCTGGCATAATGGAACAGATCTAAAGATGTATTTATATAAAAACATATACATATGATCACATGGGAGGGCACAGACATGGTGTGATTAATTTGCACTTGAAACAAATTCCAGAATAGGATAAGGGGGGTACAGACATGTTGATCTGTTCCATTATTCCTGAGGAAGAACCCTCAGTAGGTTGGAAAGAGAAATGTGTTCTCCCCCCCTCTTCATCTGTATGTTATAATTATGTACCATCCAAACTAGTTTCATTCAATAGCCTGACGAAGGGGGTGAGATATCCCCAAAAGCTTGCTGTAACATCATGCATTTTTTAAAGTAATGTGAGAAGGTGGTAATAAAGACTAACCTTTTTTTTTACTCTGGAACCATAATACTGTCCTTCCTTAAGTAATGACTTATCAGACTAATACTATCATTCATGCTATTTTTTAAAGTGTTTTGTAGTATACAATAGCATATGCTGTGACATGCAAACACATAATCGTGTGGAGCCGGACAGGAGAACATTGTTGTGTTTTAAGTGTTGACTCTACCATGTTTTATATTTGTGGGCCTGATTCTTTAAGGTGGTTAGGAAAAGGAGAGACGGGACCGGCAGTTGGCAGATGGAAGCAATAGAGTTCCCGGTTTGCAGGTTTGGCGACCAGGAGATGCGGTGCAGTATGTGAGAGAGGAGGAACTGACCCTTACAGGGCCACCAGCCGGGTCAGGATAGAGCAGAATGTTCCTCTCGTTGCAGCTTATCATCAGGATTCTGTTTGGTTTCACTCACTAATCCACTCCGAGGATGTCACGACGCTGACAGCAGTGATTAACAACAAGCTCCTTGAAGTGAGTTCACCCTGTTCCCAGGGACATTAAGAGACTATGTTAAAATGGTTAACGAATTCCTCCTGAGCACGATAACTTATGGACATTTTGCTAAGACCCAATTAAGGCCTGATACATGGACTGTTCCTAAAATTATATACCAGTTGTTTCTGGCCCGAGTGAGACTTCTGTTTAGAACTTGTTTTACTATGTACATTAAAGCTCTTGCGACAAAGGATGAGTAAGGCACCATCTTTTCAAAATTTCCCATGGAGTGTCTATTGGGTAGCTAACCCTTGACTGGTGTATGAGGTCGAAAACACAACCATTTGTGAGCAGATTTGATCCTGCCCGATGCGGGACATGAGAGCCTGATGACACCGATCCAGGATCAGACTGATAAATCCGCCATGACTCCTTCAGTAGTACCAGCTGTAGTGCAGACTGACCCTCCGGGTCCTGTAGCAGTAGCGACCTAAATCCCTAGCTTGTTCTTCCTGGATGGAGGGAGCTCCAGTCAAGCCTGATCCCTGGCACCATGGTAAAATATACAAGCCAACTTTTTGCCCTTAGATTGCCTCAACAGTGTAGCATGAATCTTAATCCCTGCTTGTTTTGATGTGACATTAACCGCTGCCAGTCAGTGGCATATGATATCATACTAGAATTTTACTGTTGCCCAGTTCAATGCCTCAGACTGCTTATCATTGTGTTAAATCATGGTATCTCCGAACCCGATCTCAAGTGGTGATTGTTTTAAATAGGTTATGGAAGCAGATTGTATTCTCCTTTCACCTAATGATAAAGAAATTGGCAGCTTAGAGGCGAGTGCAAATAAAGTACGTTATGGGTCTCTTGTGGCAGATTTTACAATGCGGTCATTGTTACTGAAAAGGATAAGACAATATCCTTGTCGCTACTATTACACAGATCCATGTGTTCATATGCGGCTCAGTAATTTGAAGAAAACATAAGGAACTATTTGAAATCGAGAGGAAACAATTGGTTCATTTATCCTTCCCAGTATGTGCTGGTGGGAGAGTCAGATATATCCTCTTTTTCTGCTAATTATTATGCACGTTTGGAAATCCATGTGCAGAACTATTCAAGAGAAATTGATTCCCACATCTATGTGTTCAGAACCCCATGGAGATCATTGAAATCAGGATCTGCACTGGGAGGAACAGAGCGGCACCACAAACCATTAAATTGCTTGTTTCATTCTATTTATCTAAAGGGACTTGTTCTATAAAACGTACACAGAGACATCCTGACCTGTAATTCATATGTATTATTCACTTTAGAATATATTGCACTTTTTACACAATTCCTCTCGCTGTGGAAAGTGAGAGTTCTAGATTTACAAATCATACAGCAACAGGCTGGACAGCATTCTCATGATTGGATGGTGACTAGAGATGAGCGAGCGTACTCGCTAAGGCAAACTACTCAAGCGAGTAGTGCCTTATGCGAGTACCTGCCCCCTCGTCTCTAAAGATACGGGTGCTGGCGGGGGGCAGGGAGCGGCAGGGGAGAGCGGGGAGGAACGGGGGGGGGGGGGAGAGCTCTCTCTCCCCCCCCCGCTCCTCCCTGCTCACTCCCGCAACTCTCCGCTCTCCCCCGCCAGCACCCGAATCTTTAAAGACGAGCAGGCAGGTACTCGCATAAGGCACTACTCACTCGAGTAGTTTGCCTTAGCGAGTACGCTCGCTCATCTCTAAGGGTGACATATAGGGATTGCAACTTTCATGCTGAGATCAGTCACATCTAAAACTTTTGGAGCCCTTAAAAACTAGTATCATATGCAACATGTTGAGGCCATGTGGTGTGAATTTCGCCTGGCTTCATGTAGTATTTTCACCACTTTTTTGTTTTATGAGTACAATTGTTGTTGTTAGCCATTTTTGACCCTAAAGGCAAGCTCCCTCCATGTTTTTCGGTTTTGCAATAGATCCTAATAGATCGGACACAATTTGTCCATTCAGTATTTCAAATCAAATAGATGACAACAAAAATTCTCTCTATCTGTTGTTTTGACTGTTTATCATTACTAGCAACGAGCGAACCTTTGAAGCATGGGTTTGGCCAGTTCACTCAAAAAGTTCACTTCAGTCTGAATTTGTTTATATTGAACAAGAAGTTCATCAAAACCACTAAAACTGGTATACAACACTGTCTACGGCTCATTCACACAGGGGGATGCAGTTTCAGTCTGTGAAATATGTAGAACTTTAAAGGACCATAACTGTGTATTCACGGGGTATTGTGAAAAGCGCAAGAAGGCCCCATTGATTTCATACGTAAGTATGCAGTAAATACACATGTATCATGCTTATTCACTGCATATTTACACAATCCCATTGCTATTGGGCCATTTTGGTCCATAATACGAACCAAAATAGGCCATGCTGCGACTTTTTTTTTCATGCGTGTGAAAAACAAATGTATAAATGCTTTAATAAAAATCATTGTGGTTTCAGCCCTCCGTATTGGGTGCAGAAAAAATACTTGCATCATACAAAGCATAAATACACCTGTGTGATTAACCCTTTGCAATCCAATTTTGGATTCGGGGTTTCCTAGGGGGCTTTCTCTTTCTGCCATTATACAATGGTGCCATCTGCTGGCTAGAGTCAGTACTGCGGTATGGGACATGGTGGAGAGGCTCCGGACAACAGAGCAGCCAGTAATCTACAGTAAAAATACCCTGCCGGACGTCTTCCGACATCGGAGCTGTACAGCCTTCAAATCAGAATGTCTTTAGACGTCAGACAGTGGATTGGAAAGGGTTAAAGCCCAAGAGCTATAAAAGACTCTGAGAATGTAATACAGGGCTTTTATGGCTCTTAGACAGTGTTATACACCAGCGTTCCGGACCAGTGTTGAACCCTGTTTTGGGTAGAACTGTACTAAAATCTCGGTTTGGGTTTGTGCCGAACCAAACTTTCGGCAAAGTTCGACCCGAAACAGAGTTCTACTGGTTTGGTTAGCTCAACACTAATCATTACCCAAGATAATGGCAGATGAATTACAAAAAAAACTTATTCGTCCTTTCATCTTTTAAGACATTATAGTTTTCTGAACGGAAAAATACTGTAGACGGTGTAACTTAATCAAAAAAGCCCACTTTAACCCCTGCTGCTCAAATGATAGTGGCCCATGGTCTCCTGTTGTTCCCCTTTTACATTAGCTTCAGACAATCACTTGCTGCAACTTTTTCACTACAATTATATTAAAACTTCCGAAGATACATAGCAGCAGTTATAATTAGATGTTATACAATGTAATCACTTTACTTTGAATCCACAACACTGAATATTTCAGTTGAGTGAATATTTTAGAATATTGGGGTAGATTAATCAATAGTCTCACAAGATTCATTAAAGGGGCTGTCCGAGACTTCTAAGAATTAAACTAGCTGCAGAAAATGTTATAAAATTGAAAGATAATTAATTAACCTATTAAATTCCCTATTGCTCCAGTATCGATGCTGTGATATTCTCCACTGGACTTTGTTTATTTTCATGCAGTGATGACATGCTGTAGTGCAATATAAACACTGCAGCTAATTACTAACGTAAGACTTAATTCTACATGTGCAGGATTTGACCACTGAGACCAGTAATTGGCTGCAGTAGCTTTGTGGGTGTATGCTACATCATCGCTCCAGGAAAATAAACAAAGATGGCCAGGGACCAGTGGGGCATTGGCGCTGGAGCTATAGGGTGAGCAAAGATTTCTGTAGCTTTCTGTAGCTTATATTTTTCAGTCTTCAATAATGTATATAGCTCCAGCACTTCTAAAAAAAATGAATGTTTATCCGAATATATCCATTAGAATACTCACATATGCATCTTACACCCAACAAAAGGTGAATTGGTTTCTAAAATTGCTTTTAAAGGTCCATTTACACGGAACGACTGTTGAGCAAGTGATGCCCGACACTCGTCCCTGTGTGTCCACGCTCCCATGATGTCACAGAGCTGGCTGGTTCACGGAGCGGCCAGCAGGGGGGCGGAGCAGTGCAGGAGATCTCTCTCCTCTTGCTCCCCTGCCCCTCTCCGTTGAGATAACACAGCGGCTGTTCACTACTAAGTTCGTGAAAAAGGGTGGCAACGATGCCCTATTGAGAATATGGTGTCCCCGTGTGCCTTCCTGTGCCTCCTAACCCATGAACCTGTCTCTAATCTGGCCCGGTGGAAAAGCCGGGTTGTGAAATGGGGATGGGGGGTGGGGCGGTGGGGGGGTGAGAAAGCTGTCCTCCCCTGACAGACTCTGTTCTGGGATCGTCTGATCTCACATTCTTGGTGTTTCCCGCAATAGGAAGTTAGGAGAAATGGCTTGAACCCTTTCACCGGCTCTAATCCATGGAACAAGATTTATAGGGATTCTGTGTACAATTTATAATGATGATGTCTTATGTGGTAGAGGAACCACTGGGCCTCGTCAAACTGCAGAGCCCAGGTGTGTAACTTTTACATCTTCCTTCACTATTGTAACTCCCCTGGTTGGAATAACTCTCCTTCTGCAATATTGAATGCTACTGATTACAAGCAGTGCTTCACAGCTCCCTATACTTAGATTTATTTTGTCAGCTGCAGTGCCTGTTGCAATGTTGTATGCAGTGCATTTCTTAGCTTTTTTGGATACATGAGCTAAGTCATAAGCTAAACATGCACTGCAAAATGTGACAAAACTACTTGTTGGATAGTTTGAGATGCAATCCCATGGAAATTTACTAAGTAATTTACATCTAAACTCATGCCCCTTTTACACAAGCTTATTCTTGTTTGAACGAGCGAGTGACATCACCACTAACTTGTTTGCTCTCATGTAGCCTGTTTAGACAGGCCAATCGTCATTGAGAATGGTTCACTTCTCATTCAGTGCTTAATATTCTACTAGCTGATATACCCTGCTTTGCCCAAGTTAATTTGGTACAGGTGTTTAGCTGTTGTTTGCCCGGAAAATTTTATGAAGTTGTGGTTACTTCAGAGGAACCAAGGAATAAAATATATATGCACATAGAGGAATGTTAGATTCTCCTCAGACTGCATGTACCGATATCCCTCTGCAGGATGTGCCACCCCTCCCACTCTCCTCACTTTTTACCCTTAAAGGTAACGCCCCTTCTTATTCAAATTTATTCCCAGACTTGAGGTTGCAGCCCCTTCTTAGCCTTAAAGGCATGCTCCATCCCTGTAGTCCGTGGCCGCTTCCCTATGTACTTTACTGCCTTTCAGTATATGCACACAAAGGTCAGTTAGATTCTCCTCAGTATATACACACAGAGGTGAGGTAGATTATCTTCAGTATATGCACATAGAGGTGAGTTAGATTCTCCTCAGCATATATACATAGAGGTTAGTTACATTTTCCTCAGTATATGCACATAGAGGTGAGGTAGATTCTCCTCAGTATATACACATAGAGGTGAGGTAGATTCTCCTAGTTATATACACATAGAGGCGAGGTAGATTCTCCTCAGTATGCAAATTATTTCCCTAAGCTTTATGGTTTCTGAGAAAAGAACTTTCTCATGTATCAAGTATTTTCATGCTTAGAATTTAATATTGAAGTTGTGACCCCTTTACTTTTCCTATTTAGGACCTGAAAAATGGTTGTGCCAAATTTCACCTTTGTGTGGTACAGATGTGTGTTATTAGTTACATAGTGGGTCCATACTTTCGCACTTAGAATTTAATAATGAAGTTGCAACTCCTTTACTTTTCCTATTTAGGACCTAAAGAATGGTTGTGCCAAATTTCAAATTTGTACAATACCAGGAAGTTAGAGAATTAGATTAGGTACATTACATAGGGGTGCACTTACTTTTGCACTTAGCATTGAATAATCAAGTTGTGACCCCCTTACTTTTCCTATTTATGACCTAAAGAATGGGGGAGTTTATGCCTCATTGGGGTTTTTTGCCTTTCCCGGATCAACAAGAGGGAATTTGTAAACAGGTTGAACTAGATGGACATTGTCTTCTTTCAGCCTAGCATTCTATATTACTATGTTGTGCTACATTTCACGTTTGTACCACACCAGGAAGTTAGGAAATTAGATAAGGTACATTACATAGGGGGCCACTTATTTTTGCTCTTAGTATTGAATAATCAAGTTGCGACTCATTAACATCAGGAAGTTAAGGCCCATTTACACGCAACAATTATCGCTCAAGATTAGTTACAATGATAGCATATGGGCGATTATTACTGCGTGTAATTCCTCCCATCGTTTACTCTTTGGCTGAACGATGATTTTAAGGTGAGCTTAAAATCAATGGTTTAGCAGGAGAGTAGATAACACAGACCGCATGCTGTGTTCTCCATGTGAGCAGCTGATTACATTGTATTCATGCCATCAGCCCTTGATAGCCCATGTGAGAACAAAGGAGGTGATTGCAGAGGTCAGACCACCTGCTGAATTCTGCAAGCAGCTCCTGGAGGCTAATTTGCACGCAAATGAAGCTGATAAAGTGCTAATGGGCATTACTACACAGTAGTACTTTATGCAAAATGATTGCTAAAACTGTCAATCTTTCAATCACTTGAAAGATTGTCTTTGCATGTAAATGAGCCTTTAGAGAATTAGATTAGGTGCATAACATAGGGGGTCACTTACTTTTGCATTTAGCATTGAATAATCAAGTTGCGACCTCTTTACTTTTCCTTTTTAGGACCTAAGGAATGTTCAGGCCAAATTTCATGGTTGTACGACACAGAGAAGTTAGAGACTTAATGGCGAATCAGTGAGTCAGTCAGTCAGTGAGGGCTTTCGCCTTTATATATATATATAGATGTGATACACTGAGCAAGGAGTGTTTAAGAACATGAGAAGTGAGCCGAAACTGATCGACTGACAAGAAGTACACAATTCTCATTAGTCATTAGCTCACGTTTGGACGTAACAAGAATTGTTTACTTTGTTTAAGTGAATTTTGACGATCGTTACGTGTAAATGGGCCATAGGAAGTACAGGAAGTTATGAGCTAAGATTTAGCACATTTTTAATAGACCTCTTTTGTGCAGTTTTCTGTTTATTGGCTTTTAAAGGGGTTGTCCCGCGCCGAAACGGGTTTTTTTTTTTTTCAACCCCCCCCCCGTTCGGCGCGAGACAACCCCGATGCAGGGAAGTAAAGAAAGTTTACCGGAGCGCTTACCTTAATCCCCGCGCTCCGGTGACTTCAATACTTACCGCTGAAGATGGCCGCCGGGATCCTCTGTCTTCGTGGACCGCAGCTCTTCTGTGCGGTCCACTGCCGATTCCAGCCTCCTGATTGGCTGGAATCGGCACGTGACGGGGCGGAGCTACACGGAGCCGCTCTCTGGCACGAGCGGCTCCATAGAAGACTGCTGAAGACCCGGACTGCGCAAGCGCGGCTAATTTGGCCATCGGAGGCCAAAAATTAGTCGGCACCATGGAGACGAGGACGCCAGCAACGGAGCAGGTAAGTAAAAAACTTTTTATAACTTCTGTATGGCTCATAATTAATGCACAATGTACATTACAAAGTGCATTATTATGGCCATACAGAAGTGTATAGACCCACTTGCTGCCGCGGGACAACCCCTTTAACTTCTTGATTAGTGCTTGGGTCAGAGGGAATAGGAGAGAAGTTGATATTGGAAGATTCCTGTATCTGATAAATCATCTGGGAATTCTAATAGTTTGATGTGTTTTTTTCTTCTTGTGAAATCAGTCCAATTTTTGAGACAGTTATAACCAAAAAGAGGATCTTCTAACTAGAAATAAAATGAATAATATATTTAAATTACCTGCATACTACTTTTTGGTGATTTGCATGTATTTTTGGAGGAGCCTCAATTCAGACTTAAAGCAACCCTTCATCTACATTAGTATGTATTGGTAGTCCAAGAAACTACAAGTTGCTCTGATTGGTCAGTGCTTCTCACGTGGGCAACACTGGTCAATCAAAGCAGGTGTGGTTTACAAGCTACCATGCGTGGTTGGTTACCAAGCTCTTTTAACTGTGTCCATTATTTCTATATGTTGCATTCATGAAAGCTAAGGCTCGGTTCCCATATATTATATCATCAATTGTGTCCGGCCAGTGGTTTTATGGTTTAACCCTTTCCAATCCACTGTCTGATGTCTGAAGACATTCTGATTGAAGCCTGTACAGCTGCGATGTTGGAAGACATCCGGTAGGGTATTCTTACTGTATATTACTTGCCCACCTGTTGTCGGGGGCCTCTCCAGCATGTCCCATACCGCAGTACTGTCTCTAGCCAGCAGACGGCTCCATTGTATAATGGCAGAAAGATAAAGCCCCCTAGGAAAGCCTGAATCTAAATTGGATTGCAAAGGGTTCACTAGACACAACTGATGACATTTTGGTGCACTTTGTACACCGATCTGAGGTTCGCAGTCAGACAGAAAAATGCAACATTTTTTCCGTCCGGCACAGGGTGGCATCTTGCATCAAAACTGTTTATCACAGTTTAGGCCACGTCTAATGTTTTATACTTGGTGTTTTTCACCTTTATATTTAACTCTATGCTTTTTATTTTCTTGTAATACTTTCCTTTTTCTGGTTAGTATTGTTTAAAAAAAAATGATGCACTGAATGTCATAAATGATCCCAAGGAAACCTATAGGTTTTATTTCTGGCATTAATTTTCCTCCAGCGTTACACTACAGTGCCGGAGGGCAAAAAAGTCAGACCACCAAGTATATAAGAACCAAGCCTAACAAACTTGGAACAGCTGTATGTGTGTTACAATATATAGCCCAGGAGAGGAAGGTTGTGATTGTTGTATGTATCAAAAGGTATGATTTAATGGCATCTCTAATGATATTAAATCGTCCATGTTTTTTTTTTTAATTTGTTTGGGAAATCTGATATATAGAGAGACAGAGAGAGAGCGATAGAGAAAAAGAGACAGTGAGAGAAAGAGCGATAGAGACAGAGAGACACAGCGATAGAGAAAGAGACAATTATAGAGAGACAGCGATAGAGAGCAATAGAGAGACAGGGAGAGAGAGAGCGATAGAGACAGAGAGACTGATGGAGAGAGAGACAGTGAGAGAAAGAGTGATAGAGAGATACAACAATAGAGATACAGACAGAGAGAGACAGCAATAAAGAGACAAAGTGAGAGAGCGATAGAGACAGAAAGCGATAGAGAGAGAGACAGTGAGAGAAAGAGTGATAGAAACACACAGAGAAAGTGATAGACAGAGAGAAAGAGTGATAGACAGAAAGAGAGATAAAGATAGTAAGACAGACAGAGAAAGACCAATAGAGAGACAGAGTGATACAGAAACAGACAGAGAGCGATAGAGAGACAGAGAGATAGGGAGAGCAATAGAGAGACAGATAACGATAAAGAGACAGGCAGAAACAGACAGAGATCGATAGAGAGACAGACAAACAGAGAGAGAGCATAGAGAGACAGAGAGAATGATAGACAGACAGAGAGAGCGATAGAGAGACAAACAGAGAGATAGCAATAGAGAGACAGAGAGAAACAGACAGAGAAAGAGCAATTGAAAGACAGAAAGAGAGCAATAGACAGACAGAGAGAGAGTGATAGACAGACAGAACAAAAACATTAGACAGATAGAACGAGAGCGATAGACAGACAGAGAGCGCAATAGAAAGACAGATAGTGATAGAGAGACAGAGAGAGAGAGCAATAGAGACAGAAAGAGAAAGCAATAGAGAGACAGACAGAGACAGAAAGAGAATAAAAGAAACAGACAAAAAGACAGAGCGATACCGAGACAGAAAGAGAGAGAGAGACAGAGAGATAGACAGAAACAGACAGAGAGAGACAGACAACAAAAGAGATAGATAGAGAGGCAGATAGAGAGAGACAAACAAACAGTGACAGACAATGAGAGAGACAAACAAACAGAGAGAAAGAGACAGTGAGAGACAGAGAGAAAGACAGACAAAAAGAGAGAAAGAGAGACAAACAGATATCTGCTCCGAATAGAAAGTGACTCTCTAAATAATCACCAAACCAAGCAGATTTAGAAGTTCACAACCACCACTTGTGAAACATTTTATGTTGGCGTAGCGAACACCGGATCAATCTAGTAATCATGAAAGTAACTACAATGTTGCAGAGTCCTCCTAGAACTGTGACCAGGTCTGCATGCATACCTGCAAGATTTGATATCCTACTAATTTGATTTACTCTCTTATTTCTCCAAATACAGTAATATCGTGTTTGTTTTCAATGAAATGTTATGTGTAACTCCACGACAAAACTACCCATATTAACCCTTTGCAATCCAATTTGTATCCTGCTTTTCCTAGGGGGCTTACTCTTTTTCTGCTGTTATACAACGCCGCTATCTGCTGGCTAAAGCCAGTACTGCATGAGGTGACACATTGAATAGGTTCTGACAGCAGAGAGGCTGGCAATATACAGTAAGAGAACCCCGACGGACGTCTTCCAACATCGGAGCTGTACAGCCTTAAATCATAGTGCCTTTAGACGTCAGACAGTGGATTGGAAAGGGTTAAAAGCACCTTGTTACACTTAAAGGGAATGCATCACTAATATTTTTTACTAATTAAAACCGGATAATGAAAGACAGTTCACATTTCTAATCCACTTTTATTTTCTGATTGCATATTTTTATTCTATTCTATTAACTATTCAAGACCTGGGAGAAGGGGGAGGGGGGCATCTTGCCTGAGCTGCAGTTAGCAGCATTTAGAGATATGCTTTATGGCAGGCTCATGGGCCATCAACACAATGGATAAAAGACAGTCATTTCTATGGGAGAATGTTCTTGGCAGGCTTCGGACTTTTTTGGTATTATGACTTATGTCCAGCATGATCAGCATATGTTGAGTAAAAACGGACTCATAATGGGCTCCATGAGCAGAGGAGTAAGCTGATGTATGTGCTTTATGGAAAAAATTCATGGCCCACTTATCAATGTATGAAATATAAAGAAGGCATAGGCTATACGGGAGAATGGGCAGTACAGCGACTTGTATACTTCTTGGTAACTAGTACAATTGACCTTATACTAATTAATCAAAGTATGTGCAACAATAAGTAGCATCTTAGAGCAGATATCGCTGCTACAACACTTGTATCCTTGAGCCTCTGTAAAGAGTCATACACACACTATAGTACCCCCAAACAGTGTTAGTATGAGAGTGGTCCAAGTGCCAGGGCAATAATGGTCAAGGATCTCTTATAGACCAGTACGCACTTTGATTCAGGTAAAGGCAATGCCATTCAGCAACATTTATCTAATTTATCTAGTCTTTGTACTTTAAATGTACTAATTGACTGTAAATTAAAAGGGGAACTTCTCATATTTAAAATGCAGTCCTAAAAATACCCCACCTGTGCAGGTAATATGTTGTAGAGCAAAGAGAGTTAGGTAGATTGATGTATAATGTGGGAGATGCAGTATAGCTTGTCATTTATTGATCTAAATCTCTACTAAATCTGGGCTTAGGAGTCCAGTGGGCGGTCCAACTCAGTGATCGACAGCCATCTGTTCATGGACAGTGATGCAGAAAAGGCTGTCAATCACCGAGTTGGACCGCCCACTGGACTCCTAAGCCAAGAATGAGCAGTGATTTAAGTTAATACATTCTTGTTTACACTGAATCTTTACTCACAAGACAGTATCAATCTGCTCAGCCTCTCTTACTCTATAGCACACTACCCGCAGATCGGATTGTACTTTCAGCAGGACAGGTTAATTTTAATGTATCTCTGTGCCTCAAACTATGAACATGAACTGGGATAAATCTATTGTTAGATGGATGTCTGATGTATCTCCATGTTTATTTAGCATTGGTACAGGATCTGTTTTCTGACCTTCTCTCCAGAGACATGGAATTAGGTTGAATGGGACATCTACTTTGTGTGACTGCCAATGTCATCTAGGTATTTCCATATAAAGAGCTGAGAGAGAAATTCTTAATTCTAACAGCCTCATTTATTAGGATATTCTCATCTATTTTCTGTCTAACATTATGAGCCACATGTATTTAACAATGGTGAAGGTGACAGAAGAAAACTTTTGTTTCTTATATTGCTCTACAATCATGCTAAGTGTTGAATATTGGGAAAATATGGTAATGTGGCGCAAAAAGTGTCAGAAGGCATTTGTGATATATGAAGAGGTTATCCCATGAACCACTTTTGTACTAAAAGCCCTGAAAAGTTGTTATTAACTGTTTTGAAGTAACTTATATTGTTTCCAGCATGAATAGGTACTATTTGGATAGTCTTTTGCTTCTGTGTGTCTCCCTTGATGCTGCAGCTGTTTTTTGTGTTACTGGGGAAGGGACCTGAACAAAATCAGTCTCCTTCCCCCTCTGACAGCTGACAATATAGTTTCACCCCAGAAGGAGTCTTCTCAGCTATACTGCCATGTTACAGCACAGGTTGTGCTCCTTTCTTAACAAGCGGGGCAGAACGCTGCAATTTTTCTATTGGTTACCTTACAATGAATAGAAGATCACTATGCTGAGACCTGGCTGTGGGAGAGTAAATGAGCATGTGCTTTCTGACTGCGCATGTCTGTACCCCAGCTCTTAGCTCATTGATGGATGTACACATTTCTATATACTTTGAACACCAGGTGATTTCATACTATGTAAGTAAATGTCACAACTCTTTACTGTGTAATACAGAAACAGACATTGGTGACTGCTGCCAACTTGGAGAAGGCTGGATGAAAGTTCATTTATTGATTTAGCACATGAACAAGTTGATGCAGAATTACTGTTTTTGGTTTGGCCTGTTGAAAATACTATTCTTGTATTAAAACTCATGACCATGTTTACAATAAATCAGCTTCATCCAACCCTCTACAAGATGTATGTAGCAGTAGTGCCTGGTCTCTGTTTTTGTATTACACTACTGGATTCCTGGTGGAAGTGTATGGACATCATCCGTTGAAGAGTGGAGTGGTGGCTGACCCATTCTTCTATATGTTCACTTCAGAATTGTGCCTGATTACGCACAACTGGGGATCTGTACGGTATTTCACATACTGTATCTGATGGGTTTCTGCACCATGAGGTGCCATTTGTTGTTTTTGCTTGTGCTTAACTTCATAACTCGTTACTGGATAGTTTTTTTAACAGCACGTAAATGACACAAGTCACACGCTGGGCGAGTACAAACCATATGTAAGTGTTTACGAGCCATACAATGAGTATGATATTTAATGATGTGACAATCCCCTTTAACCGTACACCATCAGACGTTCAACAAAGTGAAGGCACTTTTACTGAATCTGCAATAACTTTCTTTCCCACTTTTTATTTTTGAATTTACTTTAATGTTTTGCCAGTTTTAAATGGCTACCACCAGTAAGGTTAGTGGCTACCAGTAATGCTAGTGGCTACGTGGTCTACTGGTGCGCAGAGAAAAGGTACGGCTATGTGGTAACAGAACAGTGTTATGGATTCTACATAGGACTTACAAAGGGAATCTATAAATGGTATTAATTAAGACTTAAATTGTATATATTGTACTTCCAAATTCTAATATATTCCACAGAAGGTTCTATAGGGGATTGTGTGTTACCTCGTTCATAGGCAGTGTGGAATGAGGAACATGGAATAAGGTATCTAAACCCCCCTCTTCTTCAGATGTGCTTCTCAACACCACAAAGTTACAAAGTTAGAGAAAGTATATAAGGATGTTAGAATACAACACATGCTCTGCTATCTATTAAAAACGATGAAAACTGCTATGGCAATAAGTTAGGATAAACCTGCTATAATAATATAAACCAAAAGAAACTTGAAGGAATCTTATGTTTGTAAATATTTTATAGTGAAAGGTAAACAAGAATCATTGATGCTTGATGGAACTGTTTTAGTTTACAGTTTTATATTTTGGATTAGTTTACTTTGTATCATGCATTATGCATATTACTATACAGACACACACACATGGATTTTCACTTCAGGGCAAATAGAATTTAGAAAATCAAGAGTGTCTCTTTAACAAGGCTTTCCTATCATTTTGTAATGCATCTCAGTGATTAAAAAAACCCAACATATTCTATAGCTACATACCCTTAATATATTAAATGATAGTCTGTATTCCGTGTCGGCTCATAATCTAATCTCCCTATCTCATATATACCCCAAAACCAATTCATAGAACGTCAATTGACTTCTCATTATGTATATGTAGACTGAAACTTGACCTAAAAAACAAGACAATAATGGCAATCCAAGTTGTTTTCTCCCAATAGGTACAAGATGTTCATGTGTACAAATGGTTAAAGCTGAAAATAACTTATCGAAATGATGCAACAAGCTGGAATAACCAAGAGTCTTCGAAGAGTTATAGCACCGAAGAAAATATTGTGTTGTTTCCATGCCAACTATTATTTAAGGGTATATATTATACAATGACAGATACAATACACCGGATATATGTACAAGCACTGTATGTGGGTATTTCTTTGATGAGTTTAATACATAGCTCTGTGACATAAATATTGAGAGTATATATATATCCCTGTTACATCCTTTTTATTTATGCAAATTAAAATATTGCTTGTATTTTATATTACTGATGTACAGAAAGGAGTAAATATTGTGTGAATTATTGTGTAAGGTTGGGATGGGATTGACTAGATTGACAAGCCTGTAGTAAGTAAAGAAATTATACTGTAGCATTGAACAAAGCTATCAATTTCTCGGTGTCATGGGCAGATAACATGAGAACATGACTTGATCTAGACTATGCTTTTCCTTAAGCCTTAAGGGTGTCTACCACCGCAGACGGTAGGATTGTTACCGAACTTCACCATATATTGCAGAATTGCTCATTGATTCTCTCCATCGCTGATTATACTTTAGAGCTTCACATTTGACAAGGCACACAATATTGGAGAGGGACTAAAATCAAGGATTCACTTATAGCTGTAAGTACATATTTACGTATATTTTAACCGTGTCAATGTGCAATATGGCATTTATTTAAAGGTTTTTTTTTGCATTCGATTAATTTTTGCAAATTGTTAGATGGCAGTGAAGAATAAAATAGAACAATGTACTAAGTGAATTAAAGATACAACACACTGGATGACATACCGTGTATGGCCAATAGAGGGCGCTCAAAGTGTTTTGAAAAGAGCTGGGAGCAGAAGTGAAGTTTGAAGCTTCTGACACAGTGTAAAAGATAAGTCGCTTAGAAAAAGGAAAGGATTTCAGGGCCGACCAAACTATGATTTGTTCACTGTGCCGCTAATTTTTGGATCTATGCACCTCAATAAACAGGACCCCCTCCTTCCCCTGTGATTTTGGTGAAGTGAGAAGTCAATGTCTTTTGCATAAAACACGATGACATCCAACTAAATATTTATCGTCTTAAATGAAAGTTTGCACGGTGCCACTGAACCGGCGTGAATGTTTTGGGTGGTTCCAGTAATTATTGCATTATGTCAAGTGTCATGATTAAACTGGCTGCTTAATGGTGTTTCTGACACAAGATGCATTGATATTGTAGATTTGGTTACAAACAGTTAAACAGTCTGCCAGCGAACACAGCGAACATTCTCTATGCCAGCACTGAGGCTTTTAAGCTCAATACTCTATTTTCTAGGACAAGACTTTTTTTTCGACATTTTGCTTTTAGGAGCAATTACAAAGGAAGTGAGTCGAAACACTTTTACCCGCAGTTGTGGGCCACGGTCAAACCGGCTTATGGAGTAGCTTCACCGTTCATAACACTATACCTGCCGCATTGTATACTGTGAAGTATGGAAGTTACATACCGTAGATGACTAGTTTGAAAAGGTGGAAAGTTCCTTTACGTTTCTCTCCTGTTTTAATCATTTCTAAGTCCTGATTGAACTTACATGCCAGTTATGGTTGTTTTTGTCCTTTTGCTAATCAAGGCCTTTATGACAAAGTTGTAGTAGTAATGTCATTTATAATTAATTAGATGTCAGGTATCGCTGCATTGCCCTCCAGTATGCAACAGATTGCTTTTCTTAATGGGTCCTTTTGCTTTATACGATGTGTAACGTGAATACTTTATGTGGCACATAGAAGAAAGCTAATTGTACTGAAAATTCAACTATGAGTAAATTCTGAAAAATAGTGTCATAGTATATTTCTGATGTGGATTTATTTATGATAAAAATCTAAAATATGTCTAAAAAGTTAAGTTATTTCACTTTTAGAAATCCTATTGTCTGTGAGTGACCAGTATGTATATGCTATATATACATATATATATACGTATATATATATATATATATATATATATATATATATATCTAAACACACACACACATATATATATATAGATATATATAGATATCTATATATATCTATCTCTCTCTCTCTCTCTCTCTCTCTCTCTCTCTCTCTCTCTCTCTCTATATATATATATATATATAATGCCAGCAAGTGGATTTCAACTCTTTACGACCTTAGAAATAGTATTTCAACACGAGGTCCAGTCTGTTCTCTTCGTCTTTTAGGCACGTCCATGATTCCTGTAATGCTATCCACCTACCTTGTTGCTATTTAACCTCTTCCATACAGAATGCCTTTGTATATTTATATAGTAATCAGCAAATATAAGTTAAAAGTAACAATCTGAACACAGAAACTAAATAAAAAAAAACTAGAGTCGTAAAACTTTATTCTTTTTTTTTCCAAGTAAAGTTCTTAATACATTTTGAAAACCCTTTTTTATGGTTCTGCAAATACATTTGCAAGCAGATGTTGCAAAATGTTTAAATACTATTTCTACTGATTGCCAACTAACCATAAATTCATCTCTGCATATTTTGAGTTGTAGGCATAAAAATAATTACATGTCTGATTAAATCCACTTATGCCTTCATGTCTTGATAAATTCATAATAAATACAAAATGCCGTGATGTGTTACTTCTAAGTGCATAAATGCTGTAATGAGGTTGAGTGCAGTCCAGATTATCTTGAGAAGGCTGGAAAGCAATATTACACAAATTGCTGTTTTGGCATTTTATGATGGCTGGTTAAAAAAATAAAAGCAGCAAAAATAAAAGAAAAAAGTCGAGCAGCTATTATTGGAAGACATGAACTTGTGTGCGGAAAATTAAAAGTTTATGTTTTTACTTGTTGATTTACAAATATGGATACATTTTACCTTCTTTTTAAAAAAATGTGTTTGGAATTTTAGTTATTATTGTTATTTTTTGCCTATCTTAAGTATTGAGTAGTTTTTCTAGGATTATATACATTGAGATATTAGGAAATGCATTATTCTTCCTGGTAGTAGTGAGGCAGCAGTAAATGGTGTGAAGGTTGTTACTAACAGGAAGGCCATTATTAACAATTAATTCGGCAGTCCTTGCTAGACCAGGCATTACACAAGGCTCATCGACTATTCACGTCATAAGTGTGAATTCCACGTGATTCCCCATTAATTAATGAATTACTGCATTTTCTCAGTATAACAGAAATGAGTCAAAAATAAATTGGAATCAGTACGTTGCGCGTTGTCTCAATATTATGTCACATTCCCTTACTTACCTGCAGAATTTGCTGAAAACTGTTTTTTTTCTCCATAGCAGTAATCGGTGAATGAATTACTACATGTCACATTGTTTCAAATTGATACGTGTCAATCTACATGGACATAAGATATCCTATTATCCCCATGTGTAGGTTTTCTAAACCCCCCCCCCCCCCCCCCCAAGTACTGCGGTATACTGTCATTAAATTTTTAGAACTGGTTAAGAAAAACTTATTCTGAATTTCCGAGTAAAGGTATAAAATGAAGGGTTAATTGAGTTAGCTTTATAAGTAATTCATTCTTTGTGCAAGCCACAAATGAAAAGTACTGTCTGCTTAGAATGGACGGCGGGCTCCTTACTTTCCTATTCCCAACTACTGAGTTGTTAGTGGAAAACAAAAAAAACTATTTTCTGCCTTTATTTTTCTGTGCAAGAAAAACATCATTAATATTATTTTTTGTGAGTCACAATTTGGTGTCTATGAGTCTTCTTGTACGTCTTTCAGTTCTCTGCTATCACATGGTAAATTTGCTGGCAGTGGGTTTGTAATGGCTTTCAGGTCATAGAGGTCTTCCAATTTAGCAATCTGCATAATATAATTAGTGTGATAGTAAGAAAACTGCTCTTTAGCTATGCTTCCAGGCTTACACTGTTCATGATGCAAAAAAAAAAATAGTTTAGAACATTCTTGTTTAAGACATACAAGTTTCCATCTTCATTCGTTTAATCAGAGCCATATCTACCTTAATCAGGAGCTAATTATTTCATTTTACATTTTGCCAAGTTTAGACATGAAAACCAACTACCGAAGCTGATACTTTATAGTAAAACTCCATAAATGTAACTGAAACTCATAGAATCAAGAAACTGCATTGATGAGATCAGCTCATGGCACAAGGTTGCCTGACACGACTGATACTATGATTCATATAACCAGCAGCCATATCACATAGGGAGAGTTATCTAGATGTAACACTGCAGGATTTGCAGCAATCTCTATCTGCATTCCCCTCTATCTCTCCTCTTATTTCTCTCTTGCTCGGTCTACCTCTCCTCTTATTCTCTATTCTTCTTCTCTCCCTGTCTGACTCTTGCTTTTCCACTGTTTTTCTAACTCTCAGTCTGACTCTTCTCTCATTTTCTCCCTGCCCCCTTTTCATGTTTTCCTTCTGGATTTCCAAGCAGTATAAAAGCCATACCTGCCCTTATGTATCCCGGGTGTTAATAAATAGTTTGATTGTTTTTTATGGATGCTCAACATGTCAGTTTATCAATGTACCTTTTCCTTATCAGAGACCCAATGCATAGTATACGTCCAACAAAAAATGGATAATTACAAAATATAGGGTAGTTTATTACAGCTCTACATCAACCTTTTTGTATAAATGATATTATACTTCCTATTGGCTGAATATGTCATTAGGTGTAGGTGTTCGTAGAAAACCAACTGGTGGCATATACTGACATTATGATGAGTTGTGTTGAAATGCAAAATTAGCTTTGAGATATATATATATATATATATATATATATATATATAAGATTTTCCCGTACAAGTTCCATCAATTGCACTATGACACTGGCATGGGAAAATAACCCATAGATTTCACGCGTATTAGCGACGCTTGAAAAGATTGCATCTAACTAGAACCAATGGTTTCCTATAGAAGCGTTCACACAAAGGAATTTTAGACGCGCAAAACGCTTGTACCTGCAAAAGATAGGATATGCGAGGGCAAACTCGCATGTTGGCTCTGAGGTGCGCACAAACATAGAGCATGTCCTATATTTGCTGCATGCTTTCCATAGGTTCCTATGGGAGTCTTGAAAGCACGCAGCATGCACCTCCGATTGTGTAACTGGGCTACTTTAAGTCTACCTGAAGTTACCCATTCACATGATCTTTTCCAGCACTATAGGCGCGATCTTTTCTCGAGGCTATAGTGCGCGAAAAAAGGGCTTGTCTGAACGAGCCCTAAGGTACATTAACACAATAAAGGTACTTTTACATGGGATGACTATTCTTTACACAGGAGCGATAGTCGTTCAGTGAATGGAAGCGAAGCGCGCTGGAGATCGCTTCTGGCCGCCCGCCTCTCTTCATTATGAAGAGGCAGCCATTTATAGATGAACAACTGCCTATATGCTCTAAACGAGAAGTCGATCATTAGTTGCTATGTTTCAGTGAGCTCTAATGAAGCAACTAGCGACTAATAAGCTACTTTTCGCTCAGTACCCTGCCTGGTCCTGATTTTATAGGTGACTGAAAATCTCCCATATCGACAGTCAGCCCATGTAACAGTACCCTTAGTATGCCAATGATGCTAATGATAAGGGAACATATTGTGATAAAGCAATAAGCATCAAATTACATATTTGCCATTGCTGCATATTGTCTGTGTGCATGTGTGTATAGATATATATATATACACGCACACACTATTTCTAGTAAAGGGATAATACAATTACAGAATTACATCTCTTAATTGACATGGTAATGGGTATTCATACCACATGTATAATGTTGAATGTACAAGTCTTCTATATATTTGGACCATCTTCTCCCCACTTACTTGATAATGCTGGCCTGGTTCCCCGCCAGTCCCTGAATCCTGGCCTTCAACAATAACGTATTGGCACATGACAACATTTAGAAGGTGAGTATACTTTTATATGTTAAGCTATTGACTGCACCTGCGGAGTTTGCTGCAAATTCTTTGGATTAAGATGTCGCCATTGAACCTATTGGGGGTATCCACTGCAAATCCATGTTCAATCTGCGACAGGAATTGACATGCTGCGGATTAAAAAATCCACACTGCAGGTTAGCTTCCATGTGGAAAATTCCCACAGCGTGGGGATGTGGGTTCCAGTCTACAAGTTTGGACAGAAAGTTTGCATTTCCGCCAACAGACGCTGTATTAGAAAATTGGTGCAAAGCTTCTATACATTTTTTTTGGCTCTTGCTATGTTCTCCTATAACTTTTTAAAAAACACTTAACACTTTGCAAATTAAAAATTTGGCTTAAAAGGTACAAATTTTATTGCATTTTTCCATTTTATGACACAAAACACTTTTTAAGAAAGTGGGCGAGGCTTAAGGGGAGGACATGGCCCTCTATGGACAGCAGATTTAGAATAATTTAGTGTTCAGCAACTGAACCAGCAGAACCCTGTTTTGGGTAGAACTTTCCTAAAAGCTTGGTTTGGGTTTGTGTTGAACCGAACGTTTAGCAAAGTCTTCCCTGACATAGGGTTCTACTGGTTTGGTTCACTCTTCACTAACTGTGATAGATTTGGTGCATCTCTGGATTGCCTCTTCAACCTTACACTTTCTATGTATTAGACAGCCTTTGTAAATCTGCTCCATTGTGTATGAATCCATTAAGTTATTGCACTCCTATTAGAGATGCAAACGTATCTTTTCTGTATCTGTATTAACAGCACAAAAGCTGAACTGCATGTAAAATTTTATGTAAATCTTCAGAGTACTGAAAAATCCACGGTACCCTGATAGCGATGTTACTGGGAATAAACCCTCTCCCAATATGGAGACGCTGTATCTCTGAAATTAGAGCTAATGTATCTAAGTGTCAGTTACGAGGCTAATAACATGCATCTTCCTCGCCCAGTAAAAGTTTCATATTGTTGGATCTCAACCAAATACAGAACTAATATGCTAAAAGCTATTAGTCAAAAAGAGCTGTTCCCAGCAAACACATTTGTCACCGATACACAAATGTTTTCTTACCGGGGGCCCAACCTATCAGTACAACCGGGGCCCCCTTTTTCCTTGTCACCTGCACAATATTGGTGAGAAGGAGGTTGAGTGGAGGTCCAGTGAGAAGGAATGGTGACTCTGGCCCCCTGTTCTGGTGATCAGTGCAGTCCTAGCAGTGGGACTCCCAGCAGTCAAACATTTATCATCTATCTTGTGGGTGATACATGAGTTCGGAGGGGGGGGGGGGGGACCCTTTAAAGCTATTCCATCTGGAATTTTTACAAAAATACTGAAAATTAGTAGAAATAAGACTCTTCTTGGAATGTAAAATAACTAAAGGAGCCACCTGTGTTGTCCGTAATATATAGCAGGGTAACTACTCCATCCATTGACTATTGCACAATGGTCACAAACAACCTGCACGTTTATTCTTTCCCTTTTTTAATAAAATAATTTTTTCAATATCCGTAAATTATTTTAAGTGCAGTTGAACAGAAATAATTCCACACTGATTCCTCAGTAATCTATGTGGCTCAGACTGATGTAAGAGGCTATTATACAGAGGATTCTTTGAACTGTGCCTAATGAAACCTAGACAGCAGCGTCAGTTGTTTCTCAGGCTTAGCAATAGACAATGCCTCTCAGGATGTACTGTACGTGTATGTTATTGCTTTCTTCTTCTTGTTTTCTTTTTAATGGAATTACAAGGTTCCTCCAAGATCATAAAGTGTCACAACTGCTATTTGCTGGGCTAAAAAGAACCCTGATGAGTTAGGACAGGTCAAACTCTATGGGCACTAAAGAAGACATAACCAAAAAGTTTGCCAAATAAATGGTGTCACTTAAATTCTTGACAATGAGCCAGGAATTGGATGATCACCAATAAATGCAGTGACCAATAGGTCACTGAGTGTTGAATTGGATGCTACAATTGAAATACACATCTCCCAACAGTCATTGGAAAAGTTCTTCCTCTTACGATGAAAAGCATTACTTTAAATATAAGCTCCTTAGTTGTCATCTTCTATCAAGATGTTGACAGGACAGAACACCTCAAAGGTGTAGGGAGTTTTATAGGCCATGCAGTGCCCCCTGGGAAATAACATATGCAAAGGAATGATGGAACAATCCTCCACAGGGCCACCCATTGGAATGGTAGCTACCTTATGACTTAATATCTGACCTTTTAATAGGCCTTACAACATGATTAGGGATATAAGCCAAACCAGAATATCCAGCTGTCTTAGGGTTATTGCTCCTTATTAGTGTACATGAGTATTCTGGTTGGCTAGATGATTATCAGCCAACTATCAAGATGTTAAAAGTTTCTAAGGTAGGTCTCATGCACGGATTCAAATGCTGAATCCCACAACGTAATCCACCCGTGCCCGCAGACATGGGCATTAAAAGACAGCTTCTTACCTCTCCAGATCCAGTGCGGGTCTCCTCCGTCATGGTTTGATCTTCTTTCTTCAGCACGGCGGATCCGTCCGGGTATGCCGGCCAATATGCCTGGCGCATGCACAGTGCCTTTTATTTTTTAATCTTCTGCTTTCCTGGAGATCCGCAGCATGTCCACAGTTACAGCTGCGTGTGTGCCACGGACCGGACCACTTCCATTGACTTCAATGGAAGCTGTCCCTGCGGGATCTGCAAGAGAATAGAGCATGCTGTGATTTCTTCCTGCGCATGCACGCCAAGAAAAAAATAACACCCGCATGCTTTAAATTGCCTTGCGGATGCTAATGCAGCTTGATTTGCCTAAATGGTTGCTTTATTGCTTATGCTATGGGCTACCACTAAGCTTTCCCAAACAACTGAATGCCAAATATACCTAACTGAGCATTGAGGCATTCTCTGTTTCATTGTCTTTATATAATTTGACATATTTGCCATTCGGATAATGGCAGTAAAAACTGTGTGGCCAACCATAGAGAAATCACAATGACTTCAATTACTTGACATTGGGAAACATAGCATCTGATAGACATTTAGAAACTGCTGTACAAAATGCTAGATAACTCAACATAAGTGGACAACTCTGGCTCCGTTCACCTCACATTAGAGCCTTCCTCTGGAGGTATACATCGAATATATTTCTTGGCATATACTGTACCTCCGACAGACTAGTAGACTAGAAGGCCCAGATGTATTTTACTATATAGGTATTCAATTGCATATGACGCCCTTTTCAGGTCTCATTGTAAAATAAGGTATACCGTGTTGTATGTTTTTTTTTCTCTTACTGGATGTCTCTGTATAGAACAGTCCTATTCCATACAGTAAGAAAAAGTTCTGCCAATGAATATCGCCCATCCCCTATATGCTCAAAGGACCTTTTTTTGACGTTTAATATGAATCAGGTCAATGGGACCCTATGGAAATGTTAGACATGCATTATCCTAGCAGTATTGGACACCCCTATCATGTCTTATTAGCATGTCAGTAGTCCTAAACCAAGCTACATAAGATGCAGATGCTTGGAAGTGTCAGTCATACCGATTATGCTGCTGCACAAAAGCAGTTTATCACGAAGAGCAATGCATCAGCCCAACAACAGTGTTGCAAGAAGCATCGTCATTGGACAGATACGCAATGTTCTATGTAGTGACAAATCACCCTACTCCATCTTGAAATCAGATGGATGTACCTGGTGTGGAGGATACCTTGGCCATGTTTTTTGCCTGAGTGTGTTGTGTCAACAGTTAAGTACGGAAAAGGATCTGTTATGGTCTGGGGATGTTTCACATGGCATGGTCTCGGTCCGTTGATTGTAGTGGCAACAACCATGAACACGGAGGCGTATCTTGAAATTCTAGACAATTATGTGTTGCTGTTTTACGTTGGTTTGAGGATATAGATGTTCCACGATTGGACTGGACTGCACAAAGTCCCGACCTGAACTGTACTGAACATCTTTGGGACAAACTTGAACATTAGGCGTTGGATCAGGAAATATGATCAGTGTCCATCTTCCTTTGAGAGAACTCACCAGATGTTTGCAGGATGAATGAAGGGAAATACCAGCTGAAGTGTATCAGACCTTAGTAGAAAGTATGTCACCTAGAGTATCCAAGTTCATAAGAGCCAAATGAGCCCCACTAAGTATTAACATATGTAAATAAATACTGCTTTTGATTCTTGCTCAGGTGACCAATTACTTTTGGTAGGATAGTGTGTGTTCTTAGTAACCTTTATGGGTCATATGCTGAACCTAGTATTCAAATATTATATGAATACAGCTTAAGGCCTTAGTCACACGGGCGTTTTTTCACGCGATTTGCGCATCGCATGACGGATGCGCATGCGCAAATCGCGTGACCGGCGCCGAAAAATCGGCCCAAAAATCGCCCGAAAATCTGCTCCTAGCCGCGTTTCATTAGAAACGGGCCGGAGCTGTCCAGTGCATTGCATTCAATGGAGCCGGCAATACAGCGGCTCCATTGAATGCAAGCGCTGCGGGCGTGCGCGGGGTTAATTGTCGGGAAGGGGTTAAATATATAACCCCTTACCTGCAATGCATCCTTAAATGTGAAAAAATAAAAAAAAAGGATGTACTCACCTGCTCCCGGCAGCTGGAGATCCCGGCGGTCGGCCTGCAGTGGGTGTGAAGGAGGTGTGACTCAGGCTTGCCCCTGATTGGCTCAGCGCTGAGCCAATCAGAAGCAAGTCTCAGTCACACCCATTCATGAATTCATGAATGGGTGTGACTGAGCTCAGCCTCTGATTGGCTCAGGCTGAGCCAATCAGGGGCAAGCCTGAGTCACACCTCCTTCACACCCACTGCAGGCCGACCGCCGGGATCTCCAGCTGCCGGGAGCAGGTGAGAACATCCTTTTTTTTTATTTTTTCACATTTAAGGATGCATTGCAGGTAAGGGGTTATATATTTAACCCCTTCCCGACAATTAACCCCGCGCACGCCGGCAGCCCATTGCTTTCAATGGAGCGGCTGTATTGCCGCCCCATTGAATTCAATGGGCAAACATCGTTCTTCTCTGCCACAGCTGTTCCAGCTGTGGCAGAGAAGAATGATTTGTCTTCTATATGTTCTCAATGGGGTCGGCGCTGCTGCCGCCGGCCCCGTTGAGCGCATATAGAGAAGAGAACAGGAATCGCAGATCGCAGATAGGTGCGATCTGCGATTTCTGTTCTCTAATTTATCGGACGAGCGCATAAAAAGCGCTCATGTGTCCGATACCATTGCAAAGCAATGGTTTTAAAAAGTCGCCGGACGCATGCGCATGCGCAAATCGCGGCAATAAACGCCCGTGTGACTAAGCCCTCAGGCCTTAGTCACACGGGCGTTTTTTCACGCGATTTGCGCATCGCATGACGGATGCGCATGCGCAAATCGCGTGACCGGCGCCGAAAAATCGGCCCAAAAATCGCCCGAAAATCTGCTCCTAGCCGCGTTTCATTAGAAACGGGCCGGAGCTGTCCAGCGCATTGCATTCAATGGAGCCGGCAATACAGCGGCTCCATTGAATGCAAGCGCTGCGGGCGTGCGCGGGGTTAATTGTCGGGAAGGGGTTAAATATATAACCCCTTACCTGCAATGCATCCTTAAATGTGAAAAAATAAAAAAAAAGGATGTACTCACCTGCTCCCGGCAGCTGGAGATCCCGGCGGTCGGCCTGCAGTGGGTGTGAAGGAGGTGTGACTCAGGCTTGCCCCTGATTGGCTCAGCGCTGAGCCAATCAGAAGCAAGTCTCAGTCACACCCATTCATGAATTCATGAATGGGTGTGACTGAGCTCAGCCTCTGATTGGCTCAGGCTGAGCCAATCAGGGGCAAGCCTGAGTCACACCTCCTTCACACCCACTGCAGTCCGACCGCCGGGATCTCCAGCTGCCGGGAGCAGGTGAGAACATCCTTTTTTTTTATTTTTTCACATTTAAGGATGCATTGCAGGTAAGGGGTTATATATTTAACCCCTTCCCGACAATTAACCCCGCGCACGCCGGCAGCCCATTGCTTTCAATGGAGCGGCTGTATTGCCGCTCCATTGAATTCAATGGGCAAACATCGTTCTTCTCTGCCACAGCTGTTCCAGCTGTGGCAGAGAAGAATGATTTGTCTTCTATATGTTCTCAATGGGGTCGGCGCTGCTGCCGCCGGCCCCGTTGAGCGCATATAGAGAAGAGAACAGGAATCGCAGATCGCAGATAGGTGCGATCTGCGATTTCTGTTCTCTAATTTATCGGACGAGCGCATAAAAAGCGCTCATGTGTCCGATACCATTGCAAAGCAATGGTTTTAAAAAGTCGCCGGACGCATGCGCATGCGCAAATCGCGGCAATAAACGCCCGTGTGACTAAGCCCTAAGGGCTTAGTCACACGGGCGTTTATTGCCGCGATTTGCGCATGCGCATGCGTCCGGCGATTTTATAAAACCATTGCTTTGCAATGGTATCGGACACATGAGCACTTTTTATGCGCTCGTCCGATAAATTAGAGAACAGAAATCGCAGATCGCACCTATCTGCGATCTGCGATTCCTGTTCTCTTCTCTATATGCGCTCAACGGGGCCGGCGGCAGCAGCGCCGACCCCATTGAGAACATATAGAAGACAAATCATTCTTCTCTGCCACAGCTGGAACAGCTGTGGCAGAGAAGAACGATGTTTGCCCATTGAATTCAATGGAGCGGCAATACAGCCGCTCCATTGAAAGCAATGGGCTGCCGGCGTGCGCGGGGTTAATTGTCGGGAAGGGGTTAAATATATAACCCCTTACCTGCAATGCATCCTTAAATGTGAAAAAATTAAAAAAAAGGATGTTCTCACCTGCTCCCGGCAGCTGGAGATCCCGGCGGTCGGCCTGCAGTGGGTGTGAAGGAGGTGTGACTCAGGCTTGCCCCTGATTGGCTCAGCCTGAGCCAATCAGAGGCTGAGCTCAGTCACACCCATTCATGAATTCATGAATGGGTGTGACTGAGACTTGCTTCTGATTGGCTCAGCGCTGAGCCAATCAGGGGCAAGCCTGAGTCACACCTCCTTCACACCCACTGCAGGCCGACCGCCGGGATCTCCAGCTGCCGGGAGCAGGTGAGTACATCCTTTTTTTTTATTTTTTCACATTTAAGGATGCATTGCAGGTAAGGGGTTATATATTTAACCCCTTCCCGACAATTAACCCCGCGCACGCCCGCAGCGCTTGCATTCAATGGAGCCGCTGTATTGCCGGCTCCATCGAATGCAATTCGCTGGACAGCTCCGGCCCGTTTCTAATGAAACGCGGCTAGGAGCAGATTTTCGGGCGATTTTTGGGCCGATTTTTCGGCGCCGGTCACGCGATTTGCGCATGCGCATCCGTCATGCGATGCGCAAATCGCGTGAAAAAACGCCCGTGTGACTAAGGCCTAACAGAGTTTTTTTTGTACATTTTTGCTAATTTTTAAGTTGTTTTTCATGTAACTACATGAAATTCAAGCATGAAAAATCATTACAATTAGTCCAATTTACTTTTGACACTTATGAGCTAATACTATTATGAACACCTTTCATTGAAACAAAATCTGTATTCAACTTCAACTGTTTTTGATTTGACCATTAATAATATCTCCCCCACTATAAACAGTGATGGAAACCAGTTTATGGCTTGGGCAAGTGTTTATGGGACTGCTGCTTACTATTTCAGCAAAATCCAGACAATGTGATTATTGTCTATTGCGGCCCTCTTCCCACTATAGCAGTGGTCATTAGTGAATTGACTTGGTTTCTTAACATTAATAACCCGATGTAACACAATTATTCTCATTTTCTAACATTTATGGAAAACTATTACTTATATGAGAAACTACAAATAATGTTTTCTGAAACTATGGTGGGTTCCAATATACAGTATATGATAGATGAGCAAGCACGCTCGGAAACAGCAGTTACTCGAGCGAGCATCGCTCTTTTCGAGTAACTGCTTACTGGTCTGAGCGTGCTTGGGGGGGCGGGGGTGAGCTGCGGGGGTAGCGGGGGGTAAAGTAAGAGAGATCTCTCTCTCCCCCCCGCCGCTCACCCTCGCCGCCCCCCCCGAGCACGCTCGGACCAGTAAGCAGTTACTCTAGATGAGCAATGCTCGCTCAAGTAACTGCTGTTTGCTCATCTCTTGAATAGCCAAATGTACGCCAAAAGAGTACACGTCTTTATACATGCGTACATTTTTGACAGCTATAGAGTGTGCACAGTATGTAACTGTTTAGGCATATGTTTGGCCATACATTCGGCAAGATCATTTCATCGGCCCCCGTGAAGAAAATTGCAATTTTTTTTAAAGCCGTCCTATTAAGAGTCATTTCCAGAATCAACAACCTTAGTCTTGAAGAAATCCAGTTTGGTCAGTTTAATATCAGCTTGAGACTATTAGATTGAGAGAGGAGGAGGAGTACATTGATGCATTAGTTTTTTCATTGAACGTACGCCATCTAAATTCACTCAGAGTTAAATATTTAGCTTGGGTGGAATCAGTTTTTTTTTATCTTAAGAAATCCGCATCCAAATCCCCGCACGCTACATCTGCTTTTGGCTATTTAAATCCCAAGCACATTTCTAGAAAGTAATCTAAACTGAGTATGTTGTTTACATAATATCAATTTGCATGTAGAACACTAATGAATTCTGCAAGCTGGCATCTCAATCAGCTGTGAGCCAGAGGAGCGAGATTTATAGTGTCAACAGTACTGGATCTTTATTATAATTTCCAATTTTCTGTTTCCTTATTCTTGGTGTCAGTGTTTGCTACCTTCTACAATATATTAAGGCATATTCTAACATTTCCATGCATTGTCCTTACATCTGGAAGCTTCAAAATAAGCCTAGCAAATCCAGTAATGCAAAACCTAATTAGGTCAACTTTTTCGTACCTAAAAATATTTATACATGGATTCAATTGGCATCGATAGCGATAAAAAAAATCCCTAATGGCTCTTAGAAATGTCCCTGATCAGCCGCTGATCTGAGACCATGATCTTATTTGGCTAGTTTCCAAATTCATAATGATCTAAGCATAGGTGAAACTTCTGCCTTAGGGCTCAGTCACACGGGTGCATCGGCGCCCATGTTACTGCAGGAAGAAGACGTCCGTCTTGAGGTACGGCCATCTTCTTCCTGCAGTGAGGGTTCAGTCACACGGGCGCATCGGCGCCTGTGTATGGGTGCCGATGCGCCCGTGTGACTGAGCCCTTAGGGCTTATTCAGACAACCGCATGCACAAATATGCCCACCTCAGCACAACGTATTTCCACACGTAATGGCGCATACTACTGTACCTTTTGCGCATGCAGGGCCTGTTTACATTCGTGCGCAAAACACCCCCGCCTAATGAGATCTAGACATGTTCTGTATTTCATGGAATTGTGCAGCATATTTTACCTTTGTGCGTGTATTTGCGCATCTCCCCCTGGACTCCCATGGGGGGCCTTGGCTGTGAAATATGTAGAAAGTTAGAGCAGGTCCTATTTTTTTACACGCGTAAAAAGTGTCCAAGAGAGAAAACGTTTTTTACATGTGCAAAAATGCATGTCTGAAGAAGCCCATAGGCTGGATTCACACGGGCGTATTTGCGTGTGCAATATGTAGAGAATAGAACCATTGATTTCAATGAGTTCGTTCACAATTCTGTATTTTGCGCGCACATTTGGGTCATGTAAAAAAAAAAAAAAGAATGGGGGTGCGCAAATATATGCGCTATATGCAAAGAGATGCCTGAAAGACTGCGTAATTCCACTGGAAAAAGACCACAACTGGAACTAATTAGCCATTTCCATTGATGCGTTTGTCTGGTGAGTAGAGATGAGCGAGCACCAAAATGCTCGGGTGCTCGTTACTCGAGTCGAACTTCCCGCGATGCTCGAGGGTTCGTTTCGAGTAACGAACCCCATTGAAGTCAATGGGCGACCCGAGCATTTTTGTATGGGACCTATGCTCCGCTAAGGTTTTCATTTGTGAAAATGGGAAATTCAAGAAAGTGATGGGAACGACACAGCAACGGATAGGGCAGGCGAGGGGCTACATGTTGGGCTGCAGCTCAAGTTCCCAGGTCCCACAATTAAGCCACAATAGCGGCAAGAGTGGGCCCCCCCCCAACAATTTTTACTTCTGAAAAACCCTCATTAGCAAGGCATACCTTAGCTAAGCACCACACTACCTCCAACAAAGCACAATCACTGCCTGCATGACACTCCGCTGCTAATTCTCCTGGGTAACATGCTGCCCAACCGCCCATTTCAGTAATAGTAGCAGTCAAGACAGGCCCCAGTAACAATTCCAAAGCAGCAGTATAGGGGGAGCACAGTATTAGTTCCATTTCAGTAGTAGTAGCAGTCTAGACAGGCCCCAGTAACATATCACTAGCAGCAGTATAGGGGGAGAACAGTATTAGTTCCATTTCAGTAGTAGTAGCAGTCTAGACAGGCCCCAGTAACATATCACTAGCAGCAGTATAGGCGGAGCACAGTCTTAGTTCCATTTCAGTAATAGTAGCAGTCAAGACAGGCCCCAGTAACAATTCCGAAGCATCAGTATAGGGGCAGCACAGTATTAGGTCCATTTCAGTAGTAGTAGCAGTCAAGACAGGCTACAGTAACATTCCCGTTGCAGCAGTTTAGGGAGATAACAGTCTCTTTCACATTTCAGTAGTTGCAGTATAGACAAGGCCCCAGTTACATTTATGTAGCAAAAGTGTAGGCCAACCCCACACACCTTGCTGTACCATGAGTGCAGGCGAAGAACATAGAAATTGCTATGATTACACTGTAGGTGAGGGCCCAAAAAAATTGGTGTACCAACAGTACTAATGTACCTCAGTAAAAATTGCCCATGCCCAACCAAGATGGCAGGTGAAACCCATTAATCGCTTTGGTTACTGTGGCTTAATTTGTAACTAGGCCTGGAGGCAGCCCAGTTAAAATAAAAATTGGTTCAGGTGAAAGTTTCAACGCTTTAATGAGAATTGAAATGTATAAACATTGTTTACAAAAGTAATACGACTGAGCCTTGTGGGCCTAAGAAAAATTGCCAGTTCGGCGTGATTACGTGAGGTTTCAGGAGGAGGAGCAGGAGGAGGAGGATGAATATAATACACAAATTGATGAAGCTAAAAGGTCCCCGTTTTTTATGGTGATAGAGAACGATGCTTCCATCCGCGGGTGCAGCCTACGTATTGTTTAGGTATCGCTGCTGTCCGCTGGTGGAGAAGAGAAGTCTGGGGAAATCCAGGCTTTGTTCATCTTGATGAGTGTAAGCCTGTCGGCACTGTCAGTTGACAGGCGGGTACGCTTATCCGTGATGATTCCCCCAGCTGCACTAAACACCCTCTCTGACAAGACGCTAGCTGCAGGACAAGCAAGCACCTCCAGGGCATACAGCGCGAGTTCAGGCCACGTGTCCAGCTTCGACACCCAGTAGTTGTACGGAGCAGAGGCGTCACGGAGGACGGTCGTGCGATCGGCTACGTACTCCCTCACCATCCTTTTACAGTGCTCCCGCCGACTCAGCCTTGACTGGGGAGCGTTGACACAGTCTTGCTGGGGAGCGGTGACACAGTCTTGCTGGGGAGCCATAAAACTGGCAAAGGCCTTGGAGAGTGTTCCCCTGCCTGCGCTGTACATGCTGCCTGATCTCTATGCCTCCCATGCTACCTGGCCCTCGGAACTGCGCCTTCTGCCACTAGCGCTGTCGGATGGGAATTTTACCATCAGTTTGTCCACCAGGGTCCTGTGGTATAGCATCACTCTCGAACCCCTTTCCTCTTCGGGAAGGAGGGTGGAAAGGTTCTCCTTATACCGTGGGTCGAGCAGTGTGTACACCCAGTCATCCGTAATGGCCAGAATGCGTCTAACGCGAGGGTCACGAGAAAGGCATCCTAACATGAAGTCAGCCATGTGTGCCAGGGTACCTGTACGCAACACATGGCTGTCCTCACTAAGAAGGTCACTTTCATGATCCTCTTCCTCCTCCTCCTCAGGCCATACACGCTGAAAGGATGACAGGGAAGCAGCATGGGTACCCTCAGCAGTGGGCCCGGCTGTCTCTTCCCCCTGCTCCTCCTCAGGCTCCTCCCCCTCCACCTCCTCTTCCTCCTCCTCAAAGCGCTGAGATATAGACATGAGGGTGCTCTGACTATCCAGCGACATACTGTCTTCCCCCGCCTCCGTTTCCGAGCGCAAAGCGTCTGCCTTTGTGCTTTGCAGGCAACTTCTCAAGAGGCATAGCAGAGGAATGGTGACGCTAATGATTGCAGCATCGCTGCTCACCATCTGGGTAGACTCCTCAAAGTTTCCAAGGACCTGGCAGATGTCTGCCAAGCAGGCCCACTCTTCTGTAAAGAATTGAGGAGGCTGACTCCCACTACGCTGCCCAGGTTGGAGTTGGTATTCCACTATAGCTCTATGCTACTCATAGAGCCTGGCCAACATGTGGAGCGTAGAGTTCCACCGTGTGGGCACGTCGCACAGCAGTCGGTGCACTGGCAGATTAAACCGATGTTGCAGGGTCCGCAGGGTGGCAGCGTCCGTGTTGGACTTGCGGAAATGTGCGCTGACCCGGCACACCTTTCCGAGCAGGTCTGACAAGTGTGGGTAGCTTTTCAGAAACCGCTGAACCACCAAATTAAAGACGTGGGCCAGGCATGGCACGTGCGTGAGGCTGCCGAGCTGCAGAGCCGCCACCAGGTTACGGCCGTTGTCACACACGACCATGCCCGGTTGGAGGCTCAGCGGCGCAAGCCAGCGGTCGGTCTGCTCTGTCAGACCCTGCAGCAGTTCGTGGGCCGTGTGCCTCTTCTCTCCTAAGCTGAGTAGTTTCAGCACGGCCTGCTGACGCTTGCCCACCGCTGTGCTGCCACACCGCGAGACACCGACTGCTGGCGACTTGCTGCTGCTGACACATCTTGATTGCGAGACAGAGATTGCGTAGGAGGAGGAGGGTGGTTTAGTGGAGGAAGCATACACCGCCGCAGATACCAGCACCGAGCTGGGGCCCGCAATTCTGGGGGTGGGTAGGACGTGAGCGGTCCCAGGCTCTGACTTGGTCCCAGCCTCCACTAAATTCACCCAATGTGCCGTCAGGGAGATATAGTGGCCCTGCCCGCCTGTGCTTATCCATGTGTCCGTTGTTAAGTGGACCTTGCCAGTAACCGCGTTGGTGAGGGCGCGTACAATGTTGCGGGAGACGTGGTCGTGCAGGGCTGGGACGGCACATCGGGAAAAGTAGTGGTGACTGGGAACCGAGTAGCGCGGGGCCGCCCCTGCCATAATGTTTTTGAAAGCCTCCGTTTCCACAAGCCTATACGGCAGCATCTCCAGGCTGATCAATTTGGCTATGTGCACGTTTAACGCTTGAGCGTGCGGGTGCGTGGTGGCGTACTTGCGCTTGCGCTCAAACAGTTGTGCTAGCGACGGCTGGATGCTGCGCTGAGAGACATTGGTGGATGGGGCTGAGGACAGTGGAGGTGAGGGTGTGGGTGCAGGCCATGAGGCGGTAGTGCCTGTGTCCTGAGAGGGGGGTTGGATCTCAGTGGCAGGTTGGGGCACAGGGGGAGAGGCAGTGGTGCAAACCGGAGGCGGTGAACGGCCTTCGTCCCACCTTGTGGGGTGCTTGGCCATCATATGCCTGCGCATGCTGGTGGTGGTGGCTCCCCGGCTGATCTTGGCGTGACAAACCTTGCATACCACAGTTCGTCGGTCGTCTGCACTCTCAGTGGAAAACTGCCACACCTTTGAGCACCTCGGCCTCTGCAGGGTGGCATGGCGCGAGCGGGCGCTTTAGGAAACAGTTGGTGGATTATTGGGTCTGGCCCTGCCTCTACCCCTGGCCACCGCACTGCCTCTTCCAACCTGCCCTGCTGCTGCACTTGCCTCCCCCTCTGAAGACCTGTCCTCAGTAGGCTTAGCAAACCAGGTGGGGTCAGTCACCTCATCGTCCTGCTGCTCTTCCTCCGAATCCTCTGTGCGCTCCTCCCTCGGACTTGCTGCCCTTACTACTACCTCACTGATAGACAACTGTGTCTCATCGTCATCGTCCTCCTCACCCACTGAAAGCTCTTGAGACAGTTGCCGGAAGTCCCCAGTCTCCTCACCCGGATCCCGGGAACTTTCCAAAGGTTGGGCATCGGTCATGAGAAACTCCTCAGGTGATAGAAGATCCATTTTTTCCGGGACCCGAGAACAGTTCCTGGGAGCCTGCCTGTTCTTCTGAATGTGTCATTTGCTGGGAGGGAGGAGGCTGGGAGAAGGGAGGAGCAGCAGCGAGAGGATTCAGGGATGCAGCAGTGGACAGCGTAGAAGACTGGGTGGTGACGGTGGATAGTTTGGTGGATGCACTTTCTGCCATCCACAACAGGACCTGCTCACACTGCTCAGTTTCAAATAAAGGTCTACCGTGTGGACCCATTAATTGTGAGATGAATCTGGGGACCCCGGAAACTGGCCTCTGTCCTAATCCCGCAGCAGTCGGCTGCGATACACCTGGACCAGGAGCTCGGCCTGTGCCCACACCCTGACTTGGGCCTCCGCGTCCACGTCCTCTAGGCCTACCCCTACCCCTCAGCATGGTGTATTACAAGTAGAGCAGAAACAGAACGCTGTAATTAAATGTTCCGCTTATTGACCTGTGGTTGGAGGCTGACTTCGCTTACGGAACGCACAGCAGAGCCAGGAAACAATTATGCGCAAGCCTGTAGTCAGACCTAGGTGCGTATGACTGAGCTACTGGAATTCACAGCGAAGAACCTGTCAAGGGGCCAAAGGCCAGTGGAAGGCCTTAAGTATTTTGCTTCAATTTTTTAAAATGGTGAGGTGAAAAACCAAACAGACACCGTATGCAGCGTATATATGTATACTCTTTCCCTCTGGCGGGATGACGGCGATCATGTAACGGACACAGCAGAACCAGGAAACAATTATGCGCAAGCCTGTAGTCAGACCTAGGTGCGTATGACTGAGATACTGGAATTCATAGGGCAGAACCAGTCAAGTGGCCAAAGGCCAGTGGTAGGCCTTAAGTATTTTGCTTCAATTTTTTTAAATGGTGAGGTGAAAAACCAGACAGACACCGTATGCAGCGTATATATGTATACTCTTTCCCTCTGGCGGGATGACGGTGATCATGTAACGGACACAGCAGAGCCAGGAAACAATTATGCGCAAGCCTGCTGTAACGCTTAGCTGGGTAATAATGAGCGACTACTAACCCCAGCAGACACGCAGTAAACTGTACACGGTCACAGGCTTGGCTGGGTAATAATGAGCGACTACTACCCCCGCAGGCACGCAGTAAACTGAAGACGGTCACAGGCAGCCCAAATATAGTATTTTTTTCCAATTTTTGGGAAAAAGCCCACTGCCTATATAGCCTGTATATGGATTTCCCTGTTGGAGGATGACTGTGGTTATTGAAAGCACAGTGCAGCCAGAAAAAATTATGCGCAAGGCTGGGTATTAATGAGCGACTACTACCCCCAGCAGACACGCAGTAAACTGTAGACGGTCACAGGCTTAGCTGGGTAATAATGAACGACTACTACCCCCAGCACACACGCAGTAAACTGAAGACGGTCACAGGCAGCCCAAATATAGTATTTTTTTCCAATTTTTGGGAAAAAGCCCACTGCCTATATAGCCTGTATATGGATTTCCCTGTTGGAGGATGACTGTGGTTATTAAAAGCACAGTGCAGCCAGAAAAAATTATGCGCAAGGCTGGGTATTAATGAGCGACTACTACCCCCAGCAGACACGCAGTAAACTGTAGACGGTCACAGGCTTAGCTGGGTAATAATGAGCGACTACTACCCCCAGCAGACACGCAGTAAACTGAAGACGGTCACAGGCAGCCCAAATATAGTATTTTTTTCCAATATTTGGGAAAAAGCCCACTGCCTATATAGCCTGCATATGGATTTCCCTGTTGGAGGATGACTGTGGTTATTGAAAGCACAGTGCAGCCAGAAAAAATTATGCGCAAGGCTGGGTATTAATGAGCGACTACTACCCCCAGCAGACACGCAGTAAACTGTAGACGGTCACAGGCTTAGCTGGGTAATAATGAGCGACTACTACCCTCAGCAGACACGCAGTAAACTGAAGACGGTCACAGGCAGCCCAAATATAGTATTTTTTTCCAATTTTTGGGAAAAAGCCCACTGCCTATATAGCCTGTATATGGATTTCCCTGTTGGAGGATGACTGTGGTTATTGAAAGCACAGTGCAGCCAGAAAAAATTATGCGCAAGGCTGGGTATTAATGAGCGACTACTACCCCCAGCAGACACGCAGTAAACTGAACACGGTCACAGGCAACCCAAAGATTTTTTTTCCAATCTTTTTGAAAAAGCCCACTGCCTATATAGCCAGTATATCTCCTTCCATGTACCACTGTCCCTGCCTCAGCAGTACTGCCCCTATACTCAGTAAAATGACTGCAGACTGAGGACGCTATGGTCTGCACGCCCGATATACAAAAAAAAAAAAATGTGCAAAACTGCTAAAAGCAGCCTCAACAGTACTGCACACGGTCAGATGTGGCCCTAAGAAGGACCGTTGGGGTTCTTGAAGACGAAGATAACAGCCTAACACTCTCCCTATAGCAGCTACAGCAGGACGGCACTTTCCCTAATGTCTCTCAGCGTGCATCTGTGGCGAGCCGCGGCCGGCCCCAGTTTATATACTCGGGTGTCACCTGATCTCCCCAGCCACTCACTGCAGGGGGGTGGGATAGGGCTGGAACTTCACAGGAGGAAATTGTAATGCCTTCCCTGTGTTTCTATTGGCCAGAAAACGGTGCAAACGTTTCTGGGAAGAAAATGGAAGTGACTCGAACACCATGTGGTGCTCGTCTCGAGTAATGAGCATCTCGAATACCCTAATGCTCGAACGAGCATCAAGCTCGGACGAGTACGCTCGCTCATCTCTACTGGTGAGCAATAAACATGCCCTGCGGGCAGAAAAGTGTGGTAGAAAGTGCCTATACGCACATAATTGCGCTTACGCTCATGTGAAGCCGGCCTCAGGCTGTATTCACAGAGATGATGTCGAGTTACACCCCAAAGTCTCAGGTGCAACTTGCATCGGACAGCACACGGACACTCCAACTGTGTGCTGTCCGGAGATGTACTAGTCTTGACCAAGAATAAGACAAAAATAGCGCACGCAGCGTTTTTTTTAAACCTGAACTATCAGATTGAGAGAAAAATTGATCATCTGAATGAACTCTTTGGGTTATTTTTCTGTCTGTCTCAGAATGGGACAGCGCTTGCACTGGAAAACTGCCCATTCGAATACACTTTCAGGGTAAAAGAGTCCAAGATGGCTGTCCATGCCATTCTTGCATAGGCTACAGAAATGATTTCTAATACACTACAGAGTTAATAAATGACTTTAACACTTTGCCAGGTTTAGACAGATTTCAATGCTGATGTCATGCTTCTCAGTTAGTGACATCACTTCCTGTCAGCCAAGAAACCAAGTCCTTGGGTGTTTTTCACATGTACTGTACTTTCAGCTTCAGCACTGTTGCAGTACCTGTACAGGGCCTCATACACATAAGAGAAACGTTGGCCAAATGGTCAACTATGTAATATGTATGGGGGCCTCCCAACTCTCCTCTGACATGATCTGTTGTGGGAGGGGTGGAAAACCTCCATATACATCAATTGAATATCGATGCCTGATACTTTTTCTTCTCAGAGGTGTCTGGCAGCGGCTCACTCCCATCTCACTATTGCAAAACACATGCATGTTTGGCTTAGCTTATATGTGTATGGGGAAATAGGGAAGAATAGCTGTTGTCTGATGGCGCATTCAGTCTACAGCTATTCAAGTTGTATGGTCACATGTAGCCTTGGCAGCCTGGCTTATGTATCCCACAGACACTTAACCTAGTCTCAGTTCCAATAATTTGAGACCGGTTGCCACACCACCAGATCTTGGTACTCTCACTCAGAGGTTTAATGACTTTCATTCACTAGGAGTGCGACCGCACATACGCGACTACTTCTCCATTGTGGGTCAGGACTGGCTCTTTCTCTGTACTAGTAATGTTCTGAGCTGCTATATCTAGAAGGCTAGTTTATGACAGTTCCTTTAAAGTGCCCTGCAATATTACAGGCGGTACACTGGTGTTGACCTGCATCAACGTTCCTATCTTTTGAATGCCATGTTCTTCTACAGCTTATACTCTTCGCTATTGAAACCCCCGTTTCACAGGACTCTGAGGCATTGTTAGTAGAGATGAGCGAACGAACTCGGTTCAGGTGTTTTTGGACCCGAGCACCGCTTTTTCCGAGTAACTGACTACTCGGACGAAAAGATTCAGGGGGCGCTGGGGGGCGGGGGGCGACGTGATGAAGCGGGGGCTAGCAGTGGGGAACAGGGGGGAGCTCTCCCCCCCCCCACTCCCCTCTGCAACCCCCCGTGCACCCCCGGCGCCCCCCGAATCTTTTCATCCGAGTAGTCAGTTACTCGGAAAAAGCGGTGCTTGGGTCCAAAAACACTCGAACCGAGTACGTTCTCTCTTCTCTAATTGTTAGTAAAGGCCCCTTTACACAGAATGATTATTGTTCAAAAAACTTGTTCAAATGAGCGAAAATGAACGATAACACTGGGGGAATGAAAAACATTTTTCCTTGGTGCCTGGAATTTCAGACCTTATTCTGGGTATTTTTGTGCTGCTGATTCCGAAAATACCATTTATTTTGTTCCAGGAGCTCTCGTTTTTGAGATATTCCTGATGTCATTATCTATTTTTGTGATATTTACTTTATTTTCCCGCCAGCATTTGCTCACTATTAGTACATATCGCCACCACTGCGCATCACACTTGGGTTGATGAAACAATGTGTAAAGACATTGAAAAGGAATGGAATGTGTTTCGGCTACAAATGTAGAAAATTTCCTGCAATGAGCATAGAGAAGCTAAAAGCAGGTAAATGGGGTGGATCACAAATCCGGGAACTCATGAAAGACCAGCATTGCCAAGATTCAGGGGACAACTTTGAGGCGCGTGCATGGTCGTTGTTTTGTAAGATTGTAAAGCATTTCCTTGGGAACTATAAGGCCGTAAACTCCGGTGAATTTATGGAGAATCTGTGCACTTCTGTTTTTGGACACTTGGGTGTAATATGAGCATCAGATTGCAGGACCTGCAGTTATTTTGGATGGATTTCCAGATTATCTTGGTGATGTCAGTGTTAAACAGGATGAGCGATTTCACCAGGAAATAAGGACCGTGGAAGAACAGGATTGCGGACGATGGGATACGCATATGATGGCGAACTACTAGTGAAACATCCAGCGCGAATGTCCAGGAGCATCTAGTTGCGGGAAATCACAGAAATGTAGTTTCATCGACATCTCAATTAAGTGTTCTAGGCTTCTTGGGATTTATCTTTGTACCTTCAGCTTTTGATTGGCAGTCATTACATCCATAATACAATATGTGTACAATGTACAATTGTTCACTTTTTGTTCATTGGTCATTTTATGTAGGCAAAAAAATTATCGTTAGCTCGTTCACTAATTGTTCTGTTTAAATATCGATCGTCGTTCAGTCGTTCAGTCGTGCAGTTGTTCATCGTTCTCCTTCACATACAACGAAAGTGAACGACTGAACGATTTCTTGTTTGAATGAGACAACAATGTATCTGTCGGTATAAACAGGCTGCCCAAGCGAACTCTGACATTGTTGGCTCGCTCCAACGAGAAATCAGCAGGTCTAAACGGCCTCTGACCTCCTTGTGGCTCTCACATACATGATAGTTTGTACAATTCTGTTGGGATTCATCTATACAATTACAAGTGGCCTTATTTGTATTAAATTCAATAAACGCTCTTTACGGATTTAAAGCTGATAAATATTTAACTCTTTGTCACTTATGTGTTGAACTGTATGACGACGGGCTTTGGTCTTTGTCACCGTGAATCTCACGCTAAGCTTAGCAGCTTTCCAGAGTATTTGTATGACAAATTACTTTAAAAAAAGGAAGTTTTTACAGTCACCTTTCAAGGTAAAGAGGATGCATTCCACATACTGGACAAGAACAAAGAAGACTATACGCCTAGGGAGGAGGAGAAGAATGAACCCCTGGTGTGATATTAATTAGACCCAGGAGGGAATGGCCTAATTCCTCTGTTTTAAAATTAAAATACTGAAGAAGGCCTGCTGCTGTAGACAAACAAACACAGGATGAGGCCGCACATTCTGCTGTAACCTTTGTCAATAGTTTCATGCTGCACCATTCTGAGGCATCTATAATGGTATAATGTTAATCTAGCCTGAGTCCCTATGTTTCACTGTTAAAATGATATTTTGCATGTTATTATCAAATGCACATTATTGTGCATGGGTTAAGTACTTACTATGCATCAAGGGTCATATACACACAGCAGTAGAGTTCTGTTAGGTTTAAAGAGCCACTCAGGTGAATTGTTTTCTATTCGTTATGTAACTATAACCCCCCTAGTATATATGGATCAGTTAGTGCTACTTTATTTAGTAATTTTTCTCTGTCTGAAACTCCTGGAGTTCTCCTCAGTTTGTCATTTGAGCTCAGATATAATCAGCTCAGATTTATTTTGGGATATATGTTCAGTTTGTAGTTCGTTTCTCAATCTGTGTGATGCCATTGTATGGACCTGACCACAGAGACTCCTATCACAGTTACTGCTGATGATTAGAGTCTCCAGTCAAACAGTTATAATAGAGGAGATCACAGCTCAGTCTCCTGACTGTATACTCCTGGTCTGTAGGCAATGTAGTTGAATATATAGTACAGATGATAATGACAGTGTTACAGAGATTGTACAAGCTGCAGCTGATCATGTAATGCTGTGCTGATGTATCATAGGGTGAAATTGAAAACAACATAAAAATGGTGCCTGAAAAGCATTAGACAGGAGGCTGCACTGTATGGAAGTGACTGCAATATGCATAGGAGATATCCAGGGTGTGACAGGTAATCAATTGAGAAAGGCAGGGATGGAAAAATGTGTTTTGGCCAGAATGGCCCTTTAAGGCCTCATTCAGATGAGCGTGTTTATTTGCGCACCTATGTGCACGAACAAAATAGGCTCCTTGCTTATGTGGAAAACGCATGAACAGGCAAAGTTTGCACATGAAACTTAGCCTGTTCACTGGAGCAGCTGCTTCACGAAGCTCCCCTCATCACTGAACACTGTGTGGTGCTGCTGCCGCCCCACTGAAAGCAATTGGATGAAGGCAATCCCCGTAGGAATTTTCGGGGAAGAGCTTGAAATATAAGCCCTACTCCGAAAATAACCGCTAGCTGCTGAAAAAAAATTTCTTAACTCACCTAGCAGCGCTGTCGGGGCTCTGGCGCGTCTTCTCCCCGGCACTGTTCTGCATCATTTTCTTCTTCCTGCCTCCTGGAAGCACTGCCTCTGATTGGCTGAGTGCAGGGAACAATCACAGCCATTCAATTATTGAATGGTTGTGATTGGTCCATGCGCTTAGTCAATCAGAGCCAGCGCTCAGCTGTCATTCAATTAATGGCTGAGCGATGCCCTCTGATTGGTCACAGCACTCAGCCAATCAGAGCCACCGCTTACAGGAGGCAGGGATTTTTCATTTACCGGCCATCAGAAAGAAGAGTGCCGGGGACTGAGGAAAAGAGCAGGACAGCGCTTGTAGGTGAGTTAAGATTTTTTTTTTGTTGCAGCTAGGGATGATTTTTTGGAGTAGGGCTTATATTTCAAGTCCCCCCCCCGAAAATGATCACTGCGGGGGTTGCCTTCATTCCATTACATTCAATGGGGCGGCAGCTGTGCCGGCCCCATTGAAAGCAATAGGATAGCATTGCACTCCTCTGCCACAGCTGTCACAGCTGTGACAGGGGATTCTTTCATCTCTATTGGGAGTCACTAAAGGTGCGTGCTGTTTTGTGCTTCAAATTCTGCGCATATGAACGCTTCTATAGGAACCCATTGGTTCTTTTAGAAGCGTGCAATATGCGCGTGCAAAACACAAATCGTGTGAATGAGCCCGAAATGTGTTAAATTTTCTACAATACACATCAAAATTTTGGGTTAAAAAAAAAAAAAAAGACTTTTAGTATGTTCAAAATTGTTTTGTTTAAATTTAGTTAGAAATATGAACAGTTAAAGCAATCATCCAACTTACAAATTTTTTAGATATAACACCTGCAAATGTTCTAAAACAATAAAAGAAGCTGTCCTCAGCTCTTCTTTTTCCTGGTGATCCAGCTTTGGTGCTACCGTGGTCCTCCTGGTCTTTGTTTATAAATGGCTAGCATGTGATTGCTGCAGCCAATCAGTGGTGGCAGTGGTCATGTGCCATACAACCTGCATCATGTCTCCCATTACTGAGCAGGGATGCCATTGGTACGGAATGTGGCCACTGTTGCTATAGATTGGCTGCAGCGGTAACATGGTATCCGCTCACTCTCAAATTCTCTCACTTGCTTTCTTCCATGGTTCCTGGTATATAGACCCTTAGGAACCGCTCGTCTTCTTCCATCTCTTCACCACATGAGGGTTGAAGGTACCCCCATGTGGCTGGCACTCCACTCCATTCTCAACTGTAGAAGATGACAGACAGACTGACTACCACACCCAAAACACTCATTCTTATAGACTACACAAATCACGTGACTAGACAAATATTGACACATTTGCATGTATCTCCAAGTCTCATGCAAACATTAACCTCTCATTTGCTGCAGCTGTGCAATACACATAGCAAGAGACTAGACAGTTTGCACAAAAGACATACATGTATGACATTTATAGAGAGGCCAGGAATATACATTCTGGGCCACTACAGATCACTAGGATATACTACCAATGTCCTATCCTTTGGGGTCTGATAACGAGTCCCCCTACCCACTTAATGTTCTTACTAATCAAGAATAAAGTGTTACCTACAACCCAGATATATGGGTTGAGTCCAAATTAGACACATACATACATATACAATATAAACCCGGATAACATAATCATGTAATAAGGAAGCAGCAAGGGCAAAAATAGGGAATCTAACCTTAAACCTTCTAGTATGAGAAGACCCTATCTATAAGCTGAGTGATCACCCTGAGGAGGGCAGTTCCACCTGGGGCGACCCTGACATTCCCTAGATAGTGTCAGGGAATAGTGGCAAAAGTAAGATGACACCGAAAGTATATGCAACTACTAGTGCATGAAAAAAAAGATGTACAAACATCCCAGATAAATAAATAGAACAAAAGCAGACTTATTTTTACCAAGATGCAGTTCCAACCCAGCAATCATAGACAAGACCAGAAACATCTCCAAACAGAAAGTATAACCAGCACCTTCTGTTCAGAAGAGCTGGTTTAAATAGCCAAACAATACTGACTGACCAGCTGAGCGGCTAACTATCTCAGTCAGTCAATTAATCATTTAACAGCATGGGGTACTAAACTTCTTGTTGACAGAAAATGAACATAGATCAACATGGCGATGGGACTGATACCACCCCAAATCCATGACCATCCACCAGCCACACTGTGACACAGAGAAGTAGATGTGCTATGAAAGTGTAGTGCCACTTTTTTTTCCCAAGTTCACATGTTTGAAGGCCTCATGTTTAGCCACTTATACAATAGTCAGCAGCCAATCACATGGCATCCAAAGAAAGAAGCCGATCAGAACCAACAGTGACACTGTGCTTTCTTGACTTGCCACTTCAGCCCAGTGATTTGGGGGGCTGTCAATATACTGTCAATGTTTTTAATGAGATACCTATGGTACCATGGTAACTAGTTTACTCTGTGTTGCTCACAAGTACTGATTGTAGGATCCCCTCCTGTAGAGGGTATGGAGGTGGTGCTAGTATTACCCTAAATCTATTTCTGGGTGTAGGATACAAATGCAATATGCATCTGCTTTCTATACAGTAGGCCATGTGGATGAGGCTTAATATAGTACATGCATCATCTTTAAGACTTGTCTTGTGAACCAAGACAAGAAAAACGTTTTCTAGCACTGTTAGTAACTTGAATACTTAATGTTCACAGATTAGACAAAGTAGAGGGTACCTTAAGTAAAATAACATGGTATCATTGTATCAAAGGAAGCAGTCTTTCCTTGTCCTGCTTGTATGAAGACATGAAAGAACTGTGTGCTAGGAGTGCAGGAGCATTTAACTAGCAGTTGCTAAACTGATTCTATTGTTATCACTACAAGAACTCTTAACTATATACAATACAATACATTATTTTCTTTGTACTTTTACTGTATACAACACTTTCTATATCATATGCATTGACATAATACATTACAATATAATAGAGAAGAGGAGCTCCAGAGAGTTTCATTTATGTCACCTTCAGAGACAGAAGACCGTTCTAGACTCCAAGGAAATCAATTCTATTTTACTTTAAGGGAGTCAGAAGTTTTCGGGGGCATGGGTGAAAGGCTTTCCAACTGTCCAGAAATTCCATGATAGTCCATAAAAATAGGGGACTTTATTCCAGTGACCGTCCGTAGTTGTGTCCCTCATTTTTCTGTTTTGTTAGTTCTTGAGCAGTTCATTGTGATTGCAATTATTGTCATTTTTGAGCTCACAGTGAATGCTGGTAATAAGTTCATATCAGTTTCTTTTTTCATAAATTCTTTATTTAAAGCTTGTTTCCTTTTGAACATAATTCCCACGGGGGATAAACAGAGGAAACAACAGTTCAGTTTATGACAAACACAACAAATACGATTCGTGGCATGCTCAGACAGAAGAGTGTGGGAAGGTACAATCCTCCCGACATAGAGACTGCATTCAATGATTATGACGTTCGAGTTTGTTGTATAACTCTAAATATGTAGAGTAACAGATTTATAGACAAGTTCAAAATATCCAAGGACACCACTAAACAAATAACATTAGTAAAGGGAAAGAGAAGGGGAAGACAATGGACAGAGACAGTATGTATAAAGCAGAATGAAGGAAGAGGGGAAAAAGAAAGGGGGAGAGGAAGAAGGGAGGGAAAAAAAGAAGAAAAGAAAAGTTTTTTTTTTTTTTCAGAATCTTTTTTTTAGAAGAGAACTCAGGCCCCGACAGGCACCCCCCCCCCTCCCCCATTGCAAAGACTTTTTAGACTGGTGTCTTTAGCTGGAGCCTTTAATTTCTTGGTATTCTTTTGTGTTGGAAACTAACCCAGGGAGCCCAGGTGGAATACTAGGAGTCACATCTATTCTATAATTAAGCTGTAAGTTCTTCAATTAACTGATCCTCCTCCACTTTATGGATCCAATGGACCAGGGAAGGTGGCAAAGAGGATTTCCGATGAGTCAGGATACAGGAGCAGGCCACGTTAACGAAGTGTTGAGTATGGATTAGTGGTATGAGCGTAAAGGGAGGTCAGAGAGGTGTAATAGGAATAGGTTTGGGGTTTCTGGCACTTGCAGGTGTAAATAGGTAATAAGGTTAACAACTTTTCATAAACTTTCCACGTACCTGTGGACAATCCTAGAAAACATGTAAGAGGGTGCCTATTTTTATACCACAGCGCCAGCACATCGGAGATGAGGAGGGGTATGCAATTTGGAGTGCACCATGTACCACCATGGGAGGAATTAGTAGCTTGTCTCCTGGTATTTCGTAGTGATTGAGGATCTGTGTGTGAACTTGAATATTCTGTCCACCTAAACTTGGGAGAGTGACAGATTAAACTTCTGCTCCCATTTGATTAAATAAGGGGGGGGGGGTTATACCCCTGTGGTTAAGAGATCAGGAGAGAATGAAATAGGTATATAGAGTGATAGACGGGCTCTCACCCCAAATAGGCATTTCCAAATGCTGTCAGCGGTCTACAGAATTCTCTCACCAGTGGGAGGGAACCCAATAAATGTGCTATCTGTATAGCTCTACAGAAGCCCAATGGGACAGGGTCTGAGGGTGATATCAGATCCGCCCAAGAAAGCTAATCCAAACCTGATAGTAATTGTATAGATCGTCATTTGTCAGCGGAGTGCTAGATTTGAAATAGGCCAGAGGAGAGGCCTGTAGGAAATTGCTGATTTACTAATATAGGGAAAGTAAGGGAGGGGGAAGGTGATAATGACTTTCCAGGAAACAGGCTCCTGCACAGAGAGCGCATAGGCCGAATTGTTGGGTGTGATTGGGAGAGGGGAGGGTACACAGGGGATTAAGTGTTGGGGGTTGTAGCAAAGGCGTGGTCAATGGTAACCCACTGTTTCAAGGAATAGTATTTGCGTCAATCCAGGACTCATAATATCGATGCCTGATAGTAACATTGTAGGTCTTGTAAGCTCATTTTCCCTTTAGATTTAGGTAGGTAAAGAAATGAGCAAGTTAACCGGACAAGTTTGTTAGCCCAGATAAATTTGATCAATCCGAGGAGAGAGATTTAAAAAAGTGTCCAGGAATTTTCACATCCTTTCTGTGGATTAAAACTCTAATTAGCCTAATGAGATCCAAGTTAGCTCTTTTCTCTATGTTTTGTGGAGTGTTTCACGCTTTCCCTTGCGCATTTGCACACCTCTCATAAACTACTATGGGGGTCTTTGTTTTGTAAAATACAAAAAGAAAGAGCAGATCCTACTTTGTATCACTGGGAAGAAAAGTATGGAATTTAAAGGGGCAGACCAGGCGACTCAATGTGCAGTAGCCCATTGGGGATCTGCCCTGTAGGGTGGATGGTCATTCTGGGCTTGGTTGGCAATTCTTATTCAGATGCTCTTCCTTCTGCCCAATTTAGCCACTTGGGGACAATCTATTTACTCAATACTTAGAGTATGTTCATTCAAGCAAAATCTGTGTAAGAGTCCCATAGAAGTCTACAAGCATCTTGTTACGTTTCTCTACACCTCAGAGGTTCTATAGAGCCATAACATAACCATGTGCATGGGCAATAATTTCCACTATAGTTGCATGAAAATCTCATGACAGTTACACGTGCATGTAGCTCAATATATGCCAATAGATCGCAGATTCGCAGCCATTGCGCAATATTTGAAACATGAGCTGTTGTAGTTTATGTCTAACTCCAGCCACAATAGGCTCAGCTTTCTAAACCTATTATTTGTCTTTTCCAATATATCCTTTTATTTCTACTTAGCCGTTCACTTTCATAATTTACAGCATACAATTCAGTTCAAAATCTTAGGTCCCTGTGCTCTGGACTTTAGGACTAGCAGTGGCCACTCAGTTCTGATCACATTTCTAGGGGTGTACCTGATTTTCATGCATTGACCTGCGATTCAGGTATTTAAAGATGAAACAGTTCTCGGCATGAGTCAGCTACATAAATTAAAAAATGGAGACAAGTCAACTTATCCAAGTCTATAAATGCGCTCCCTGTCTCCAGATGAACCACAGGCATTCCCTATGAAATCAGACCATGAATAGAGCTTTTATTTATCAGAAGTATTGTCCTGCCTATTGAAACATTGAGAAAATAATCAACATAGTTAAAAACACAAAGTTAGCAAATGTGAACATGTTTAATTTCCTGCATGTATGAAGGAGCAATTCTTCCTGTGAATCTTGGGTTTTCCGAGCAAAACACTATTGATGACCTTTCCTATGTCATCAAGAGTTGATCGCCAGGGAGTCCCTGCTTGGGTTTCCCCACAATGAATTGATCGCCTGTCCCGCTGTCAGTGCAGCAGGGCCGGACGTTGTCATAGGGAACAGGAGTGGAAATGTCACAGCTGGCTTTACTCCCATTGAAGCTGGCTACTACACTTCCATGGTGGAAGTGCCTGTGGGTGCCCGACGATTAGGGATGACTATCCTGATATAGTTTTTACATGAAAAAACTTTTAAACAGATAATTATCCTGGGAAAATTACATCATGAATCTCCCAATTGCTTATTATTTCTTGATATAACACCTTCATCTTCTGTAGTACATTACACAATAAAATATTTCCCATTTTATGTGTAAACTTGAAGATTGTGGTTAAAGGTATCCTGGTCCCCTCCATAAATGTCATACATGTTTGTCCTATGTGGATGCACTGTGCAAAGCTTCTCCTGTCATATCCAGTGTGTGTGTTGCACAGCTGCGGCTCTTGAGAGGTTAACAGTAATAAAAGAATTGCCTGCATGTAAATGTATCCGTTTGTCTTGTCTTGTGGTACAAGGGAGGTTATAAATGTGAGTGTTTGAGAGCGGGAAAAGAGTTCTAAGTCCATCTTCAGGAGGAGAGATTGCTAACACAGAGCCACATGGAAGTACCTTCAGCTTCCATGTAGGTGAAAATGGAGGAAGAGGAGCGACATCCTGTAGCGTTTGGAGTGTAGATGTGAGAGAAGTGAGCCCAGTCATTAGAGAGAGAGACTTACAAAAGTTCTAAACAGGTACCTGTTCACACTACAGGCTTTTCCTGTGCGGCTGTCCATAGTTAGGATCACCTCACAGAGGTACTTTATTGTAACACCCACACACCTGCCGTGCAGGATGTTTATTGGCTAAGCGTTCTTTATTAATTGTCTGCCAGAGAGTCTGCAGAGAGGCCCTAACCTCCCTTTCCTCCTCTGGAGTGCTCCCAATCCAGGACCGGTGACATACAGGTGTATCCTCCCTACCTCTGAGCTATAGCCTGCTAATGTTCTAAAGTGAATTGTACCTTCATTACCTGTTATACAAGTTATTATATTCAGTAAAAGTTATACCGGGCCCTAACCGTTCCTGGAAACCCGAAGTACTTTACAGAAGTCTCTTTGTTCATTTCTCCGCCGCGTAGCATACCAGTGTGTAGGAACAGTGGCATCACAAATGATAAGTACTACTACTCCCCCCATCCCGTTTATTAGTATTCCCTATCATAGGGGTGTCAAAGCTGGCCTGCAATACTACATTGGCAGTGGCTGCGTGTCATCCCTCAAGGACCAAAGCATGGTAAGTGCCACCGTGACAAGTCAGCACTTATCCCTCTCAGCTCTTCATGTTAGCCAGGTGCCCATGGTCACCCATCTGGGGTGTTGCATATACAACTGATCATAGACATGGTGCTTTAACAGAGCTGGAGTAATATTTAATTCATTGATACCACATACTAATTTTTACTTGATGCTATTGCATTTTATCATAGCCCGTTTCAGATGAAAGAAATCTAACCGTGGAACTTTTAGTCGTAGGCAATACTCCTAATTTTCAGCACAATATAGCTGTGCCGTGGTATTCCTCACAGTCTCTAGGATTCCATGTACCCTTTCATGTGTAAAGTGTCATTTTATTTTTAAATGTGGAGACGTATGATTTTAGGTTGTCTACCTAAAGAGAACCTGTCATTCTTTTGTATTACATAATAATATTTTTTGCAGCAGTATTATATATAGAAGTCTGTCTTTCCAACTTGTGATCCAGTTTAGAACTACAGATGGAAGAAGATCCCCCACAGTTGAAGACATGATTAAAACTTTATTTTAAAAAACTTTGTTTTCTGTTCTATTTAAAAATCTGATATTATCCGTGTTGTATTATGTTTTAAATTCGCTTACTGTTGATTTTAAAACCTCGTCAGCCGGAAGTTTGTTCCAAGCATTTACTACTCTTTAAGTAAAAGAATATTTTCTGACATTGCTTCTTATTGTTTCCCCTAACTAATCTCAGGTTGGTTAAGTTGTTACGAGTGGGGCAATACCTATTAATACCTATGATGTCATTGAATGACTGTGATTGGTTAACCCAGCGCCGGCTTTCATTGGCTGACGCTGCGCTGAGTTAGCCAATTCAGAGCATTAGCTTTCTGGAGGTGGGGCATTCAAGCCCCGCATCCGGAAGGTGAAGGTGAGTATTGATTTTTTTTTCTACAGCGTATTTCCGACGTATAAGACGACCCCCGACTTTGGAGAAGATTTTCCTGAGTTAAAAAGTCATTTTATACGCCGGAAAACGCGGTAAATTTTATTGGTCTTTTTTGGACCCAACCTTTTAGTCCCTCAAGAAGACTGGAAGATGTGATCCTTGGATCGCTAGCATAATACACTGCATTACTTCTGTAATGCAGTTTATGCATATGTCACCAGCCTTTAAGACAGGGTCTGATAGGCTGAGATACCTGACACACATGAATGCCTTTGTCAGGCCTCATGCTGCCATGGAAACCTATGGACATCTCACAATTACATTGGGTGATAGGGAAACTCTTCTCCCCTGCCACTTGCTTACATGTCATGATCACTTAATCTCAGCATGGAAGTGTTTAAAGAATTGGAAAGGGCTGTTACATGCCCCTGCTAGATTGCAGAAACAGAAGCTTTAAACCAGCTCTGTAAATTTACCATAGTGCAGGTTTAAAGCCTAGGACCAAGTGCCGTATATAGTCGTGGTGCTTGGTCACTAAACTGTTAATGAGAACATAACTTTCATTACATAACTGCAAATGAGTAGCATAAGATGCAATTCCATGGACAAAATTAAACGTGAACACATATCATTCATGGAGGGGTCCCAACTCCTGGTTTTAAAAATCCACCTCCAGAAAAATATCCTTAAGGAGAAAGCTACGTCATAATAACAAAAGCCCAAATATCCTTCATTTCTATATAACTGTCCCTGTTTCGAACCTATTTCTTACTAACTACATGCATGGCAACCGCCCTGACAAGAGCGATCCCACTTCTCGGTTGGCTAACCCTCTAGTGTCCACTCGTAAACCTTATGCAAGAAAAAAAAAGTATTTCATCAGTCACCATACTATAAATCGTGACATGTTTCTCCACCAATGCATTGTTCACTCATGGGATATATTGGTATTGAATGAAACCTAAGTAGTGCTGACACCCTATAACTGTGTAGGGTTTAATAGTAGACACTGGAGGCTGTTGTAGTTTTCCATGGAATTTCAGCTTTTGCTACTGATTTATCTAATGAGACATTATGATTTGTATGTGACTATTTATGATTTATCTTTAGGCCTAAGGGGTTTTTAGTGTATGTATAATAAAAGTTATGTTTTAATTAAGGGATTTTTTTGGTCTGTGATTAAAATAGCTTCCTAGAAAGAGAATTTGCTGTCAAAATGGTATGTTTCTCCAATATTGTTAAAAGTTTATTATTAACTCTTACGACTTAATTGTTAATTTAGCAATGCTCTTGTATATGTGCGGAAGTTGTAAACTATCTATATCTATCTATCTATCTATCTATCTATCTATCTATCTATCTATCTATCTATCTATCTATCTCATATATATCTCATATCTATCTATCTCATATATATCTCATATCTATCTATCTATCTATCTCATATCTATCTATCTATCTATTTATCTATCTATCTATCTATCTCATATATATATCATATCTATCTATGATATCTATCTATCTATCTATCTATCTATCTATCTATCTATCTCATATCTATCTATGATATCTATCTATCTATCTATCTATCTATCTATCTATCTATCTATCTATCTATCTATCTATCTATCTATCTATCTATCTATCTATCTATCTATCTATCTATCTATGATATCTATCTATCTATCTATCTATCTATCTATCTATCTATCTATCTATCTATCTATCTATCTATCTATCTATCTATCTATCTATCTATCTATCTATCTATCTATCTATCTATCTATCTATCTATCTATCTTAATGTGTATTAAGCACTCATTTTCTGACTGTATGTCCTTGAAAACCAGTCTGTAAATCTATAGAATTCATATGCAGCTACTATCTGCACATGCTGTTGATGAATGATTAATGCATACTTGTAAGCCATATACACGTAATTATGTTTTTTAATTAACGTACAAGATGTGGTATTCATTGTCGCCAACCTACATCTGTTTTACTGATCTCTCAGGAGCACTTAATTATAAGGGTGGGGGAGAGACTGATTTTTTTCTAAACCCTTTACTGTAATCTATTCATCACAGGTATTATAGAACACTGATCCTTCAGCTATACTGAAGAGATAACTATCCCATTGCATATTAATTACATAACTTAGTACAACTGTGCCAAGTAGTTTTTGTTTGCTTTAGTAATTATGTAAGGTTAGGTATAAGCCATATTCCAATGTGAATTCCTTTTCCAAAGTCGAATTCTAGTTCCATAGACATTGCATTACCTACATGATCAGAACAATAATGTAGCTATATTGGTGTTGTATAGATTGTTGCAGACTAAACATATACATTAGAGACATATTTACTATTATTGTGGCTCCAGAATTCTGTAGATAATTGCGCTATAATTTTGACGCAAATAATTTTAGACAAATTTAAGTCTACCAAAGAAGATGTGGCTAAGTTGTAAAATGTGCCAGATTCATTAATGGTGTGCACCAGTCTTTGGCCAAAATGATTGTCGAAAGTAAGCCAACCAAGAGATAGTATAAAGTTAGACAAATATGTCTGAAGATACAATATATCTATCACACATCGTACACCACTGTAATAAATGTGGCACTTTTTCTGACTGACTAGTTTAGGTTTATGGTGTCGAAACATTAGACAGTGTTACAGTGCATGTTTATCACAGCTTACTGCCAGTGGTGGCCGTTGTGATCTGGCTCCTTCCTTCTGCTTTGCCTGTAGGACTTAAACGCACTCCCGCTCAATCTCTTAATGGGCCAGTGAGCACTCCCATAACTAGTCCCTCTCCAATCCTGTTCCTGCACTCTCTACATTAGGCATCCACACCCTAGGGTGGATGCCTAAGCAGTAGGTCTCCTACTGCCATTTGTGGCAAAGCCCCTGTTTGCGTTTGTTCTGACTGACTATTCTGACTTCTGTACTCTCTAACCTTGGCTCTGTACTCTGGACTTCATTATTGCCTGCCCTACCATTCAGCTTGGACCTCATTACTGCACCTGATTACAAATTTTTTCTCTACAACTCGCCTATTCAGACCCTCAGATACTGTGCCTTGGCCCACTAGAGCATCAGCAGACACATTACCAGGACTATCTGTGCCTGTAACAGTTTGGGGGCCCTGCAGCAAAGACTGTAATCCACTTGGAGGGCTTCATGGTGAAAACCAGGGTATCCTAGGTGCTGCCTTCACAAATAGACAGAAGTCAAACCAGTGTGTGATAAGGTGGATCCTCAGTTTCTTCATCTGTCTGTGTTTATAAAGCTGATCACCGACAGCTCTCTTGTGCACGCCACATATATGATACCAGTTTCGTGAACTCTTTCTTGGGATCTACATCCGCTTTCCTGACAGACAGGATTAGTAAATCTGGCCCATAGTTGAAGGAAACCTCAGTCCTCATCCTTAGGGTGCGGGCAGACGAGCGTAGGCGTATTTACGTTCGCACGAGTGCAACGTATAATCGCCCGAGCGATCGTTTTTCACCGATCACGACCAGAGCTAGAAAGCGTATTTTCGTTTGTTCCTACTTTGCAAACGGTCTTTTCGGCGATCGAATATGCGTTGGCGCGTATTTCGTAGGGTGCGGGCAGACGAGCGCATAAACGGCGCGTTTTTGCGACCAAACATATATACGTGACCATCTGAGGCAATGGTTTCGAATGTATTCGTTCACATGGGCGATTTTACGGCGCGTAAAAACGGCAATTCGAAAAAAAACGGAACATATGCGACCGAAATACGCGCCAACGCATATTCGATCGCCGAAAAGACCGTTTGCAAAGTAGGAACAAACGAAAATACGCTTTCTAGCTCTGGTCGTGATCGGTGGAAAACGATCGCTCGGGCGATTATACGTTGCGCTCGTGCGAACGTAAATACGCTTACGCTCGTCTGCCCGCACCCTTAATCATGCAGTACAAGGCAGACAGACTTAGATCTAGTGGTTGAACTAGAATTGGAACCAAGAAATGAATGAAAACCACGACAAGGACATTGCTAAATGGCAGACTGTAGTGAGCTGACAGAACTAGTATACAGATCTGATTTGGAACCAAAACCAGGGCAGGTCTCAGAACTGTTGGATAACTACAGAAGAACAAGGCTGTGGTAAGCAAGAAAACAGCTAAAAAGGTAATGCTAAAAAAGGGGTGTCTACTGCACTTGTACAGGAACCCACTCTGGTGTCTGAGCAAAGATGGGCATTATTCTGTGCTTTCTCTTTGGTATAACGTCTTTGACACTAGCTACCTTCTGACTCAGCTTCTTGTCTTCTTTCTTGATCTTCCTATTCAGCTGTCTCTGGTGAAAACTTCTGTGAAACTTCTCCAAGGGTCACGAACTTTTGGTTGCTTTGCAGCAAAGTTCATGCCAGTTTGCAGTAGTTAATGACAATCCAACCACATCTACAGTCCACATCGATAAATTACTATACATATTATTCCTGTAAATATGGAAGCCAAACAGATTTATTTCACAAATGGGTAGTTTTGTATCGCTCTTCTACAATGTAATACATTTTTGCATGTTGATGAGCATACGTGGATTTGTAACTCAGTTGAACAGTGTGGCAAGATAGTACACAGGATGGCCTGCAGAGGGCTTAAAATCAGGCATAATGTGTGCTAATCAGCAGGGATAGCTGTGTGGGTATGTCTGGAGAAATGTGAACCTCCAGACACATTGAGTTCCCTGCTGAAAGTCAGAGAAAGAGGCTGTGGAAACAGCTTCAGAATTTGCAAAGCCTGAGGTCTTGCATAGACCAGGTTTTGTCCAGCACGAGTTTGACAGGGAAGGACGCCCCCTAGATGCCCTTGCTGGGTAGCATGACAAGGATACTGAGGGTTGGAAACCCTGAAATTTGTGTTATGTTCCAGTATGCTGATGTTGTAATACTTTGTAATACTTTGCTGTGTGTGCAATAAAGCTGGCGAAGCCACAGTGTTGAAGCAAATCCGGTGGTCCTGAGTCTCTATGAGAGTGGTGCCAACCATCTTAAAGGAGAAGATGGCGATCCCTAGAAGGGAATAACCCCCAGGTTGCCACAACAGTCATCAGCCTGTTTTGCCCTAGATCAGTGGTGAACCTGATTTCTACCAACAGACAAAGCCAGTCTGCTGCCACAGTAGCATGATTCCCAGTTATCATTGACTCTTTGATATTAGAGCAGCCATGGTATCCCTACAACAGGAAATGTGACTGCTGCAGTTATACACTGTCCATAATGAGCTAATGGTTGGCTGCAGTGGTCATATGTCCCTGCTAGCAGTGATGTCAACCCTTGCTGTTAGAAGTAGAGAGCTGTGGAAGGCCAAAAGCGGTGGGAGATCGGTTGAGAGGAGTACATCTTCTTTTATGGTTTTCAATTACATCGAGCAAAACTGGTTTAACTCTTGGAGCACATGAGACGTACAGATGTAGCAAAGTTTAACTTGAGACTTAACCTTCTGTGACACAGTTTATTTACTCTTTCAATTGCTTTTTCAATGGTATGTGTTGTGTTACGATAAGAGAACACTAGCATTTCAATGGCTGGAGATAAGATGACTTGCCACAGAAAGTTATGACATTCCAGTTAAATTTTGCTACAAAATGTATGCTTTACTATTCCCCCATGCTATGCTCTCTATATAAATGCACCTTTCAACAATTTGTTTATCTATGGTAGGCATCCTTGCCACACCACCGAGTGTCTGCCCTGCAATAAGATCATAATGAGGCCTGAAATAATGGGTGGAATTTTACTCCTAAGCTCAAGTGCTATTTGCTCTAAGTAGCATGAGCTCTTAGCCACACTTTTCATGACTGCGAATTGAAAGGGCCTTTGTCAAGTTTGAATGGCTTGCCCAAAGTCCGGCTGACCGCGGCTACATCATTTAGCAACTCTGCAAACAGCTGGCTCTTCTGTGGTTTTGTTAGATGATCGTGATGTGTCTTTGTGGTCACAAGAAGCTGTCTAGAGACAAAGACAGGGGCAGGTCACCCGGTCATCCCTGCTTAAAAACACTTCACTGCTAAACTGTAGAAAAGAAGTGTGCTGCTTGGGCTGTTCCCCTATAAAAAATGGCCAGATGCTATAGCTTTAGGAATGACTTTAATATTTACTGAGCCCTCTGATCTCATTGTTTCTAATGTTGGTACCTAGAAGCGAAGCTGTCATTTGACTTTACTCCTACACGATTCTTCTTACAAAACCTTAAAAAAGTCAATATATGGACAATCCATTTTATAGACCTGCAATATTTTATCAATATGTTTAGTACAAACCCCAAATGCCAAGAGACAAAAATGTTCATGGATTACCCATAAGGCATCATAACCCCAAGCGAAAACACAAATGTTCTGTTATGATTAGAGATGAGCGAGCACCAAAATGCTCGGGTGCTCGTTATTCGGGACGAAATTATCGCGATGCTCGAGGGTTCATTTCGAATAACGAACCCCATTGAAGTCAATGGGCGACCCGAGCATTTTTGTATTTCGCCGATGCTCGCTAAGGTTTTCATTTGTGAAAATCTGGGCAATTCAAGAAAGTGATGGGAACGACACAGCAACGGATAGGGCAGGCGAGGGGCTACATGTTGGGCTGCATCTCAAGTTCACAGGTCCCACTATTAAGCCACAATAGCGGCAAGAGTGCCCCCCCCCCCCTCCCAACAACTTTTACTTCTGAAAAGCCCTCATTAGCATGGCATACCTTAGCTAAGCACCACACTAGCTACAACAAAGCACAATCACTGCCTGGATGACACTCCGCTGCCACTTCTCCTGGGTTACATGCTGCCCAACCCCCCCTGCACGACGCAGTGTCCACAGCGCACAACAAACTGTCCCTGCGCAGCCTTCAGCTGCCCTCATGCCACACCACCCTCATGTCTATTTATAAGTGCGTCTGCCATGAGGAGGAACCGCAGGCACACACTGCAGAGGGGTTGACACGGCTAGGCAGCGACCCTCTTTAAAAGTGGTGGGGCGATAGCCCACAATGCTGTACAGAAGCAATGAGAAATAGAATCCTGTGCCACCGCCATCAGGAGCTGCACACGTGGGCATAGCAATGGGGAACCTATGTGCCACACACTATTCATTCTGTAAAGGTGTCTGCATGCCCCAGTCAGACTGGTAATATGTACCTTAACAGTAACCGCGTTGGTGGTAATGTGGTGGTGACTGCGGACCTAGTAGCGCGGTTTTATTTTGTTGGTTTTCGGAATGTGGCCAGGATTAAGTGGGCCGTGGCGGGGGGATGTTTTTGAGGCACTACGTGTCCTCTCCACGTGTCCGTGGTTATATGCACCTTAACAGTAACCGCGTTGGTGGTAATGTGGTGGTGACTGCGGACCTAGTAGCGCGGTTTTATTTTGTTGGTTTTCGGAATGTGGCCAGGATTAAGTGGGCCGTGGCGGGGGGATGGTGGGGGGGCTCTCTTGTAGTGTCGGTAAAGGTGAAATTCTTGGACTGCCACCAGACGAACCAATGCAAAGGCATTTGCCAAGAATGTTTTCCCTGTTGGAGGAGGAGGGGGATGTTTTTGAGGCACTACGTGTCCTCTCCACGTGTCCGGGGTTATATGCACCTTAACAGTAACCGCGTTGGTGGGAAATGGCCTCGCTGCCATCATGTCTTTGGGAAGTCTCTGTTTCCACACCCCAGAGACATACCATTAGCAGCGGTATAGGCAGAGCCCATAATTCGTAACATTTCAGCCGTAGCATTAGGACAGGCCCCACTAACATATCACTAGCAGCATTATAGGAGGAGCGCAGTCTTCGTTCCATGTCAGCAATAGTAGCACTCAAGACAGGCCCCAGTAACAATTCCGAAGCAGCAGTATAGCGGGAGCGCAGTCTTCGTTCCATGTCAGCAATAGTAGCACTCAAGACAGGCCCCAGTAACAATTCCGAAGCAGCAGTATAGTGGGAGCGCAGTCTTCGTTCCATGTCAGTAATAGTAGCACTCAAAACAGGCCCTAGTAACAATTCCGAAGCAGCAGTATAGCGGGAGCGCAGTCTTAGTTCCATTTCAGTAGCTGCAGTATAGCCAAGGCCCAAGTTACATTTATGTAGCTAAAGTGTAGGCCAACCCCACACACACTTCTGTACCATGAGTGCAGGCGAAGAACATACAAATTGCTATGATTACACTGTAGGTGAGGGCCCCAAAAAATTGGTGTACCAATAGTACTAATGTACCTCAGTAAAAATTGGCCATGCCCAACCAAGATGGCAGGTGAAACCCATTAATTGCTTTGGTTAATGTGGCTTAAGTGGTAACTAGGCCTGGAGGCAGCCCAGTTTAACGAAAAATTGGTTCAAGTTAAAGTTTCAACGCTTTTAAGAGCATTGAAACATATAAAAATTGTTTAGAAAAATTAGATGAATGAGCCTTGTGGCCCTAAGAAAAATTGCCCGTTCAGCGTGATTACGTGAGGTTTCAGGAGGAGGAGCAGGAGGAGGAGGAGGAGGAGGAATATTAGACACAGATTGATGAAGCAGAAATGTCCCCGTTTTGGATGGTGAGAGAGAACGTAGCTTCCATCCGCGGGTGCAGCCTACGTATTGCTTACGTATCGCTGCTGTCCGCTGGTGGAGAAGAGAAGTCTGGGGATATCCAGGCTTTGTTCATCTTGATGAGTGTTAGCCTGTCGGCACTGTCGGTTGACAGGCGGGTACGCTTATCTGTGATGATTCCCCCAGCCGCACTAAACACCCTCTCCGACAAGACGCTATCCGCAGGACAAGCAAGCACCTCCAGGGCATACAGCGCTAGTTCAGGCCACGTGTCCAGCTTCGACACCCAGTAGTTGTAGGTGGCAGAAGCATCACGGAGGACGGTCGTGCGATCCGCTACGTACTCCCTCACCATCCTTTTACAGTGCTCCTGCCGACTCAGCCTTGACTGGGGAGCGGTGACACAGTCTTGGTGGGGAGCCATAAAGCTGTCCAGGCCCTTAAAGACTGTTGCACTGCCTGGGCTGTACATGCTGCTCGATCTCCGCACCTCCCCTGCTACCTGGCCCTCGGAACTGCGCCTTCTGCCACTAGCGCTGTCGGATGGGAATTTTACCATCAGCTTGTCCGCCAGGGTCCAGTGGTATAGCAACACTCTCGAACCCCTTCCTCTTCGGGAATGAGAGTGGGAAGGTTCTCCTTATAGCGTGGGTCGAGCAGTGTGTACACCCAGTAATCCGTAGTGGCCAGAATGCGTGCAACGCGAGGGTCACGAGAAAGGCATCCTAACATGAAGTCAGCCATGTGTGCCAGGGTACCCGTACGCAACACATGGCTGTCTTCACTAGGAAGATCACTTTCAGGATCCTCCTCCTCCTCCTCCTCCTCCTCATCCTCCTCAGGCCATACACGCTGAAAGGATGACAGGCAAGCAGCAGGGGCACCGTCAGCAGTGGGCCAAGCTGTCTCTTCCCCCTCCTCCTCATCCTCCTCATGCTCCTCCTCCTCCTCCTGAATGCGCTGAGATATAGACAGGAGGGTGCTCTGACTATCCAGCGACATACTGTATTCCCCCGCCTCCGTTTCCGAGCGCAAAGCGGCTGCCTTTATGGTTTGCAGGGAACTTCTCAAGATGCATAGCAGAGGAATGGTGACGCTAATGATTGCAGCATCGCCGCTCACCACCTGGGTAGACTGCTCAAAGTTTCCAAGGACCTGGCAGATGTCTGCCAACCAGGCCCACTCTTCTGAAAATAATTGAGGAGGCTGACTCCCACTGTGCCGCCCATGTTGGAGTTGGTATTCCACGATAGCTCTATGCTGCTCATAGAGCCTGGCCAACATGTGGAGCGTAGAGTTCCACCGTGTGGGCACGTCGCACAGCAGTCGGTGCACTGGCAGATTAAAGCGATGTTGCAGGGTGCGCAGGGTGGCAGCGTCCGTGTGGGACTTGCGGAAATGAGCGCAGAGCCGGCTCACCTTTACGAGCAGGTCTGACAAGCGTGGGTAGCTTTTCAGAAAGCGCTGAACCACCAAATTAAAGACGTGGGCCAGGCATGGCACGTGCGTGAGGCTGCCGAGCTGCAGAGCCGCCACCAGGTTACGGCCGTTGTCACACACGACCATGCCCGGTTGGAGGCTCAGCGGCGAAAGCCAGCGGTCGGTCTGCTCTGTCAGACCCTGCAGCAGTTCGTGGGCCGTGTGCCTCCTATCTCCTAAGCTGAGTAGTTTCAGCACGGCCTGCTGACGCTTGCCCACCGCTGTGCTGCCACGCTGCGCGACACTGACTGCTGGCGACGTCCTGCTGCTGCTGACACATCTAGATTGCAAGACAGAGGTTGAGGAGGAGGAGGAGGGTGCTTTAGTGGAGGAAGCATACACCGCCGAACATACCACCACCGAGCTGTGGCCCGCAATTCTGGGGGTGGGTAGGACGTGAGCGGTCCCAGGCTCTGACTCTGTCCCAGCCTCCACTAAATTCACCCAATGTGCCGTCAGGGAGATGTAGTGGCCCTGCGCGCCTGTGCTTGTCCACGTGTCCGTAGTTAAGTGGACCTTGCCACTAACCGCATTGGTGAGGGCGCGTACAATGTTGCGGGAGACGTGGTCGTGCAGGGCTGGGACGGCACATCGGGAAAAGTAGTGGCGACTGGGAACTGAGTAGCGCGGGGCCGCCGCCGCCATCATAGCTTTGAAAGCCTCCGTTTCCACAACCCTATACGGCAGCATCTCAAGGCTGATAAATTTGGCTATGTGGACGGTTAACGCTTGAGTGTGCGGGTGCGTGGCGGCGTACTTGCGCTTGCGCTCCAACAGTTGCGCTAGCGACGGCTGGACAGTGCGCTGAACTACACTGGTGGATGGGGCCGAGGACAGCGGAGGTGAGGGTGTGGGTGCAGGCCATGAGGCGGTAGTGCCTGTGTCCTGAGAGGGGGGTTGTATCTCAGTGGCAGGTTGGGGCACAGGGGGAGAGGCAGCGGTGCAAACCGGAGGCGGTGAACGGCCTTCGTCCCACCTTGTGGGGTGCTTGGCCATCATATGTCTGTGCATGCTGGTGGTGGTGAGGCTGTTGGTGGTGGCTCCCCAGCTGATCTTGGCGCGACAAAGGTTGCACACCACTGTTCGTCGGTCGTCAGGCGTCTCTGTGAAAAACTGCCAGACCTTAGAGCACCTCGGCCTCTGCAGGGTGGCATGGCGCGAGGGTGCGCTTTGGGAAACAGTTGGTGGATTATTCGGTCTGGCCCTGCCTCTACCCCTGGCCACCGCACTGCCTCTTGCAACCTGCCCTGCTGCTGCCCCTGCCTCCCCCTCTGAAGACCTGTCCTGTGTAGGCGTTGCATACCAGGTGGGGTCAGTCATCTCATCGTCCTGCTGCTCTTCCTCCGAATCCTCTGTGCGCTCCTCCCTCGGACTTACTGCCCTTACTACTACCTCACTGCAAGACAACTGTGTCTCATCGTCATCGTCCTCCTCACCCACAGAAAGTTCTTGAGACAGTTGGCGGAAGTCCCCAGCCTCATCCCCCGGACCCCGGGAACTTTCCAATGGTTGTGCATCAGTGACAATAAACTCCTCTGGTGGGAGAGGAACCACTGCTGCCCAATCTGAGCAGGGGCCCGAGAACAGTTCCTGGGAGTGTTCCCGCTCCTGAGCATGTGTCATTGTAGTGGAGTGAGGAGGCTGGGAGGAAGGAGGAGCAGCAGACAGAGGATTCGGATTTGCAGCAGTGGACGGCGCAGAACTGTGGCTGGACGATAGGTTGCTCGAAGCACTTTCTGCCATCCAGGACAGGACCTGCTCACACTGCTCATTTTCTAATAAAGGTCTCCCGCGTGGACCCATTAATTGGGCGATGAATGTGGGGACGCCAGAAACGTGCCTCTCTCCTAATCGCGCAGCAGTCGGCTGCGACACACCTGGATCAGGAGCTCGGCCTGTGCCCACACCCTCACTTGGCCCTCCGCGTCCTCGGCCGCGTCCACGTCCTCTAGGCCTACCCCTACCCCTCAGCATGCTGTATTACCAGTGATTTGATTTCACAGGCAGGAAATAAATTGGCGCAAGCCTGCAGGCCAAATATAATTTTTTAACTTTTTTAAAAAAGGAAAGGCCCACTGCCTCTAGTGAATGAATAATAAGTTTAATAACTGTGTTGCGGCCCTGCAAAAGTGTCACAGAACTTTACTGTTGCAGAGTTATTAACTGTGGCAGAGCAGGTATTTCCCAGGCAGGAAAGAAATTGGCGCAAGGCTGCACTCAACCGTAGCTGGTTGCGTCTGATTTTTTTACGTTGTCCGTGCAGCACACACGTACCCAGAGCCCTGACGGCTGTCAGAGGCAGGGCAAATATACTTTTTTCCCTTTTGTTTAAAAGGATAGGCCCACTGCGTCTATTCAATGAATAATAATTTTAATAACTGTGTTGCGGCCCTGCAAAAGTGTCACAGAACTTTACTGTTGCAGAGTTATTAACTGGCAGAGCAGGGGTTTCCCAGGCAGGAAAGAAATTGGCGCAAGGCTGCACTCAACCGTAGCTGGTTGCGTCTGATTTTTTTACGTTCTCCACGCAGCACACACGTACACAGAGCCCTTAGGACTGACAGAGGCAGGGCAAATATAATTTTTTCCCTTTTGTTTAAAAGGAAAGGCCCACTGCCTCTAGTGAATGAATAATAAGTTTAATAACTGTGTTGCGGCCCTGCAAAAGTGTCACAGAACTTTACTGTTGCAGAGTTATTAACTGTGGCAGAGCAGGTATTTTCCAGGCAGGAAAGAAATTGGCGCAAGGCTGCACTCAACCGTAGCTGGTTGCGTCTGATTTTTTTACGTTCTCCACGCAGCACACACGTACACAGAGCCCTTAGGACTGACAGAGGCAGGGCAAATATACTTTTTTCCCTTTTGTTTAAAAGGAAAGGCCCACTGTGCCTATTCAATGACTAATAACTGTGTTGTGGCCCTGCCTACCCAATTCTGTGCCTGTAGTATCAATGCAGGGTGCAATGCTCTGCACCGCCGATTTTGAGAAAGAAAAAAAAAAGCAACACAGCTAACAGCAGCCTGCACAGTACTCCACACAGTTAAAAGTGGCCCTAGAAAGGACCGTTGAGGTTCTTGAAGGCTACACTCACTCCTAACACTCTCCCTGCCTAAGCACCACTTCTGTCCCTAATGCCGGGTGCAATGCTCTGCACTGCCGATTTTGAGAAAAAAAAAAATTTCTCCACTGCTAACAGCAGCCTGCACACACGTAGATGTGGCCCTAAGAAGGACCGTTGGGGTTCTTGAAGCCTACACTCACTACAAACACTCTCCCTACAGCAACTCCAATAGAACAGCACTGTCCCTCAGCTAACTCACACGGCATCTGAGCCGAGCCGCGGGAGGGGCCGACTTTTATACTCGGGTGACATCTGATCGCCCCTGCCACTCACAGCAGGGGGGTGGTATAGGGCTTGAACGTCACAGGGGGAAGTTGTAATGCCTTCCCTGTCTTTTAATTGGCCAGAAAAGCACGCTAACGTCTCAGAGAGGAAACTGAAAGTAACCGGAACACCGCGTGGTACTCGTTACGAGTAACGAGCATCCCGAACACCCTAATATTCGCACGAATATCAAGCACGAGTACGTTCGCTCATCTCTAGTTATGATACATAATGTGTTTATTACAGAAGTTTCTAGAGAATGTGTATTCGCTGTAATGCTTTCGCTGCCAGGGTTTTCAAGATGGTTTTCTCCATTGGTCCATCACAAAAAAAAACCCTACTAGTAAAATAAAAACTTCTCTGAAAATAAACAAGTATCCCATTGTGTAATGCCACCCAAAAGTTTTAAAATATAGCCAGCTTTGTAAAAAATGTGCAAAAACATTTTGTTGCTAGAATGCATAAAATTACAATTCAAGATGTGCAGAGTTCATATGTGCCGCTTATGCCTGCTGTTTGTTCACATCTCCTTGTCTTTACAAAGTAACCAGAACTTATAGAGGTTTTCCGAGACCCGAAAAAATTTGCTAACGGATAAAATGACAAAAAAAAAGTTACTCAATTGGTCTGTTCCCCTCTACTCCAGCGCTCTCACTCCATTGCCACTGATCCATAGTCCTGCAAGTCTTTGCTTGTGTTCCTGCAGTAAAGACATGCTAACTACCTGCGCCTGGCTGCTGCATCATAGATGAAACTAGTGACTGGCTGTAGCAGTCATATGGAGGTAGTCTGTGTGTCATCAGGAGCAGCTGGCGATATACCAGGTGAGTAATGCTTATTTGGCACAGGCCGTGCCTTTAGGGTGCCTTCACAGTTGCGATTGTGATATCACTGCATTTTTTAAAACGCAAAGTCAATGGGACTTTCTAATGTTAAAAAGGCATCACACAAAAATCGCAAAGCACCAACTTGCTTTTCCACAAACAAGAGTTTTTGTTGAACAAGATGTATGAGTTATAACATCTAGAAATGGTACACAAGCAGAAATGCACAAATAAAATATACTGTAACTAGAGATGAGCGAGCACGCTCGGATAAGTCAGTTACTCGAGTGAGCCTCGCTCTTCTTGAGTAACTGCATTCTTGTCCGAGCGTGGTCGGGGGGGGGGGGGGGGGGGGGGGCAGCGGGGGATAGTGGGGGCTAGCTTGGGAAGGAGTGAGAGAGATCTCTCTCCCCCCCGCTACCCTCCGCCACCCCCAAAGCACGCTTGGACAAGAATGCAGTTACTCGAGAAGAGCGAGGCTCGCTCGAGTAACTGACTTATCCGAGTGTGCTCGCTCATCTCTAACAGTAACATGATAGATTAAGTTGGGTTTCACATGGGCGAGAAAATCATGTGATTTTCTCGTGATGCAAAAGTCAGTAAAAAAAAGCAGATTATGAAACAAATGATTTACAGTGTAAATCCAAAATGCCAGCTCACTGCACGGAAACAGCAAACGCCGGGTGCACGGACAGGTGCAAGCACACCTCATAGCAATAGAAGACAAGAGCCTCCGGCACTTCCATGTATACTAGGATAGAAAAACCGTATTTAGTTTGACATCATGCATAAAAACATCTTCCAAAAAAGCTTTTTTCTTTTTGGGCTTACATGTTTTCGAACAGAGTTCTTATTCATAGCATTCAAGCCACAAACGTACTGCATGCTGATGAGGGGAAAACACCTTGAAACAGCTGTCCCTGTATGGATTCTGGCTTGGCTTTCAATTCCCAGTCATTGTTACGAGGCTTGTATAAAGAGTCTAACATTGACTTGCAGGAATGCTGCCTTCCAATAGGTGGCGCTGCACAGATATTGTTCCATCTCTCTTAGGCCGAATGCACATGGGTGGACATTCCACGGCGAGATTCTGCGCAGAATTTCCGCCGTTGCATGCTACCATAGGATTGCATTGGTTTATGCAATCTTATGCAGACAGATGAGATTTTGATCGAGGAAAACTTGCGCTATAACAAAATTGCGGCATGCCATCACTGACGCGTCGGCTCTGCACAGTGCGGCTGTGCACCAGCTGGCACATCTGCAGAGAAGAACAAAGATTCCAGACAGGTAAACTGCAAGTCACTGCAGGGGCACGGGTCGCATCCTGCTGTGAGAATCTCGCAGTCGTAATCCAACCAGGCCGTCTGCATTTGGCCTTATTCAGTCAAACAGATAAACTTCGAAGTGTGTTTATTCTGAAATGCCAAGAACATTAACATAGGGTCACCGCGCCGATCTGTCCTGGGTGCATGCTACATGTTTGAGGTAGCATGAACCTGATGACAGGTTCCTTTTACATAATGTACATCATAAAGTAATAGACAAAGCACTAACCATATGAGACATTCTAAAAAGCAGCAGGTAGTAGCTTGCACCTAAGACCACAACAAGTGTTTGGCCAGAAGCTGGTGCGCATCTGACATGTTAAGTGCCATATGTTTTACAGCAGGTTAGTTTATGTAATTTAATTAGTTGTGATGGGTGTGTTATTAGTAGGTATTTAATAAAGAGATTGCAGTTTATTGTTTTTGAATGTGGTTATTAAAACTTAACTCCCTGTTGCCCTGTGCCATACTATTATGTTGCTGCGGGAAGGTTTTTCCCATGGATGGCGTGGATTCGAGAGCTGTTCTCGCATTATCACTTGCAGTTTCCAACTGCATTATACAGCTAGCATCCTGCATGAATGGCCGGGATTGGAGATAACTCTGATCCTGGCTGTTAACCCTTTCCAATCCACTGTCTGACGTCTAAAGACATTCTGATTGAAGGCTGTACAGCTCCGATATCGGAAGACGTCTGGCAGGGTATTCTTACTGTATATTACTGGCTGTTCTGTTGTCGAAGGCCACTCCAGCATGTCCCATACCGCAGTACTGGCTCTAGTCAGCAGATGGCGCCATTGTATAATGGCAGAAGGAGAAAGCCCCCTAGGAAACCTTGAATCTAAAATTGGATTGCAAAGGGTTAAAACTTTTAGATGTCACAGTCAATGGTGACCACGGCGTATAAGTAGTTAACAGAGGGAAGGATTTCCCTGTCAATTTATCATGTGGGGGGGGAGGTCTAATGAGTTGCCATGGCAACCAGAGACCAAACAATGGACTATGGGTCTGCCATCACTTGCAAATGTAGAGTGAGAGTAAAATAATGCACTGCAATATAGAATCAGTCCTCTACTGGAGCATAGAGTACAAGTAAATACAAAAAAGTTGATTTAAAAGAATTCCAAATTCCAAACGAAGCTCAAATACTTTTTTTTTGTTCATTTCTGCTCTTAAATACACAATAAAAAGTGATCAAAAGTTATATGTACCCCAAAATGGTACCTTTAAAAACGACAGTATATGGTGCAAAAAAACAGGTCAACAGCTTCATCTACATAAAAAAGATGTGCTTTTTAATACAACACTGCCAAAAATAAAGTGGCTTTATTGTGCAAAAGTAAAAAATATACAGTATATAATTTTTGCTGTTTCATAATCAGAATGACCTGCAGAAAAAAGTTATTGTGTCATTTATACCACACAAAGAAAACAGTATAAAAAAAACCTTAAAGGGGTTGTCTCGCGGCAGCAAGTGGGTCTATACACTTCTGTATGGCCATATTAATGCACTTTGTAATATACATTGTGCATTAAATATGAGCCATACAGAAGTTATTCACTTACCTGCTCCGTTGCTAGCGTCCCCGTTGCCATGGTTCCGTCTAATTTCGGTGTCTTCTTGCCTTTTTAGACGCGCTTGCGCAGATCCGTCTTCTCCCTTCTTCTCCCTTCGGCTCCGCTCGGCAGCATCGGCATTTTGGCCCCGCCCCCTTGTACGCATCATCGCGTAGCTCCGCCCCCGTCACGTGCCGATTCCAGCCAATCAGGAGGCTGGAACCGGCACACATCATGGGGCGGAGCTACGCGATGATGCGTACAAGGGGGCGGAGCCAAAATGCCGATGCTGCCGAGCGTAGCCGAAGGGAGAAGACGGATCTGCGCAAGCGCGTCTAAAAAGGCAAGAAGACACCGAAATTAGACGGAACCATGGCAACGGGGACGCTAGCAACGGAGCAGGTAAGTGAATAACTTCTGTATGGCTCATATTTAATGCACGATGTATATTACAAAGTGCATTAATATGGCCATACAGAAGTGTATAACCCCACTTGATTTCGCGAGACAACCCCTTTAAACGCAATGACAGAATTGCTGTTTTTTCACCCCGTCCTCCCCTCAAAAATTAATAAAAGTTGCTTCTGTGGGCAGATCTGGCCCCGGTGGAATTTGGGGCAGGTTTCTGGGATGAAAGTATAAAATCCACAATCGTGCAACATTTATCACCGCTGAACTACCAACTTTTCCTGATTTGGAGGAAAAACAGGTTTAAATACTCTATGATGTCACCTCTTTCCCCTTTGTTTTCTGTTATCCCTAATCAGGCATTCACTCTAAACTCCCGGGAGTACAGTTTTCCATGGTGGCGGGCTAGAGGTGTTGCACTACTTTACCAATTTATGCCGCACGGCAAACTCCTCACCCCACAACAACTGATAGATACATATTCAATCCCAGATCATCTCTGGTTGGAATTGGGGCAAATTTACAGCTTCCTTCATTCCCTGGTAGGCCCCACTAAAACCACTTACACCCCTACTGCGTTTGAGAGAGCCTGTATGTGGTCCCCACTGCAAGCAGGCATGATATCCCTATTGTGTGCTAACATGAACCGGCCCCCACAGGGAGCTAAACACCCATTCAGGCAATAGTGGGAATCAGATCTTAATATCTCCCTCTCCTTCCATCAAGTAACGCTTGTCAAGTCTTTGCTTAAAATTTCACACGGATCCTAAATAGTCTCTAGTGCCCTCAGTAATTCATAAATATTCACTAAGCACCCCTCCAAATTGTTTTAGAGGATGTAACACTTTGGGATCAACATCCTACATGTGGTGGTCGTGCTCAGTGGTATGGTCTTTCTGAAGGCAGGTGGCTAATCTGATATGGAAAGTCCTGGGTAGATCCTTCTCCCTTTCTCCGTGGATTTGCCTCCTGGCGGACAAACCTCTCGTCTATAATAATCATCAGCATAATTTTCACAACACATCTGCATGGCTGCCAGAATCTATATAATTCCCAATGGCTCTCACCCACCCCTATACTTAATCCAGTTATTACAAGAGTCTCAAGAATGATGTTGTACGAAAAGCTGTCGGCCATGAGGGAAGATAAAATGGAACTATTCCTCAAAACATGGCAGCCATGGTCATCTTTTCTAGAAATACCTGGCCTAAACAGACTTCTCAGCATATCAGGAGTCGGATCAGGAGTGGAATCAATTTTATAACACCACTTGGGGGGGAAGTAAGTAAATAATAAATAAATAGAATAAAATTTAAAAAGGGGACTTCAATAAGGGCATATCTAATGAGCAAGGCCAAGCTGGGAGGGGAGGGAGGAGAGAGATAAGTGTTATTTTGCATCTACTAGATTTTATGGATGGGCGTCTTTCGCATTAATATTTCTTTGGGGGGGGGGGGGGGGAGAAAAGAAACTTGCAAAAATTCTTTACCTATGGCATATATTAAATAAGTCAGTTATATGAAGCATACTGGATTCTGAATATTTTTTTAATTTTGTGTATATCAGCCAACATTAAAATCAATAGGAAGAATGCTGGGAAATCAAAGTAAATACAATTGTAGGGCTTAAATCAACACACCGGGGAGAACATACTCAGTTATTATATGTGCACTCTATCCTGGCATCACCCTGTCGCTGTTAAATAAGGTTTCAGCCTTTTTGATACTCTTTTCACGGAAATACCAGGTTTCACTTGTGGGGCTGGGGATTTGGGCCTCTGGGAACAACACGTAAAATTGAATCTTCTTGCAAAACATTGCTTGTCTGTTCTTTTGCAATCATATTATTTTCAAGATGGCATTGGTGTCATGTTCAAGTAGACATGTGTTTCTCTGCTGGAGTAACTGATCCTTTCCCCTTAGAAACCATTGAACTCAAATGATAGTAGCAATTTTCTATGTCAAAGCAAAGGGAATATGAGGCAATTTAATAAGGTTATCTTGGTGCAAAAGGCTTATATGACATTGATAGCAGTATGTGGAGTTGGATGGTCATAAAATAAGTTAACAATCTGAGGGGTAAAACCTAAATATTAATATTTCTTAGTACCTGCGAATGATATAATATTCATCATTGATAAAGCAACCCCTACAACCTCGCCAGCTGCAGTTTTATCCAAATGGTTTTGTAAGGGGGTATGGTTGTTGCCGACTGTTTTAGAATCCATTTGATGCTCTGCTATGTCAGTGATTTGTAAACAACTGTGGCTTTAAAGAGGGGAGAGAACATGGAAAAAAGCTGAGCATGAAGAAGACAGTAAGTAGATAGTCTGTGCTGCTAGGCTGCAGTGTGAGAAGCTGGGGATGCTCCTCTGTGTCTGTGCAGCTATGCTGCAGTGTGGCGAGCTTGGGATACTCCCCTGAGTATGTGCAGCCATGCTATGGAGTAAGGAGCAGGGAATACTCCCTGGTGTGAAAGAAACTGCGATGCACAGGATTAGGTCTACAGATATGAGTTCCTCAAAGGGACAGATGTTTCTTTTGGACTGAGCTGAGTACAAGCATTGGAAAGACTTCTCCTTCCTCATTCTTCTTTTTCCGTCTGCCCAACAATGTTGATGTGATAGAGTTGCTGGAGACTACATTACTGATATTTGGATAGGGACTGCTGAGAGACCCATCACACAGAGAAAAAAAGAGTTGGATTGAAACCCCAGTTACCAGATAAGAAACCTGATATATGGGTACTGGACTTTTAACGCAACACCGCAAATGCAGATCCTCAGCAATAGCCACCTGGTACACAGTTGTGAATTGCCCAGGAACAGAACTGTTTATCTGCCTTCTTTTTATGTTTCATTAAAGTTTGTTACTGACAGCATACATATTGGCTCCTCGACCCTATGTGAGCGATCCCCAGATCCTCCATGCTACCAACACCATCCCAGATCACTAGGGAAACCCTGAGCCAGATACCAGAAGATTAAGTTTGGAAGAAGTAGTTCTGATCCACAGAAAAACCAACAACTTTATTGTTACAAACATGATCATTTCTTTAATTTTTAGCTTTATATAAATCAATGTTACAGCTTATATCTTCTACCAACACTACAGGGATATAAAAAAGCAATTTCCATCACAAAATTTGTATTGAAGGAGACGAGGCAGCAAGCACCATACAATTCATTTAAGATATTAGATAATATGGGATCATTAGATGTTTCTGTGCTGTGCTGGATGGTCACATTTAAAACTAGGCTAGTGGTTAAAATTTAGCTAATTCCTCAGGAAAATCCCCCAACTTATAGGCTGGGGTCACATGGGATGGAATTTTAGCGGAATTGTGGCGGAAAGGCCGCACTGAAAAAACGTGAGATTTCTGCTGGAAAAGCGCAGCTTCAAAACCCGTGGCCTTTAGCCAGCCGATATATGCTATGATCTGATGCATTGGATTCCAATGCATCAGATCAGATGGCTGTATTCCCCTGGCATGAAAGCGCCCGGCCACACCAGCCCGCAAAGATAATGCTGGAACTATCTTTCGGGCCAGAATACGTCGGCCACTGCATGGGCTCCTATAGGAGCCAATAGCAGCAGCTGGAGAAGGGAGGTGGGAGGGAGTTCAGCAGTGTTTACTCTAAACTCCCTCCCTCTTCTCTCCTCCTGCCCTCCGGCTGTTTTCAATGGGAGGGGGCGGGGTGGAGCTAAGCTCTGCCCGTCCAGCTCCCTCCCATTGCTGGCTGCAGACAAGGGGCGGGAGCTCCTGTCATATCCTCCCCCATTGCAAACAGCCAGACGGGAGGAGAGAGGAGGCGAGACAGCAAGGGGGAGAGAGGGGAGGCCCGGCAGCATTGCGGGCTCGGCATGTATGCGCCGGGGCCCATGCCATCAGAACGGGCGCAGAAATGTTAGATTTCTGCGCCCAATCACATGTCTTTATGGCGCCGGCGGGCGCACGTAAAAATGCCTACGGCCATATGAAAGGGCCCTAAGAAAGATACTGGGCATAAATAGCATCCATGAAAGAAGTGCAAGGTGCAAAACATTGATGACCAAAAAAGAACACAAAGACTTGTCTTGCATTTGCCAAAAAACATCTAGATGACTTTAGGATCATATTCTGTGGACTGATGAGTCAAAGGTGGAATTTTTAGAGGACATGGGTCCTGTTACATATGGCATAAAGATAACACTGCATTCCACCATAAGAACATTATACCAACAATCAAAAAAGGTGGTAGTGTGATGGTCTACAGCTCCTTTGCCTCTTCAGAACCTGATGACTTGTCATTGCTGATGGAACCATGAATTCTGCTGTATATCAAAAAATTCCAAAGGAGAATATCTGCCTTCACAGTAGGCTTATGCAGTAGGATAATAATCTGAAGCATACAAGCAAATCTGCCTATAAATGGCTGAAAAGAAGAAAATAAGGTTCTGGAAGTGGCTTGACTTGAGTCCTCTTGAGATACTGTGGCAAGAACTGGTCTGCAAAGAAGAGAGGGCCAAGATCCCTCAACAGCGAAGTAAAACACTCAATACAAGTTACAGCAAATGTTTGATTTCAGTTGTTACTGACACGTGTGGCACAACTAGCTGTTAGGTTTAGAGGGGCACTTACTTTTTCACATGGCTGATATGGATTTTGAATACATTTTTATTTTGAATAAATGGAATGATCATTTCAAAGCTGCATTTTGCTTTTAGGCCTTAGTCAGACGGGCGTTTTTTCGCGTGATTTGCGCATGCGATTCGCGCATATATAGAACCAATGGTTCGCTATGGTATCGGTCACATGTCCGCTTTTTATGCGGATATGCGATAAATTATAGGGCACGACGATTCGCAGATCGCGCCTATCTGCGTTCGGCGTTTTATGTGCGCACCAAAATCATTTACTGCAGCTAGCTGCGTTTTTTTCGCCGGCCAGTCTAAGTTTCATGCGCATTTTGATGCGCACGGCGATTTTTCTCCGGTCAGACGGGCGTTTTGCTGTGACGATTAACGCGGCTAGGTGCAGATTTTTCCCGCGATTTTTCGCCCCCGGTCACGCGGTTTGCGCATCCGCATCCGACATGCGATGCGCAAATTGAGCGAAAAAACGCCCGTCTGACTAAGGCCTTACTTGTGTTGTCGTTATTTCATATTAAAAGTAGTTGGATGATCTGAAACATGTAAATGTGACAAATTACCAAATAAAAGAAATCGGCTGAGGGACAAACACTTTTTCACAACACATACAACATACATTTCTACAACTGACTATAATTTCCATACATCTGGGTAGTATTTAGAAAAATTACCGAATTTATGCAAGTCCCATTCAGATGGATAGAACATTTGCAGAAATTTCTGTAACTAATTTGCCACATGTAAAGATATCCTTAGGGACCTTCCCGCGGGACAAAATATTATGCAGCAGCTCGCCGGCGCTGTAAAAACCCGTGAACGGGCGCACAAATCTAATGTTTGTGTGCCCGTTCAAATAGCACAGGCCCAACGCATATATGCCGAGGCCGCAATGCTGTTGGGCGGGGGGAAGACGGTTCAGATCTGCTAAGCAGAAGAAGAAGAATCGGCCAGCTGCAGGTGAGGTGACCCGGGGGACTGCAGGAGACAGGAGAAGATTGGCAAGGAAAAGATGCAGTAAGAAGACTGCCTGGGAAGGAATAGGTAAGTATAGAATTTTTTTTTCTAATGGCAGAACCCCTTTAAAGCTCTGTTCGCAGCCCATGTCTTGCTTCTACTAGAGGTGTAAATCGGGACTGTTCCTCAACATGTACGTCTTACTGAAGCCATTGTATACTTCCATTGACTTCTTTGTATAAGGGAGAGCAGCAGATTACAGTTTCCTATACCGTAAAAAAAAGCTACTGATACATACTAGCACAGCATATGTTCATAGACACTCTTCTGGCAAGTGCTGGGTGCATTGGAGTCTATGGATATGTTTAGTACGTGCACTAAGAGCTCTTCTCTGTACTTTTGAGTGTTTCTTGTGAGCCTTACTTTTATGTACTTTGGACTTCAGATTACTACTGTCTGCTGTCCTCTTTGGTACTGACTACTGTCGCTTTTAGACTCAGACCTTGGCTTTATTGGCCTATCTTATATAGTCCTGTCCTCATATGTATTCACTGTTCTATGTATTATACCTAGGGATGTATAAGGAATCAATTCAGGTTCCAGACATGGGGTTGCCCTTTTCGGGATGGGTGCTCTGCTTTAATTAGCAGGTCAAGTTAGGACAGATTAGGGAAAGAGTTTAGCCCTTAACTCTGTTCCTACCTCTGTCAGTTGTTTTGTCTCACACATCTAGCAACTCTGAAACCCCCTGTATTTTACACGTCATTCAGCATGTCTATGTACCCTGTTTTGTTGGACAATTTCTTCGACAGTACTAGATGGATGTGACAGTTACGTAGTGAGCAATAAAAATTAAATATATTTTATTACATGGCGTAGGGCTGCTACTTTCTGTAGGCATTGTAGCTATATGGTCAAGGGCAGATCTGATACATTCTTGTATTTGGTTGATGATCAATAAAAGGTTTGGAAGACTTATATCTAGGTAAAATAAAAAAATTGGCTTATATTGAAAATATATGACTGAGAATTCACACAATGACAAGTTTCGCATAGGCCTGTTTAAAGAATACTCCAGTAATTTCTTTTCGCCTATGTAGTATGGCAACAAAATCAGGTGGTCACGTGCCCTGTAGGTGCTAAACAGCACACAGGCATTAAGGCCCCTTGTCTCTGATGTTTTAGTGGACAGTTTTGAGAAATAATATATGGGATAGCCCTTTTCCCCCAAACGCTGTTATAGGATGCAGCCTGTAACTGCAAAATGTGTCCCTGTTGTAGAGAGCTAAGGAACTTCTTCAATCAGTATAGTCAAACTGCCAATGAAATATCTATTTTCCCGGCGTCATCCTGACGGCAGACACGGAGGTTGCACCTTGACCTTGTAGGGACAGGAAGCAAGAGACTTCAAAAGGCTCCTCCTGCCTCCCATTCACCAGTGCTTCCTGTCCCTACAGGGACATGCAAGAGGTGCTCCCTCCAGGGAGCCGCAGGATAACAGCGGGATTGACGGTCCACGGGGCCGCTTCCCCTCTCACCTTCCTTCCAGTAGGAATCTGGCTGACAGCGGGGCTGACGGTCCACAGGGCTGCTTCCCCTCTCACCTCCCCTTTGGAGAGTCAGCGCGGTCCGGGGGCATGGCGGGCCACAGGTCTGACCGCCCGGGAGATCACCACCGCAAATGCATCAGAGCGGCGGACCAGAGGTCCCTGAGTCCCCTCCTGCTTCTTCCATGGGCTTCCGTGCAGCGTTCTCAGCCGGGGAGAGCAGCGGGCCATAGGCTCAGATGCCTCTCTCCTCCAGGCATGCCGGCGCGGCCGCGCGCAGTGTCGGGGGGCGAAGCCAATGACGCGGCGTGACGTCAGACGCCGTCAGCTGACCCGGAACAGCGGGAGATTTAAAAATGGAGACCCCCCCGGCAAGCTTCCACTGACAGCACACCTTCAGAGAAGGATTACTCTGTCTGCCTGGTCCTGTCTACGCTTTCTAGCAAGTATGACTACAAAGGAATCAGAGATGGAAGCCCTGCAAACCGTAAGTGTGACTTGCTGCAGGGATGTTATGCCCAGGGATTTAGCATTGTGTAGTGGTTTCCCTTATGTGCATGCATGTGTCTTTCGCAGGACAGGGAATCCACCCGGTCTAAACAAGACCTTAAGAAAAAATACAGGAAATGCGCCCTGTGCCTTAAAAAACTAGACGAGGCATATAAAAAACCGCTATGCCAGGACTGTACCTCCAAGATCCTTACGGATGAACAGGCCGCATTCAGGGATGATATTAGATCCCTAGTCAGGGAGGAGGTCCGGGCATCGATCTCGAGTCTCCCCCCAGCCCAGCGGGAAAGAAGGGCCACTAAAAGAGTGAGCCACATACCGCTGACGAGCTCAGATTCTGAGCTATCCCTGGGCGACCTGTCAGATGGCGAACTCTTGGATTGTCCCCCTGACACCAGGGATGAGAATAAAAAGTACTATTTCTCATCTGGGGACCTGGATGACCTGATCAAAGCCGTCAGGGATATAATGAAGGTAGAGGATGTGGTCGAGCCAAGATCCGTACAGGACGACATGTTCGGCGGGCTCAGGCCAAGGAACCGCATTGTTTTTCCGGTTAATGATACCCTGAAAAAAGTAATCATGCATGAATGGGCTTGCGCGGACAAACATCTCTACTTGTCCTGCGAGTATAAAGAGAGACTCTGCTTTGCGGAGGAAGATGTGAGCGTCTACGAGGAGGTCCCCAGAGTGGACGCACAAGTGGCCAGAATGGCCAAAAAGACAGCCCTGCCATTTGAGGACTCCTCGCATCTTAAAGACCCGATGGACAACAGGGTCGACGCCTTGATAAAATGGGCCTAGCAAACAACGGCCTATACGCTGGAGTCCAATATTGCAGCGACTTCTGTGGCGAGGTCAATGTTCCTCTGGTTAGGGGAACTCGACGACCAGATTAAACAGAAGGCCCCCAGAGATGCGTTACTGGAATGCATGCCTTTACTAAGATCGGCAACAGGCTTCCTGGCAGACGCATCTGCCGAATCCATGAGGCTGGCGGCCAGAAGCGCCGCTTTGTCCAACATGGCCAGGCGGGCAGTCTGGCTGAAAACGTGGAAGGCAGATACGGCCTCCAAAGGAAGATTGTGTAACATCCCCTTTCAGGGCCAGCACATTTTTGGCGCGGATTTGGAGGAGATCCTAAAAAGAGCTACGGACAAGACCCACAGTTTCCCGGACCAAGCAAGAACGGGATTTCCCCATAAACGTCAGCCATCCTTCAAGCCATACCGGGGCAAAGGAAAGATGGGGCGCTGGTCCTACCCCAAAGGAGGCAGGGGTAAGACAAAAACAACCCCTACCCCTATAGAAGAGTGCCAGGTGGGGGGCAGACTATTGAACTTTTGGCAGGAGATTACAGATAACCCATGGGTCCTGCAGCTCATAGCCCAGGGGTACAGAATAGAATTCTTCACCCGACCCCAATTTCTTCAGAGTCACCCCCCCCCCCCCACAATCCCCTGCCTTGCAGGACATCTTTAAAAATGAAATCTCTAAGCTGCTGCAAATGGGGGCGGTAGTTCGAGTCCCCACAGTAGAGCAGGGCCAGGGATTCTACTCGCCTCTATTTCTGATAAGAAAGCCAAACGGCAGTTTCCGGATGATTCTTAATCTGAAGGGCCTGAATAAATTTATTACCTACAAAAGGTTTAAAATGGAAACCGTCAGGTCAGCGGTAACTCTGATCGAAAGGGGGGACTTTATGAGTACCGTCGATCTAAAGGACGCATACTACCACGTCCCAGTCCTGCCAGAACACCACAAATACCTGAGGTTCGCCATCAGAATAGGGAGCCGGGTACGCCATTTTCAATTCCAGTGCCTACCCTTTGGCATTTCTACGGCACCCAGAATATTCTCTAATATAGTGGCAGAGATGGTGGCGCATCTCCATGTAGCAGGTATAAATATCATCCAGTACCTGGACGACTTCCTGGTGATTGCCTCCTCATCCAAGATCCTCAGAGACAATACTAGCAGAGTCATCTCTCTGTTTCAGAGATTGGGGTGGATAGTTAACTTCCCCAAGTGGAGTCTTCTCCCCGAGACACGGAAAACTTTCCTGGGGGTGCAGATAGACTCAGTGTCGCAGACCTTGTCTTTGCCTCCACCTAGACAGGAAAGTCTTAGACTGGCAGCACAGGAGGGCGGCCAGAAGAAGCAAATAGCAATCAGGGACGCAATTAGGCTCCTGGGCCTCATGACCTCCTGTATTGGCATTATCTCTTGGGCCCAGGCGCACTCTAGAAAACCTACAGAGAGCCATCCTGGGTAACTGGGATGGGACACCCATCTCTCTGGATAGGAGAATGCCCTTGTCATCATCTGTCTTAAGGTCCCTCCGCTGGTGGCGGTCAACTGACATCCTAGAAGCTGAGTCCCCATGGGTGGCAGAGCCCTTTATCTCTGTAGTAACCGATGCAAGCCAGTCTGGCTGGGGAGCGCAAGTGGGGCAGCGCCTGCTCCAGGGCAAGTGGGGGCCGACACTGCGTGCCCAGACATCGAATTTCAGAGAACTTAGGGCCATCTGGGAAGCGCTTCACAGAACTCAGGATATCCTAAAGAAGAGACATGTAAAAATCTTCTCTGATAATGTGACCGCCGTTTCACTTATTCGCCACCAGGGGGCACCAGAAACTTTCACCTGCTAAAACTAACAGCCCGGATCTTCCGATGGGCCGAGACCACGGTACAATCCCTGACAGCGGTCCATCTCAAAGGGTCCCAGAACCAGACAGCCGACTTCCTCAGTTGAAGACGCCTGGACCCCGGGGAATGGTCCCTGAATCAAGAGGAGTTTCGTCTTATTACAGAAACCTGGGGCAGTCCACAGGTGGACCTGTTCGCGAGCAGCAAAAACTCAAAATGCCCCGCCTACTTTTCCCTAGATCCGAGGGACAGGGCCGAGGGGTTAGACGCCTTTTCCCAGAGTTGGGATTTCAGTCTGGCATACGCCTTTCCCCCCATACCCCTGATCCCGAGAGTTCTTCAAAAGGTCCAGCAGAGCAACATCACGCTGATCCTAATCGCTCCACACTGGGAAAAAAGGGCATGGTTTCCGGTACTCCTAAAATTCGCCATCACGGAGCCAATCCGCGTTCCATCCAGGAAGAACCTTCTAGTGCAGGGCCCAGTTCTGTGCCCCAACTTAGAGAGGCTGAACCTCGCGGTCTGGATATTGAGGAACAGACGCTACTAAGACAAGGTCTGTCCTCCAGAGTCATCGCTACGTTACGCCAGTCTCGAAAACCCGTGACCTCAGCTATTTATAATAAAATCTGGAAAAGATTCTCCTCCTGGAGGGGGCTGGAAGTCTCCAATCTCGACACTTCGGTGGTGGAGATTTTGGATTTCCTCCAGGAGGGTCTAGACAAAAACCTGAGGCCAGGAACCCTGAAAGTGCAGGTATCAGCACTCTCGGCCATTCTAGACCAACCCCTAGCGGATCATAGACTGATCCGCAGGTTTATGAAAGCGGCAGAAAGAATGAGGCCAGTTAGCCGTAGTATGGTCCCCCCATGGGACCTAAACTTAGTCCTCCAAAATCTGTGCAAAGATCCCTTTGAGCCTATCGATGAGATACCAATTAGGTTCCTCACGTTTAAAACTGTGTTCCTGGTAGCTATCACAACAGCGAAGCGCGTAAGCGAGCTCCAGGCCCTATCGTGTAAGACACCTTACCTATTAGTCCAGGATGATAAGGTCATACTAAAAACAGACCCCTTCTTTCTCCCAAAGGTAGCCTCAAAATTCCATAGACAGCAAGAAATTATTCTCCCATCCTTCTGTCAAAATCCCCAAAACGATAGGGAAAGAGACTACCATAGCCTGGATGTAAGGAGGGCCATTCTATGCTACTTAGAGCAGACATCATCCTTCAGGAAGGCTGACTGTCTTTTTGTTCAATTCCAGGGGCCGGGCAGAAGAAGAGCGGCTTCTAGGAGATCCATTAGCCACTGGATAAAATCCACCATCCAGCAGGCCTACTCTTCCTGCAACAGAACTATCCCGGAAGGACTCAAGGCCCATTCAACCAGGGCAGTATCCTGCTCCTGGGCAGAGAGGGCTATGGCGACGCCGGACCAAATTTGTAAGGCAGCCACATGGTCCAACCTGCACACTTTCGCAAAACATTACAGGTAGAGATGAGCGAGCGTACTCGGAAAAGCACTACTCGCTCGAGTAATTTGCTTTATCCGAGTATCGCTGTGCTCGGGTCTGAAGATTCAGGTGCCGCTGCGGCTGACAGGTGAGTCGCAGCGGGGAGCAGGGGAGAGCGGGCGGGAGAGAGGGAGAGAAAGATCTTACCTCCGTTCCTCCCCGCTCTCCCCTGCAGCTCCCCGCTCCGTGCCGGCACCCGAATCTTCAGACCCGAGCACAGCGATACTCGGATAAAGCAAATTACTCGAGCGAGTAGTGCTTTTCTGAGTACGCTCGCTCATCTCTAATTACAGGCTGAATATGGACCTCTCCTCCGATCTCTCTTTCGGGAGGAAGGTCCTGCAAGCAGTTGTCCCTCCCTAAAGAGTTAATCTGGTATACTCCATGTCTGCCGTCAGGATGACGCCGGGAAAAGGGAGTGAATTTCTTACCGAAAATTCCTTTTTTCCGAGTCATCCTGACGGCACGTATTTCCCTCCCAAAATTCACACGATTATATCTACGTCTATGCGGGCACGAACCAGTAGCACAGAGGCTCCTATGTTGGACATTTCCTTTTGTGTGGTAAATCTGTGCATATTTCCTTTGTTTAAATCCGGGTAAGCTACCCTCTTATTGTTTATGTTCAAATGGAACTAACCACGTTATTTTTTGTCTCGGAGCAATAAAAATCTTCCTTGGTTAACCACGACATGTCCATATTAGTAATTTAGAAGACACTGGTGAATGGGAGGCGGGAGGAGCCTTTTGAAGTCTCTTGCTTCCTGTCCGTACAAGGTCAAGGTGCAACCTCTGTGTCTGCCGTCAGGATGACTCGGAAAAAAGGAATTTTCGGTAAGAAATTCACTCCCTTTCTTGATAATGTGAATAAGCAGGAAAAAAATAACAAAAGTTAAGAAACTTGTTTGCTTATATGCTTTTATCCAACTTGTTTACACCCCATTCACACAGTATTTCACATTTTTTCAATCTATTAAATAAAATTCGCCACAAAAATTACATTATTTTAATTTACTTTTTAGGAATTCATTAATTGGATAAACAGATTGCATAGGGGCTGTTTGGAGGTACCACCCCCATAGGGGCTGCTTGGAGGTACCACCATATGATGGTGCACAAATCTAATTGCCAAAGGCAAAAAATACCTATGGGTAATATCCCCCAAAATATAATCTAAATACTTTATTATTCAAAAAGACAAAGACAACATCGAATGATATTTAAAATAAAGGGGCAAATGGTGGTAGCAGTGAAATGTGACCAGCAGTCATCAGTTAGTATCATGCGTATAACTGTGCATATACTCACTAAAACATAGGCCTGCATGGCCAACTTCCAAAAGCCTAAGAAGAAATTAATAAATCAGCACCACCAAAATCCTATTCAAATCTACTCTATAGCCACCCTGACATGTCTCGCTTTGCGGCATCCTCAGGGGGAACAACAACCAGGGCTATAGTGGGTGTGTATGGTACAATATTTTTTCCAACTGTATTGACTTCTTAATATGACGTCCAATGGCGATGCCACATTTTTTTAAAATCACAGATTCATATGGAATCCAACGAAAAAAATTTGTCTGTATGAAATTTGTCTAGAGACCCTCCGACTCTGGAGAATTGGTTTTGGAAATAGTCATGATGCAGAGGATGAAGTGTTTGCCTATGAGACTCTGTCCCGCTATATGAACACTTGGTATCAATGGGATGCTTTTAAACTTTCGTCCAATTCCAGTACACTTGTGAGTCAATCATGACTTTTTTATGCCTGTGAGGCCTCTGGAGTGTTTCTCTTCTATGTCTAATCATGCATTTGAAACATTAGCCGTTGTTTTACCGATATTTCATGTAACTTTGGGTTGCTACCCAGTATTCTCACAGTTTTCTCTTTCTCATCTCCCTTTTTACCCCTCTTCTTACCTAACTCTTCCCTGTTCTTTTTCAGACCTTCCATTTTTTGCTCTCTTTTCTTTGACCATCTCCACTGGTGAATATTCAGAATATTGTTTATCATCTTTGAATCATTTAAATTGATGACCTTACTTTTCATACATAGTACTGCAATAAACACAATATGCTTCACCATGGCACAGGTATGAATCTGAAACAGGGGTTTTCAAACTACAGTAGATGTGCTCACCTGAAACCAACATCTTCATCAGACCTGACTTTTACTTCTGACTTTCACACGGATAACAGTGCTGATTTTCCTCTTTTGGTGATTCTCCTCTCCATACACAGTTGTCAGACAGAATTGTTCCTAGTTCTTTCTGTCTAGCTTTGTCTCAGGCCTGGGCCTTTGGACAATAGCTTGTCTTGCCTTAATATCATATCATGACTTATCTAGGTCATCTTGGTTGTAGACAGCGTATTGGGGATTGTCTGCCATTGTTCTGTTATGTTTATTTGTTTTTCTTGTTATCTGCTACATATTTTTCTTGAAAACTAATAACATTTTTGAGGTATATACAGTACAGTGGGTTCCCCTAGAAGTCTATAGACCCCATATTACAGCTTCCTACAACTTGAAGGTTGTATGGAGCCATAGTGCATTTGTTTGCATATGGACCTAAGGGTGCGTTCACACGAGCGCATAAACGGCGCGTTTTTGCGCCCAATCGTATATACGTGACCATCTGAGGCATTGGTTTTGAATGTATTCGTTCGCATGGGCGATTTTACGGCGCGTAAAAATGGCAACCCGAAAAAAAAACGGAACATACGTGGCCGAAATACGCGCCAACGCATATTTGATGGCCGAAAAGATAGTTTGCAAAGTAGGAACAAACGATAATACGCTTTCTAGCTCTGGTCATGATCACCGAAAACCATTCTTTCCGGCGATTATATGCTGCGCACGTGCGAACGTAAATACGGCTACGCTCGTGTGAACGCACCCTTAGGCCTTAGTCAGACGGGCGTTTTTTGCCGCGATTTGCGGATCGCATGACGGATGCGCATCCGCAAATCGCGTGACCGGTGCGCGCAAGTCGCCCGCAAATCGCCCGAAAATCTGCTCCTAGCCGCGTTTCATTAGAAACGGGCCGGAGCTGTCCAGCGCATTGCATTCAATGGAGACGGCAATACAGCCGTCTCCATTGAAAGCAATGCGCTGCGGGCGAGCCCGGGATTAATTGTCGGTAAGGGCTTAAATATATAAGCCCTTACCTGCAATCCATCCTAAAATGTGTTAAAATAAAAAAAAAAATTGCATTCTCACCTTCTGCCTGCAGCTCCGGGCAGCCGTCCTGCAGTGGGTGTGAAGGGGGTGTGAGTCAGACCTGCCCCCTGATTGGCTCAGCGCTGAGCCAATCAGAGGCATGCCTCACTCACACCCATTCATGAATTCATGAATGGATGTGAGTCAGACCTGCCCCTGATTGGCTCAGCGCTGAGAGGCAGCAGTCACTCACCCATTCATGAATTCATGAATGGGTGTGTGAGTGAAACCGGCCTCTGATTGGTCAGGCTGTGACCAATCAGAGCAGATCATTCAGCAGGCGGGGATTTTAAAGCCCCGCCGGCTGAATAGTGCCGAGAAGCAGTTCAGGAGAACTGACAGCGGCCGCGGCTGGACTCCGGCTGCAGCGGAAAGGTGAGTATACAATTTTTTTTTATTTTAACACATTTTAGCATGAATTGCAGGGAAGGGTTTATATATTTAACCCCTTCCCGACAATTAACCCCGCGCACGCCGGCAGCCCATTGCTTTCAATGGAGCGGCTGTATTGCCGCTCCATTGAATTCAATGGGCAAACATCGTTCTTCTCTGCCACAGCTGTTACAGCTGTGGCAGAGAAGAATGATTTGTCTTCTATATGTTCTCAATGGGGTCGGCGCTGCTGCCGCCGGCCCCATTGAGCGCATATACAGAAGCGAACAGGAATCGCAGATCGCAGATAGGTGCGATCTGCGATTTTTTGTTCTATAATTTTTCGGACGAGCGCATAAAAAGCGCTCATGTGTCCGATACCATTGCCAAGCAATGGTTTTTAAAAATCGCCGGACGCATGCGCATGCGCAAATCGCGGCAAAAAACGCCCGTCTGACTAAGCCCTAAGGGTAAATGCATATAGTGGACATGGAGCCAAAATAAACTGCACTCTTTCTGCATCATGGTAAACTACATATAAATGTGCTGTTTATGCTGAAGTTTGAATATCTGAGGACAAAATGAAATCTATTTTGATTTATTGTTCTCGATTTAAAAAAGGAACAAAAAACACAAGTATTGTACTTTTCCTGGCATTCAGTAAAAGATAAAACTAAACAAAAAAAAGTAGATTTCAAAAGGAAGGAATGACAAGATTGACAAATGTAACTTTTTATCATTCATTTCTAACCCACTGACATCAATAGGATACAATAACACATAATTGTTTTAATACTTATCAGAATCTTCTGGAAACAGACCTTGTCTCCTTCTAGACATGAATTGCTTGCCAGAATTAAAGATGTCCATAAGATGGAATACTCAACTGCTAGTCTTAGGCCTGTTTCACGCGGGCCACAAAATCGCACAATTTTGTAGCGATGCTACATCGCTACAAAATGCTTGTATGTGAAGCCCAGGGTTTCCAATGGGTTCTTTCACATGAATGATGTTTTGTAGCCAGAAAGAACCCATTGGAAACCATGAGCTTCACATACATGCGTTTTGTAGCGGTGTTGTATTTTATATATGTGAACAAAGTCCTTAAAGGGGTTCTGACGCTAATAATGTTTTTATGCTTTAACAGCCATTGTTTCCTGGTGTGCCTAATGGGCACAGGGAACCCACAATTTATGGCTTGTTACAGCATAAAAACCTTACACTGACCTTTTTCTTCTGTTGATGTTATACAGCGGGGGTCATCTCCCAACAGGCAATCTTCTTCTGCAGACAAACCAGGATGGGCCGCCCCCCTCCAGGATTGCGTGCAGGCACAGTAGATTGGTGCCCTCTAACAGGAGTCAGGACAGGCCGCCTCTCCACTGCGCACGCGCAGATCCTGCAGTTCAGCCAGGACGGACGGGCCACCCACAGCAAGCACTGCCTGTGACGTGGTGCCTGTCCGTTCACCCTGGAAGTGGCTCACAGACGGAGCAGAGCAGGAAGCGGTCATTTTGACTGCTCCAGCTCTGCTTCTAGAAGCCACAGAAGAGGATGCCCGATGGAGGGCACATGCCTGACGATCGGTCCTGGCCAGGCAAGGTAAGAAATGTTTTTTTTTTCTCATGTCAGAACCCCTTTAATAATTCATTGGACCATTTTTACCTTATTTTGGCATATTGACATGAATACTTAGCGGAAAAACATAAAGGGTAGCCCGAGTGTTAATGAGTCCTAGTATAAGTAAAGTAAGGATGACGTCACACAGTCTTACTTGCGCATACAAAATTTGTGTGCACAATGCGCAGAGAATAGAACTCATTAGTTTCAATGGGTTCGTTCACATGCGAGTATTTTCCTGCGCATTTTGGTTGAGCAATAAAATCCTGCAGCATGTTCTATTTTCTGTTACGATCGTGTGGGCAAACTAAGCACGGGGCCCACACGATTGTCACCAAAGATGGAATACACATGAGTTTCAGACAGCTGGCCCTGTGCTACAGGGAGAATGACATGGCCCTACCTAAGCGGGGACATCGCCCCAATAAAGGGCAGCCCAGCAGTCTTTGGATCTGGGTCCTAGCTACTCCTAGAAACCACACCACCAGAAGAGGACACATACACATGCCAGGACAGAACAACAGGACACACAGAGCCAGAAAACACAGCATACAGCAGCCAAAATGCAACCACTAGTAACAGATAATTAATAAGCTATATATAAATACCAGGTATTAGTTTACATTTTGATCAAAACATGGAAGCTAGCGGGCCACTTCACGGCTCTTGGCTGTACCGCTAGTCCCTACACTAACCAGGAGTCCAGCGGTGCCGGACACAGATCACACCGCAAGCTGCAACAGGACAGAACACAGGTCACACAGCAAGCTGCAACAGGACAGAACAGAGCACAGATCACCCAGCAAGCTGCAACAGGACTGCTCACCCTGAACACCAGACAAACACTGACAGGAGCTTGGTTTATATGTAAGCAAAGACCCAGGGGATTGGCTAGCAGGAGATCACCACACCCAGCCAGCTCAATCATTCAACACCTGTGAGCTGTGCTGCTAGAAACCCTAGTACTACAGGCCCCAGCAGCACAATGTAACATTTTCCTGTTTATTTGCACACAAAGAGTGCCCATAGAAGTCAATGGGGATGCGCAAATGCATGCAAAAATACACTAGGAGGTCCGTGAAACACTGTGTAATTGCTTAGCATCTGGAACTCATTAGACCAATTAGCCATTTTTTTTATTTTTATAAATTCTTTATTTATAAATTTCATTTAACAGAAACATTTGCAATTCGGTATCAGTGGAGGGGTACACATGTCTAGACAATTAGCTCTATGAAATTCAAACTTATCATGTCACGACATTCGAGTAAAATAAGTGGTATATCCATGAATCAATATGAAAACACTATTTACATCCATGCCAGAGTTTTTTTCTTTATGGATATTATTTTAACAGTAACCTAAATCAGGAACCGTGAGGAAGGGGGCGGGGGGTGGATATAGGGGAGGAGAAAAAGAGAATTGAGGTAAAGTGGGTAAGGGAAGGCAAAAGATTAGGGGTGTACAAGGGCAGAGAAAAAAAGTAGGTAGCTAAGAGGACCAGCAGTTATATATGTGTATTAAGCACACTGTAAAGATCTATATTCGGGGGAGTTTTGGAATCTGTTCCAATAAAACCATGTTTTCAGAAATTTGTCTTGTGTTCCTTTAAGAGACACCGTAAGGTCTTCCATCTTTCTGATTTCCTGTATCATATTAAACTATAAAGAAAGCCGAGGTGGCACTGATGCACGCTAAAGCTTTGGGATACATGCCCGAGCCGCATTTACCAATGACATACCACAGAGCACTTATAGGTGGATATTAGGGCTGTTTCAGATGACTGTATATCGGCCGGGTATTCACGCCGGCTGATATACGGCGTCTCTGTCTGCAGGGGGAGGAGGCTGGAAGAGCCAGGAGCAATGCTCTGAGATCCCGCCCCCTCTCTGCCTCCTCTCCACCCCCTCTCCGCCCGTCTGCACAATTTTCAACGAGGGGAGACTGGACGGGGACGGAGCTAATTCCCAGGAACTTAGCCCCACCCCACCCCGCCTCCTCTCATTGCAAATAGTGCAGAGGGGTCGGGAGGGGGTGGAGAGGAGGCGGAGAGGGGGCAGGAGCTCAGAGCACTGCTCCTGGCTCTTCCAGCCTCCTCCCCTGCAGACAGAGACGCCGTATATCGGCCGGCGTGAATACCCGGCCTATATACAGTCATCTGAAACAGCCCTTAGAATGTCACTTAAGTGCAGCAAAAACTACGACGGAGATTTAGGTAATAAGAAATGTGTAAATTAGGATGTAATGCGCAAGACCTCCGACCAAAAGCCAGCCAATACAGGACACTCCCAAAAAGATATGCATCAGAGTACCTACTTCTCTCCCGCCTCTCCAGCAAAGTGGAGACACAGAAGGCATCATGGTGTGGAGGCGAGAGGGCATCCTGTACCAATGAGAGAGAATCTTGAACCCTGTCTCTTGAAATCTACTGGATATTGAGGATGTATGCGTGAGGCCTTAGTCAGACGGGCGTTTTTTCGCGCGATTTGCGCATGAGCATGCGTCCGGCGACTTTTTAAAACCATTGCTTTGCAATGGTATCGGACACATGAGCGCTTTTTATGCGCTCGTCCGATAAATTATAGAACAGAAATCGCAGATCGCACCTATCTGCGATCTGCGATTCCTGTTCTCTTCTCTATATGCGCTCAATGGGGCCGGCGGCAGCAGCGCCGACCCCATTGAGAACATATAGAAGACAAATCATTCTTCTCTGCCACAGCTGTAACAGCTGTGGCAGAGAAAAACGATGTTTGCCCATTGAATTCAATGGAGCCGGCAATACAGCGCTGAGCCAATCAGGGGGCAGGTCTGACTCACACCCCCTTCACACCCACTGCAGGCCGGCCGCGTGGAACTCCGGCTGCCGGGAGCAGGTGAGTATGTATATATTTTTTATTTTAACATTTTTTTGGATGAATTGCAGGGAAGGGCTTATATATTTAAGCCCTTCCCGACAATTCATCCCACACTCGCCCGCAGCGCATTGCTTTCAATGGAGTCGGCTGTATTGCCGGCTCCATTGAATGCAATGCGCTGGACAGCTCCAGCCCATTTCTAATGAAACGCGGCTAGGAGCAGATTTTCGGGCGATTTTCGGGCATCGGTCACGCGATTTGCGGATGCGCATCAGTCATGCGATCCGCAAATCGCGCGAAAAAACGCCCGTCTGACTAAGGCCTAAGGCCTGAAGGTGTACATATTTTTGTTTTTGTTCTCTCCCATTTTTTATGTAGATGGGATCTGGTGATTCAGACTGTAAATTTCCAATTAGCCATGCTAATCGGTGCATTTTTTCCCGCGCTTAAGAGCATGTACATTTGTGCACCGATTGAAATGGTTAATTAGTCTAACGAGTTCTAGATGTGTCCTTTTCCCCTCGCAAATATGCTAGGAGATGCGTGAAACGCTACATAATTTCGCAGGAAAAAAAACACAACTGGAACTCATTAGACTAACAAGCCATTTCAATCGGTGTGTTTTTCTCCTACGCGCAAACAGAACACGCCCTTGTGCGCTGAAAAAGTACAGTAAAAATATGCCAAAGCATGCAAAAAAAAGCAGCACTCATTAAAGAAAAAGGTTACGCTCATGCATGCGCAAATACGCATATGTTCAAGTAACACCGGCCTAATTGGGGTCATCTCGAGTTAACATACCAATGGTACTAAAAAAAAGAGATACGTCATTTCTTGCATACATCTTCTTTTCTTCTCTTATTACCGATAAACACTTGACAAGCTCCATAATGCTAATGCTGTTTTGATAGTGAAAACCACAAGTAATGAAAATAACAGCCGGTCCTCTCTAGTACAGGTGCGTAATAGGCACATATAATTAAGCTGAAGATACATAATTGTTTGTTGTTGCCGCTTACACATTGAAAACAGCTGACGGCGGTCTTAATGTCTAGCGCATGACTTCAATCACTTTCTTATGTTGCTGCATTTAGATGTGTTAATTCCTTAAGGACTCGTATAGAAAAATACCTTGCACCTTTTGTAAAGAACATTCCCAGCACTGCCTACCGTTTCTTCGCAATAGCCCTGTGGTTTATAAGACTTTTGATTAAAACTCATGAAACGAATGGTTAAATAATATAGTCTGTAATTAATTATCAATAAAGAATTAGAGTGATAGTTTTAATCACGAGATTCCTTGGAAGGACAAAGACTAATATGTGGCTTGTGGTTTGTTCTGTACAACTTGTGATATTACACCTATATGTTACTAACAATGGCGCTGATATACGATCTATCGGCAGAGGCACGCTCCGTTCTGTATGTTTGGCTCTGTAATTATTGCTTTATTTTCTAATAGACTGTGAAATATTAATAAGTTGCTGTTATTTCTTCAACCAGTGAATCCTGCAAACAGATGTGAAGCTCTGAATCTCCCGGAATATTTCCCATAAATGATTGTGCATGGACGTTCCCTTCATCAGCATCTACAGGTGGCGTGCCACCTGCTGAAATCATTTATGGTCTGATTTACTCAGCATGGAGCCAAATACAAACAATGCGCCGAATTATCCAAACAGTACAGAGGATTGAAGGAAATTCAGTGCTAATGTATGTTTAGTAAACAATACAGAATGGGAAGGGGTAGAATAATATCTGCATGGCCATCTTTGGACATTATGTTTTGGTTTGCTATGGCTGGCCTTAGCTAAGTGTGATCCGTGCAGTCGCAGCTTTCAGGGGGGCACCAGGCGGGTATAGTCTGGGGACGATTGCCCTCCTTAGGTTTGCATGGCCAGATGATCTTCTTCCTCTGCGTGGCAGTGCCTTGTGGAGCTACATAAGAGGGGACTAGACATTTTTTTGGAGCGACATTGCAGGATATAGACATTAAATAACCAGAGGGGTTGATGATCTGGGTCTTGGGGTGAGGTAGGAACTTTCAAATGTCGATCCAGGGATTATTCTGATTGCCATTATGGAGTTGGGGAGGAATTTTTTTCCCCCCAAATGGGGTACATGAGCTTCTGCCTCATTAGTTTTTTTGCCTTTTTCTGGATCAACAAGGGGGATGGAAACAGGCTGAACTGGATGCACATTTGTCTTTTTTCAGCCTTGCATACTATGTTACATTGTTACATGAATCATCCTCCTCCCGACTCTGTCTTCTCCCCTCTGATGTTCCAAGACTGCTGTCAGTGTATCGGTATGCCCATAATGCAATTTCTTTGTTCTGCTACTGTATTTATGTTATGAGTTTGGTTCTAGGGCTGTATTTATGTACTATGCTTAATTTTGTGGCTGTTTTTATTTATTGTGCTCAGTTCTGTGGCCATATTTATGTTATGAGCTTGGCTCTGGTATAAGGTTGGTTCATGGTGTAATTATAAGTTTGGCTTTGGTGCTATATGTATGCTATGAGCCTGGTTCTGGTGCTGTATTTATGTACTGAGCTTGGTTCTGGTATGAGCTTTTATCATTGAAGTCAATGACTGATGGCCAACATGTTCATTTTTCAATAATTTAGAATACTTTTAGTGTAAAATGCTCACGCCTCAACACATACAAAAAGGTCTCTGAGAACTAAGGGTCCGTTTACATCAAAAGATTATCATTTGAAAGAGCAAATGACGTCAGAGTTCACTCGATCGCTGTTGCAGTCAGTTAGGAAAGGATCATTCAAACGAGAATCGTTCAGTCGTTCACATTTGCTGTATTAGTGAATTCAAATGACTGAATAATTGGTATTTAAACTGAATGATAAGTGGACGAGCCAATAAATGCCATTATTTTTTTACCCGCATAAAATGAACAACGAATGCAAAGTGAATAATAGAGATGAGCGCGCACACTCGGATAAGTCAGTTACTCAAGTGAGCCTCGCTCTTCTCAAGTAACTCCGAGTGTGCTCGGGGGGGGGGAAGGGAGGGCGGAGGGGGTGAGCGGGGGGCGGGGGGGGGGGGGGGGGAGAGGGGGGGAGAGAGAAAGAGAGAGAGAGAGATGCCCTACTGCAACCCCCCCCCCAAAAAAATGGATACTGCAAGAAAAAGATGAGAGGATGGAAAAGCTCAGCTTCATTTTTCTGTCCTCTCAAAAAAAAGAGTTTCCGTATTGTTTTTTTCCTACCATGGAAGCAGTGATCAACAGGCTCCAACTGTATATTTATCTTCTTGCATATATTTTTAGAATATATCAAAAGCTATGCCTCTAGCGTATGCCAAAAATGTTGAGTGAACACTAAAAAAACACCTGTATAAAAACGACAAAATTAATATTCTTTCAAAACTTTTTTTCGCTACTTTCTCATAATACAAATAGTATGCAAAATTATATTTTACAACATATTACTAAATTAAAAATGCACAGCTTAAGGCGTCATCTCCACGGGGACAGATCCGCAGCGGGTCACCCGCACGCGTGATCCGCGCCCCATAGGGATGCATTGGACACCCGCAGGTAATTAAATACCTGCAGGTGTCATTTTCCTTTGAGGCGCGGATTGCGTGTGCGGGAAAATACCCGCAGCATGCTCCATGTTAGTGCGGGTCTCCCGCAGGCTTCTACCGAAGCCTATGGAAGCTGTCTGGATCCGTGGCACACCAGCTGAATTCCTGCTCTCCGACGTGGGAGCGCGGGAGACCAGGAGTTCAAAAAAAAGAAGTGCACGGCGCATGCGCGCGGCACGCTGCCGGCGTGCCGAGCATATCCCCAGGGCCGAAGAAAGAAGATCCAGCCACGATGAAGGGCAGATCCGCAGCATCCGGACAGGTAAGTAATGCTTACTTTTTAGCCTCATGTCCGCGGAAAGGAGGGACCCGCTGTGGGATTCTGCATGAAGAATCCGCGGCGGGTCTGATTTTCCCCGTGGACATGAGGCCTTAGGGCTCAGTCGGAGGAGCGTTGTGTGTTGCACATATTTTTTGTGCTTGCGATTCACATGTATTAGAACTAGAGATGAGCGAACGTGTTCTTCCGAGCTTGATATTCGTGCGAATATTAGGGTGTTCGGGATGTTCATTATTCGTAACGAACACCATGCGGTGTTCTGGTTACTTTCACTTCCTTCCCTGAGACGTTAGCGCGCTTTTCTGGCCAATTGAAAGACAGGGAAGGCATTACAACTTCCCCCTGTGACATTCAAGCCCTATACCACCCCCCTGCTGTGAGTGGCTGGGAAGATCAGGTGTCACCCGAACATAAAAGTCGGCCCCTCCCGCGGCTCGCCTCAGATGCCGTGTGAGTTAGATGAGGGACAGTGCTGTTTGTACCGGAGCTGCTGTAGGGAAAGAATTGGTAGTTAGTGTAGGCTTCAAGACCCCCCAAAGGTCCTTATTAGGGCCACTGATAGCTGTGTGTTGGCTGCTGTTAGCAGTGGCAATTTTTTTTCTTCTCAAAATCGGCTCTGCAGAGCGTTGCACCTGGCATTAGGGACAGAAGTGCTGCATAGGCAGGGAGAGTGTTAGGAGTGAGTGTAGCCTTCAAGAACCTCAACGGTCCTTTCTAGGGCCATATTTAACCGTGTGCAGTACTGTCCAGGCTGCTGTTAGCTGTGCTGCATTTTTTTTTGCTTCTCAAAATCGCCTCTGCAGGCCATTGCACCCTCCACTGATACTGCAGGGAAAGAATTGTATAGGCAGGGCCACAACACAGTTATTATTCATAGAATATACGCAGTGCTGCCTTTTGCTTGTAAAACAAGTGAAAATAATTATATTTGTCCTGCCTCTGTCCGTCCTAAGGGCGGTGGACACGTGTCGGCTGCGTGTGCAACCTGTAAAAATCAGACGCACCCAGCTACGTTTTACTCCTGGCTTCACCATTTGCTTTCCTTAATTGTGAAAAAAAATACCTGCTCTGCCACAGTTAATAACTCTGCTACCCTCACGTTCTGTGACACATTAGCAGGAAAACAGCACAGTTATTAAACTTCTCATGTTCATAGAATATACGCAGTGCTGCCTTTTGGTGCAAAAAAATGGAAAATAATTCTATTTGTCCTGCCTCTGTCCGTCCTAAGGGCGGTGGACACGTGTCGGCTGCGTGTACAACCTGTAAAAATCAGACGCACCCATCTACGTTTTACTCCTGGCTTCGCCATTTGCTTTCCTTAATTGGGAAAAAAAATACCTGCTCTGCCACAGTTAATAACTCTGCTACCCTCACGTTCTGTGACACATTAGCAGGAAAACAGCACAGTTATTAAACTTCTCATGTTCATAGAATATACGCAGTGCTGCCTTTTGGTGCAAAAAAACGGAAAATAATTCTATTTGTCCTGCCTCTGTCCGTCCTAAGGGCGGTGGACACGTGTCGGCTGCGTGTGCAACCTGTAAAAATCAGACGCACCCAGCTACGTTTTACTCCTGGCTTCGCCATTTGCTTTCCTTAATTGGGAAAAAAATACCTGCTCTGCCACAGTTAATAACTCTGCTACCCTCACGTTCTGTGACACATTAGCAGGAAAACAGCACAGTTATTAAACTTAGATTATTCATTCACTAGAGGCAGTGGGGCCTTTCGTTTTCAAAAAAGGGAAAAAATTATATTTGGCCTGCAGTCTTGCGCCAATTTATTAGCTGCCTGTGAAATCAAATCACTGGTAATACAGCATGCTGAGGGGTAGGGGTAGGCCTAGAGGACGTGGACGCGGCCGAGGACGCGGAGGGCCAAGTCAGGGTGTGGGCACAGGCCAAGCTCCTAATCCAGGTGTGTCGCAGCCGACTGCTGCGCGATTAGGAGAGAGGCACGTTTCTGGTGTCCCCACATTCATCGCCCAATTAATGGGTCCACGCGGGAGACGGTTATTAGAAAATGAGCAGTGTGAGCAGGTCCTGTCCTGGATGGCAGAAAGTGCTTCGAGCAACCTATCGTCTACCCGCAGTTCTGCGCCGTCCACTGCTGCCAATCCGAATCCTCTGTCTGCTGCTCCTCCTTCCTCCCAGCCTCCTCACTACACTACAATAACACCTGCTCAGGAGCGGGAACACTCCCAGGAACTGTTCTCGGGCCCCTGCTTAGATTGGGCAGCAGCGGTTCCTCTCCCACCAGAGGAGTTTATCGTCACTGATGCCCAACCATTCGAAAGTTCCCGGGGTCCGGGGGAAGAGGCTGGGGACTTCCGCCAACTGTCTCAACAACTTTCTGCGGGTGAGGAGGACGATGACGATCAGACACAGTTGTCTTGCAGTGAGGTAGTAGTAAGGGCAGTAAGTCCGAGGGAGCAGCGCACAGAGGATTCGGAGGAAGAGCAGCAGGACGATGAGGTGACTGACCCCACCTGGTGTGCAACGCTTACTCAGGAGGACAGGTCTTCAGAGGGGGAGTCAAGGGCATCAGCAGGGCAGGTTGCAAGAGGCAGTGCGGTGGCCAGGGGTAGAGGCAGGGCCAGACCGAATAATCCACCAAGTGTTTCCCAAAGCGCCCCCTCGCGCCATGCCACCCTGCAGAGGCCGAGGTGCTCTAAGGTCTGGCAGTTTTTCACAGAGACGCCTGACGACCGACGAACAGTGGTGTGCAACCTTTGTCGCGCAAAGCTCAGCCGGGGAGCCAACACCAACAGCCTCACCACCACCACCATGCGCAGACATATGATGGCCAAGCACCCCGCAAGGTGGGACGAAGGCCGTTCAGCGCCTCCGCTTTGCACCCCTGCCTCTCCCCCTGTGCCCCAACCTGCCACTGAGATGCAACCCCCCTCTCAGGACACAGGCACTACCGTCTCCTGGCCTGCACCCACACCCTCACCTCCGCTGTCCTCGGCCCCATCCAGCAGTGTAGTTCAGCGCACCGTCCAGCCGTCGCTTGCGCAACTGTTGGAGCGCAAGCGCAAGTACGCCGCCACGCACCCGCACGCTCAAACGTTAACCGTCCGCATAGCAAAATTCATCAGCCTTGAGATGCTGCCGTATAGGGTTGTGGAAACTGAGTCCTTCAAAAGTATCATGGAGGCGGCGGCCCCGCGCTACTCAGTTCCCAGTCGCCACTACTTTTCCTGATGTGCCGTCCCAGCCCTGCACGACCACGTCTCCCGCAACATTGTACGCGCCCTCACCAACGCGGTTACTGCCACGGTCCACTTAACTACGGACACGTGGACAAGCACAGGCGGGCAGGGCCACTACATCTCCCTGACGGCACATTGGGTGAATTTAGTGGAGGCTGGGACAGAGTCAGAGCCTGGGACCGCTCATGTCCTACCCACCCCCAGAATTGCGGGCCCCAGCTCGGTGGTGGTATCTGCGGAGGTGTATGCTTCCTCCACTAAAGCACCCTCCTCCTCCTCCTCCTCCTCTGTCTCGCAATCAAGATGTGTTAGCAGCAGCATGTCGCCAGCAGTCGGTGTCGCGCGGTGTGGCAGCACAGCGGTGGGCAAGCGTCAGCAGGCCGTGCTGAAACTACTCAGCTTAGGCGATAAGAGGCACACGGCCCACGAACTGCTGCAGGGTCTGACACAGCAGACCGACCGCTGGCTTGCGCCGCTGAGCCTCCAACCGGGCATGGTCGTGTGTGACAACGGCCGTAACCTGGTGGCGGCTCTGCAGCTCGGCAGCCTCACGCATGTGCCATGCCTGGCCCACGTCTTTAATTTGGTGGTTCAGCGCTTTCTGAAAAGCTACCCACGCTTGTCAGACCTGCTCGTAAAGGCGCGCCGGCTCTGCGCACATTTTCGCAAGTCCCACACGGACGCTGCCACCCTGCGCACCCTGCAACATCACTTTAAGCTGCCAGTGCACCGACTGCTGTGCGACGTGCCCACACGGTGGAACTCTACGCTCCACATGTTGGCCAGGCTCTATGAACAACGTAGAGCTATAGTCGAATACCAACTCCAACATGGGCGGCGCAGTGGGAGTCAGCCTCCTCAATTCCTTTCAGAAGAGTGGGCCTGGTTGGCAGACATCTGCCATGTCCTTGGTAATTTTGAGGAGTCTACCCAGGTGGTGAGCGGCGATGCTACAATCATTAGCGTCACCATTCCTCTGCTATGCATCTTGAGAAATTCCCTGCAAACCATAAAGGCAGCTGCTTTGCGCTCGGAAACGGGGGCGGGGGAAGACAGTATGCCGCTGGATAGTCAGGGCACCCTCCTGTCTATTTCTCAGCGCGTACAGGAGGAGGAGGAGGAGCATGAGGAGGATGAGGAGGAGGGGGAAGAGACAGCTTGGGCCGCTGCTGACGGTACACCGGCTGATTGCCTGTCATCCTTTCAGCGTGTATGGCCTGAGGAGGAGGAGGAGGAGGATCCTGAAAGTGATTTTCCTAGTGAAGACAGCCATGTGTTGCGTACAGGTACCCTGGCACACATGGCTGACTTCATGTTAGGATGCCTTTCTCGTGACCCTCGCGTTGCACGCATTCTGGCCACGACGGATTACTGGGTGTACACACTGCTCGATCCACGGTATAAGGAGAACCTGCCCACTCTGATTCCCGAAGAGGAAAGGGGTTCGAGAGTGTTGCTATACCACAGGACCCTTGCGGACAAGCTGATGGTAAAATTCCCAGCCGACAGCGCTAGTGGCAGAAGGCGCAGTACCGAGGGCAAGGTAGCAGGGGATGTGCGTAGATCGAGCAGCATGTACATCCCAGGCAGTGCAACAGTCTTTAAGGGCCTGGCCAGCTTTATGGCTCCCCACCAAGACTGTGTCACCGCTCCCCAGTCACGGCTGAGTCGGCGGGAGCATTGTAAAAGGATGGTGAGGGAGTACATAGCGGATCGCACGACCATCCTTGGTGACGCCTCTGCCCCCTACAACTACTGGGTGTCGAAGCTGGACACGTGGCCTGAACTAGCGCTGTATGCCCTGGAGGTGCTTGCTTGTCCTGCGGCTAGCGTCTTGTCGGAGAGGGTGTTTAGTGCGGCTGGGGGAATCATCACAGATAAGCGTAGCCGCTTGTCAACCGACAGTGCCGACAGGCTAACACTCATCAAGATGAACAAAGGCTGGATTTCGCCAGACTTCTGTTCTCCACCAGCGGACAGCAGCGATACGTAAGCAATACGTAGGCTGCACCCGCGGATGGAAGCTACGTTCTCTCTCACCATCCAAAACGGGGACATTTCTGCTTCATCAATCTGTGTCTAATATTCCTCCTCCTCCTCCTGCTCCTCCTCCTGAAACCTCACGTAATCACGCTGAACGGGCAATTTTTCTTAGGGCCACAAGGCTCACTCAAATAATTTTTCTGAACAATTTTTATAAGTTTCAATGCGCTTAAAAGCGTTGGAACTTTAACTTGAACCAATTTTTCGTTACACTGGGCTGCCTCCAGGCCTAGTTACCACTTAAGCCACATTAACCAAAGCGATTAATGGGTTTCACCTGCCCTCTTGGCTGGCCATGGCCAATTTTTGGGATGTACATTAGTACTGTTGATACAGCAAGTTTTGTGGGCCCTCGCCTACAGTGTAATCAAATTAATTTTTAGCCCACCTGCATTACAGCTGACGTTACCTCAGCTGTGTTGGGCAATGCAATGGGATATTTTTATGTACTGCCGGTGGGTTCCAGGGAGCCACCCATGCTGTAGGTGCACACGGAGTTTTTAATACATGTGTCCACTTCTAAAGAACCCCAGTCTGACTGGGGCATGCAGTGTGGGCCGAAGCCCACCTGTATTACGCACGACATTACTACCTCAGCTGTGTTGGGCAATGCAATGGGATATTTCTATGTACCGCCGGTGGCTTCCTGGCACCCACCCAGGCAGTGGGTCCACAGGGAGTTTAACCTACATGTGTCCACTTCTAAAGAACCCCAGTCTGACTGGGGCATGCAGTGTGGGCCGAAGCCCACCTGTATTACGCACGACATTACTACCTCAGCTGTGTTGGGCAATGCAATGGGATATTTCTATGTACCGCCGGTGGCTTCCTGGCACCCACCCAGGCAGTGGGTCCACAGGGAGTTTAACCTACATGTGTCCACTTCTAAAGAACCCCAGTCTGACTGGGGCATGCAGTGTGGGCCGAAGCCCACCTGCATTAACCCTTTCCAGTCCACTGTGTGACCTGTGAAGACATTAGGGTTTAAGGCTGTACAGCTCCGTTGTTGGTAGACGTCCGTCGGGGTTCTCTTACTGTATATTGCCAGCCTCTCTGCTGTCGGAGCCTATCCTACGTGTCAGCTCATGCAGTACTGGCTTTAGCCAGCATATAGCGCCGTTGTATAACGGCAGAAAAAGAGTAAGCCCCCTAGGAAAACCATATACAAATTGGATTGGAAAGGGTTAAGCACAACATTACTACCTCAGCTGTGTTGGGCAATGCAATGGGATATTTCTATGTACCGCCGGTGGCTTCCTGGCACCCACCCATGCTGTAGGTGCACACGGAGTTTTTACTACATCTGTACACTTATAAAGAACCCCAGTCAGACTGGGGCATGCAGTGTGGGCCGAAGCCCACCTGCATTAAGCACGACATTACTACCTCAGCTGTGTTGGGCAATGCAATGGGATATTTCTGTGTACCGCCGGTGGGTTCCAGGGAGCCACCCATGCTGTGGGTCGACAGGGACTTCACAATAGGGAGTTGTACCTGCCTGTGTCTATGAATTAAAAAGCCCGGTCTGACTGGGGCATGCAGACACCTTGACAGAATGAATAGTGTGTGGCACATAGGTTCCCCATTGCTATGCCCACGTGTGCAGCTCCTGATGGCGGTGGCACAGGATTCTATTTCTCATTGCTTCTGTACAGCATTGTGGGCTATCGCTCCGCCACTTTTAAAGAGGGTCGCTGCCTAGCCGTGCCAACCTCTGCAGTGTGTGCCTGCGGTCCCTCGTCATGGCAGACGCAATTCTAAATAGACATGAGCGTGGTGTGGCATGAGGGCAGCTGAAGGCTGCCCAGGGACACTTTGGTGTGCGCTGTGGGGGGGGAGGGGGAGCGGTTGGGCAGCATGTAACCCAGGAGAAGTGTCAGTGGAGTGATGCAGTGATTGTGCTTTGTTGGAGGTAGTGTGGTGCTTAGCAAAGGTATGCCATGCTAATGAGGGCTTTTCAGAAGTAAAAGTTGTTGGGAGGGGGGGGGGGCCCACTCTTGCCGGTATTGTGGCTTAATAGTGGGACCTGTGAACTTGAGATGCAGCCCAACATGTAGCCCCTCGCCTGCCCTATCCGTTGCTGTGTCGTTCCCATCACTTTCTTGAATTGCCCAGATTTTCACACATGAAAACCTTAGCGAGCATCGGCGAAATACAAAAATGCTCTGGTCGCCCATTGACTTCAATGGGGTTCGTTGTTCGAAACGAACCCTCGAACATCGCGGGAAGTTCGTTCCGAATAACGAACACCCGAACATTTTGGTGTTCGCTCATCTCTAATTAGAACCAATGCTTTTCAATGGCAGCAGTCAAATGTCCGATTTTTACCTGTGCAGAAATTTTCCAGCGGTAAAAAATAGGGCAGCGAATTGCAAAATGCAAGTAACTGTGGCATCATGATTCTTTGAACGTGGTCAATGGGCCTGGTGACAGCAGCGACAGCCCCCATTGACAACATACAGAGAAGATCACGATCCACTGCCACAGCTGTGACAGCTGCGGCCAAAGATTTCTTCATCCTGCGGGGAGTCTCCTTATCACTGAACACTGTGACAGTATTGTCACAGTGTTCAGTGACAAGGGGACTCCTCACAGGGATGAACAATTATCCTGCCACAGCTGTCACAGCTGTGGCACAGGAACTCGATTTTCTACCATTGCTTTGGGGCCAGCACTTCTGCAGCCCCATTGAAAGCAATGGGCTGCCAGCAACCCCTGCAGTGATTTATGGGGAAGGACTTTAAATATAAGCCCTTCCCTGAAAATCATCCCTAGAATATGTGAAAAAAATATATATATACCCACCTGTCCGCCACTGATGGGGCTTAGGGGCATCTAGCCGCTTGTCCTCCTGAACTGCTCTGAAGTTCTTTTAGCAGGCGAGGTTTTTAAATCCCTGCCTTTGAAAGGGCTGTGTCTGATTGGTTGAGGCAGTGCTCAGCCATTGAATGACAGCTGAGCGCTGCCTGTGATTGCTCCCTGTGCTCAGCCAATCACAGGCAAGGCTCAGCCATTCAATGAGTGCAATGCATTTTTTAACCATTTTACTATTGGAAAAAAAATGCATGTGAAAAATTGTTATAAATCTGATGCAACTGACATTTTTAACTCAGGAAACTCATTATACACATAGGGAAATCAGAGTGCAATCACAGCTGAAATTGTCAGTTTTTCACTAACCTAACCATCGCACTCGCCTGTATATATAAATAAATCTTGTTATTTGTATAGCACCAACTTACTCTTTCAGGTAATTTACTTATTACTCCCGAATTACAGAAACAGAGTAGGTTGTTGTTTCCATAACCCCATTCATTTCCATGTAAGTTATGGAAACAGCACAACGCAGCCGACTTGGCTGTTTCCATACTCCCGGCCACCTTGGCCGCAGAGTACACAGCGGTATTCTCATCTTATTAGACAAAAAAACTTATAAGACAAAAAACATGTACAAATCTGTTAAGAAAATTGTAGATCAATGTATTAGTTAATTATTTTTGCTGTTAGATTGTAGACTATGAAGATTTAGCATGCTGCTAGTATAAGTAGTGAAGGGGTTAATTTCTATATACCAGTGAGTGTATAGCACAGAGATAAGGAAATCCTCCAGACCCCTCCCTTGCATTCCTAATGAAATAATGATGGTTTCTTTGTATGTTATAGTTACACCTTAAAAGGTGTGAACTTATGTTAATTATTTCAATTATAGCCCATCATGTATTCTTATTAGTTTTGGAGGTATATACTTTTCCTGTGATGTCATTTATGGTATATAAACCACGTGCAAATTTGAACACATTAGAAATCATTTGATACCACAACAGGCTGGTGTGATTTGTATTTCTCCTAAGGGCCCATGCTTCTGCAGGAGATCTGAGATTGTCTTCTCCTTGGTAAACACACAAATTCTCCTTACAAAAACAATGCATGATTCACATTCATACACTTAAGTGTTATGGAATCATGAACTAAAAAATAGTTCTAAAAACCAAAACTAACTTGAAAATCTAACTCCAATAAAACATATTTAAGCATACACCTCCAAACCCTAACTTTGACAATGATAGTGCCCCCCCCCCAACAATGTGAGCTGCAGTCCTTCTGTACAATGCCAGCCAGAACAGTTAATCTACCTAATGATAGCCAATGGCAGGGCTAATGTTATAATAGTAAATTGCAGATAATATGACTCCCTAGTAATTTAGCCAAGGTATCAGCAATTAGTAGGTTCGACTCACCTTCAGTTCTGTTTCCTATGTGTATATATTTCTGGGCTCACTTATAAATATGCACACAACCTTTATAGATATTACCGATGCTGCCTACAGAATAGTAATCTTTTTATAAAGTGTTCCATTGGAGTAAAAATAATTAGAAAACAAAAAATTCGACTCATAAAGATGTTAAACATTCCCTTCCAAATGTATAAACTGTTGTTCAATAAATGGACATTGTCTGCCACCACCTGCCATCTTTCTCCTGGAGCCAGACTTCTGACAACTCCACATTCTGCCAGTGGCATCAGCTTCAATTATGGCTTCACGGGCATAAAATGTCACTCGCAAACTACCAAAAAGATTCATTTAGAAAGCTGCCTAAAAAAATGACCTGATGTCGCTGTATCTTTTCTCTATGTGGAAAATGGATCTTTGTGTTCCAGCATCTTTGTGAATAATATCTCAAGCATCAATGGAAGACTGAATATTTTCGATCTTTTGCATTATATCCTTCTTATTCCTTAGTAACACAATTCCCATCCCTAGTTTGAGCACAGTCACTTTGCATTATCGCCAGTGTTCTTACTCTGCTAATGCTAGGCTGTGCAGCAGAATTTGGAGATGCTGTCAGAAGTTCCATGCAGTGAAAATTCATTATAAGCCATAGATGAAGCTAAACAGAAGCAAGGCGACAGTCTATAGACTGACAGCTCTTATAGAACTTTATTCTAGTAGTAGGGTAATCATGATTAAAAGGCATGCATCACCTATATATGTTTTTAACTAACTGAAACTAGGTAGAGAAACATTTTTTTTTCTAATCTGTTCTTATTTTCTAATTGTAGATTTTTTTTTCCATTTCATTTTCTCTAAGGGTTCTGTGGGTGGCCATCTTGTCTAAGCTTCTGTTAGCAGCATTTAGACATACACTTTACCGCAGCCACATGAACCACAGGAGACAATAGACAGGAGATGTTCATTGACTTCTATGAGAGCGTGTTCTAGGCATGCTCTGTGACCTGTGCAGAGGTCATTGTGCAGGGAGGAGGAGGAGGAGAGCTGTGACCATCACCTATTGTGAATGGTGGACTCTATGTCACGTTTCATTGTAATCCTGCCTGTGATTATAATGAGATGACTGCTGAAACATTTGCTCTACAGAACAGGAAGTAACAGACTATTATGAGACTTAGGGTACTTTTACATGAACTGACAGTCGGCCAAGTGACTGCTCAAAACAGTGATCACAGGCAACTGTTGTCATTTGTAAACACGGGATATGTCAGAGTGTCTTAGTTTTCAGCTCTCCTAAAAACCAAGCGACTGTTGGCCCCTGTAAAGGGACAGTTGTTCATCTATGAATGGTGGAGGGTTTCGAGAAGAGATCTTTGGCACGCTCCACTTCCATTCAGTAAGCAGTTATCGCTCCTTTGTAAAATCACAGGAGCGATTATATAGGATGACTGTCGGGTCTTCAAGCTTGATTATATACTAGATTTGCACAGGCACCTTACAGTGCCTTATAAATTATTTCAGTGCCACTATATCCAGTGATCACAGGTGACATCTCCGCTGATTGGAGTTGTTCACTTTCATTTTTTCTTCATCTGGCCCAGATCGCCATGATGATTTCTCCTGATTACAACTTGTCAATGCAGAATTTGACACACAAAAATCTTTAATTTTTTATGAACCTAGCTTTGTTTTACACACTTCCACATAATTCTCCCATTCATAGTGTACTAGATAGTAGTAGTGTCACCTAAGGTGACCCACACAGCAATAGAATCCCCCTTTTTGTGCTCCCAGTAGGCCCCACATAGTAAGTGTCACTTTTCATGTCTCGCATACACTCAATAATAATGTCCCACACACACTCAATAATATTGCTCTCCTTATGCCTTCACTTAGTAATAATGTCCCTAATAGGCCCCCACTCAGTAGCAATGCTCCACATAGGCCCCCATTCAGTAGTAATATCCCTCACTGGCCTCAACTCTGTAATAATTCTCCATATAGACCCCTACTCAATAATGTTCCTCTGAGGCACCCACTCAGTGATAATGCCCCATATAGGCCCCCACTCAGTAATAATGCCCCATATAGGCCCCCACTCAGTAATAATGCCCCATATAGACCTCTGATCAGGAATAATGCTCCATATAGTCTCCAACTCAGTGATAATGCCCCATTTAGGACCCAGTCCCCCCACTCACTGGTGGTGGCCTTTGTATATAATTAAAAAAAGTTATTCTCACCTATGGCGCTCCTCCCACTCCCGGCTTCTGCACAGCTTGCCCACTCACTTCTAGGAAGAGCGATCATGGGATTGCTGAGGCCAGTTCCAGGCTGTAGTGATCACGTGTGCATGTCACATGATCACTCCACCAGGAACTCAGTTGTCTATTCAGACAGATTAGTTGGAGCATCATCGTTGTATTTGGCTGTAATTTTCTTGACTGTTCATCACAAGATTCTTGACATCATCCTCTAGCCTATTTCGTCAATGAGTTGTTTACATCCACAGGATCCCTTTTTGCTTGATGTTTTTTCTCACTCACACCATTCTCGGTATACGCTTAACACCGTTGCACGAGAAAACCCCACAAGAATAGCAGTTTATGAAGTACTGGTCCTGGCTAGTCTAGCACCAATAAGCAAGCCTTGTTGGAAGTTGTTCAGATCACTCGATTTTCTCGTTTTAGTATGTATCACAATGAAACTGATCCATGGAAAACTTGCTTCGTTAATTGTTTACTGTACTCCAAGGCCATGGGACTAATTGCGATACAGGGAACCTCCAATCGTAAGTGGGCCGGTGTCACTAATGAAGTGGCCCTTCAGTACAAATATTAATAGCAAATTAATTTTATGTAGCGCGTCATAGTTAAGACATTGCCAAGTGTTAAAGGGGTGGTCTCGCGAAACCAAGTGGGGTTATACACTTCCGTATGGCCATATTAATGCACTTTGTAATGTACATTGTGCATTAAATATGAGCCATACAGAAGTTATTCCACTTACCTGCTCCGTTGCTAGCGTCCTCGTCTCCATGGTTCCGTCTAAATTCGCTGGCAGCTTGCTTTTTTAGACGCGCTTGCGCAGTCCGGTCTTCTCCATTCAGCACGAGCCGCTTCAGTGTGCTCCCCGCTACAGCTCTTCTGCGCATGCGCAGACGAGCTGTCACTGCTCGGGAGCGCGCTGAAGCGGCCATTCTGCACCATCCTCTGTTAGAGGAAGGTGCAGAAACTGGAGCTGCCCAGCGGAGAAGCCCAGCCCAGCCCAGCCCAGCCCAGCCCAGCAGCCCCGAGAAGCCTCCTAGGTAAGTGATGGGTCGGGGGGGGGGGGGGGGCTGCCGCTGCGCCGGGGGGGGCTGTCGCTGCGCCGGGGGGGCTGTCGCTAGGCCGGGGGGGGCTGCCGCTGTGATGGGGGGGCTGTCGCTAGGCCGGGGGGGGCTGCCGCTGCGCCGGGGGGGCTGTCGCTAGGCTGGGGGGGGCTGCCGCTGTGATGGGGGGGCTGTCGCTAGGCCGGGGGGGGCTGCCGCTGCGCCGGGGGGGCTGTCGCTAGGCTGGGGGGGGGGCTGCCGCTGTGATGGGGGGGGCTGTCGCTAGGCCGGGGGGGGCTGCCGCTGCGCCGGGGGGGCTGTCGCTAGGCCGGGGGGGCTGTCGCTAGGCCGGGGGGGCTGCCGCTAGGCCGGGGGAACTAGCGCTGGGCTCCGGAACCTAGCGCTGGGCTCCGGGGCCTTCACCTGGGCTGAGGGTCTAGCGCTGGGGAGCCGGGGGCTAGCGCCGGTTACCTGCTGTCTGGTCGGCGGCTGCGGGGCGTCTGGTCGGCGGCTGCGATGCGTCCGGTTGCCATGGAGACACAGCTGGCGGCGTCTCGGGAGCGCGCACGTCGGGCTGCAGCGAGCGACGGGGAAAGAGCTGGCGGCCATCTTGAGGAAACTTTTATAAGTTGCTGAAACGCTGGAACGGTAAGTACGAACCAGCTAGAAATGTCATTTACAGGGGGGCTTTGTAATGTATGTTTAATGGGGGGGACTGGGCAAAAAAAAAAATTAACTGCTTCCTCGAGACATCTCCTTTAAAGCCCTATATGTGAGCAGAACCCAGAGAAAGTTATTTTACATAGCCTCCTTGTCAGAAACCAGTATAATCATGTATCCTTCAAGAATGTACAGATGTCAATACAATAAAGACAGAGATGTGCTTTCTTGATACTGGTCACTATGGTTAGGACATCTTAATTGAAATCTTCAGTGTAACTATGCCCTTAGTTTGATGTGATCTGACAAAAATGATCATAGGATAAAATTGCTTCTTGCTGATCCCCACCTATCTAAAATCTTAACTTGTGGGAAGATTGAAGCAAACTGCACCAATTTTCTGCTCCCAACTGCTGGATAATGGACACTTTGCCTTGCTCTTTCCCTTTATTACAGCACAGGTCAGGGCTGTTAACAGGGACTCTTGCCACTTTTGACAGATAGTCAGTCACTTCTAAGATGAATGGCACTAGCCACATGACCACTTAGTAATACTTTTTATCCTTGCACTCTAGGGTCTATAAAAGCTCTCATCACTAAAGAGTCATTTTATTATTTAACTCGTTCAGCATGAACCTCTCACAACCCTGTGAAATACCATATCTCATACTGTGGAGTGTTTTGTGTTAATGATGCTATTCTTTAAAAAAAAAAAAGCAAAAAACTTTAGATATTATGCCACATTGGCAATTCGTAGCTTTACAATAAAACGTGTGCTCGATTATGTGTGCTGCAGCGCATTTTTAGGATATAATCACATTGAAAAAAAGGTACAAGATATATATAGAACATCTGCGCTGCCTCTATATATTAGACTCCCCCAATCAATAGGATCAAAATATAATAACGGGATAAAGGTATAATTATATATATATATACATACATATAAAAATTAAAGTGTAGCTTTTAATAAACTACATTCAAATAGACAATTCACATATAAAGTGACAAATGACAATGGTCAAAAACCTTCAAGTAATCGCAAAAAACAACTTCACAAACTTCACACATGTACAGATGAATCAACTGTATTATCTACAATGTCAAAAACATTGACAGTGAAGAAATGACAAAAACATGACAATAAAATGGAATAATCTTACTGTAAAGACGAAAGGATGCACCGCAGTCATACTCTGGTCACAGTTGTTCTCCAACAATCCTTATATGTAAATATATACAGTACAAGAATTAAATGGAAGAATCCTACTGCAAAGATGAAGGTATACACTGCAATGAAAATGCTAGAAACAGTAGTTCCACAGCAGTCCCAGTATGTAAATTCATCGAGTATAGAGATATGCTGGCCACTGTAGCTCCGTAGCAGTCCCAGTTTGTATATTAATACAATACTAAAACAGATAATACTAGAGAAATTATGGTATGTATAGTCCTTACTCTACAATGCATTAATATCTAAATAGCCCTAAAGTCCAGATATGGGGCCACCGCCCTGATAAGGGTAACCCCATGCAAGGTATAGCCCTAGTTAATTAGCCCTAGGAGACTAATAAAAGCATGTAGTTTTGATACCACTAAGCATATTCATATGTGTTTCACCCAATAAACGTTGGGCTCATCAGGGTACAAATAGGTATGGCAAATACAGGTGCCAGTGGGCACTATAACAGGGTAAAGGATTACCATAATAAATGATTTATAAAGAAATAAAATAAAAAAACACCCCTAAATGTGTAATCTGCAGCAATCAATACTAAAAACCACAGACTGTGCAAGATCAAAGCATTTCTTATTGGAATACTCATATATATTTTAAATACTGTGTTTCCCCCAAAATAAAACTCTGTCTTACATTAACTTTTGCCCCAGAAGAGGCATTAGGTCTTATTTTTGGGGGATGTCTTATTTTACTTGCCTAGCAGGCTTGGTCAAGGTCTGGGTCCCTTGTGCTTCAGGTCCAGTGCTTCCCGCAGTCCTCGGACGATCGTAAAATATCACTTTCTGGTTATGGTATTCACAAATCCCGCCTCCAGGAAGCGATGGTTGCGGCTGGTTCTTTGATCGCTGCTCATCCAATCAATGCAGCGCAGGATGAACCAATCACAACCATCGCATTGGTTCATCCAATGCTGCACTGATTGGCTGAGCAGTGGTTGAAGAACTAATCAGCAGCCAATCGCATTGTGGAGGCGGCATTTATGAATTAGCTGAGTCGTGGCCAGCCAGAACATGAGCTTCTGTTCTGGGTGATGGATCGTGACATACTTTACAGAGTACAATGCAGATGATGGAGTTCCAAAAATAGAAACTTTTTACTTTAAACAAATAACTGAAGGGAAAAACAGTATTATGCAGTTTAAGAAACAATACAGGAAATAAACAAATTGTTATGGTACCATTCATCCTGTCTACGACTAACTAATGGCCTATTTACATGGGATGATTATTGTTCAGAGTTGTTCAAATTCCCACTCTTCCACGGGAGTTTGAACGATAGTCGTCCCATGTAAATGCATGCCGAGACTGAATGAGAGTTGTTCAGTTGTTCAGTTTCTCAATTCATTAAACTAAATGACTAGCCATTCCGTGTAAATACCAGTCGTTCACTTCTGAACAATTGTCTGCTTACAGTCAATGAAGGCAGGCGGGGGGAGAGCCTCCATGCTGGCCGCACTCTGAGCGATGCTAGCGACATTCGCTCCTGTGTAACAGCACAGGAGCGAGCTTCACTGGGATACGTTGTCAGACATGGTTTGTACGACAGCTTGTTCCGTGTAAATGGGGCTTAAGGCTTATAACCTTGTATATTATGTGTAACTATCAATACTTCACATGTTGCAAGAGATAATTACATTGCTGGTAACACACAATAGATAAGTTAAATTGAACTTCGACCCAGTATGTTGCAAAAAAAATCTGTGTTTTACCATACACAATTAGCAGCCCACAAAAATACTCTCCAAGACCAGTGAGTTTGCAAAAAAACCCAGTGCTATGGTTCAATAGTCCTAGGCTTGATCCTGATAAAAAAAAATCCCAGTCTCCGTTCTCTGTTTAGTATACAACCCTTGTAGTTACTAATTGGCCAACAAATAGCATCTGGTAAGAGGCCTTCTTTGTTCCTAGAAGGAAGGAGTAGTTTGTATAATATTTGACTTTTAATGAGGACTTTTACTAATTGGCCAACAAATAGCATCTGGTAAGAGGCCTTCTTTGTTCCTAGAAGGAAGGAGTAGTTTGTATAATATTTGACTTTTAATGAGGCCGGCCTCACTTACAACTCATTGAAAGTAAATTTCAAAATGTCCTTTCCATGCAGCTGAATCTGTTGGCTTCCTGGAGCAATTCTGAACTCTCCTCCACAGCACTTGACACAACATTCTCTGCTCTTCTCCTCCTATGGTACAGCAAACAATTATTTTTATAGTACAGGTCTCAGCCAATCAGTGGATGTGCTTCTGGGCATGCTCAGTTCAAATTGCCGAAGATTTTGTCACATATGCCGATTTGTCACAAAATGTGTTGTATATCACAGTCAGGCTATTTTTATGGCAATAGTTTGACTCTTTGGAGAAAGCCCTTTACACTTCCCATTCTTCTCTGCAGTCACATTCTTCCCAATCTGCTTTTGCAGGTGATGTGTAGTCCCGAGCCCTGATATGTCTACAGCACAAAGCTCATTCTATCAGGGGGTTGGGTTAGAAGGAGAACAGTCATGTAATATGCAGACTGGTCATGCTGCCATCACATGAGCCACTGAACTACTAATGTCACATAACTGTGGGGGAGATATAAGTATAGAGCCAATTGATGTTTTGAAAATCTTTGAGTAAGTACTATACTTTGTAACCATGTAACCCTGCTAAAATTTTTTTTGAATAGATTACCTCTTTAAATGGGTTTTCTGGGACTTTGGTATGCATGACCTGTCCTTGGGATAGGTCATCAATATCAGATCAGTGGAAGTCAAATTCCCAGTACCTCCATTAATTTACTGTTTAAAGAGACTACAGCCGGGTGAGCACTACAGCCTCTTCATTGTAAACTAGGCATAGTGCGTACATTGGGTATTGGCTGTGCTTGGAATTTAAAACTCACTCCCATTCACTTGAATGGGACTGAGCTACAGACTGGCCATATGACCAATGAACCTTAGGATAGAATGAACCTATCCTAGGGATAGGTCATCAATATCGGAGTCCTGGTACACCCCTTTGACCAGAACTTCACTATTTGTCATGACAAAGGAAAGAATAAGAATCCTGTTACACTAGAACAGTGATGGTGAACCTTTTAGAGACCGAGTACCCAAACTGCAACCCAAAACCTACTTATTTACTGCAAAGTGCCAACATGTCAGGGGGCGGGGCTTATCACGGCGTATGATTTTACCCCCGTTCTAAAAAGGACAGGGCCGCTTCAAAATCCACAGCGTGCAGATTTTGACTGCTTTTTGGATGCGTAAATACTGCTGAATATCCTCAGCGAAAACTTCTGTGGAAAATTCTGCAGAATTTATGCATCCAAAAAGCAGCCAAAATCTGCACTCTGTCTATTGGGAAACAGCCCTGCCCATTTTCACCACAGGTAAACATACCCCAGCAGTAATAGTAACCCCCCCCCCCCACAGCAACCCCAGCCATAATAGTGACACCCCACAGCGGCTCCCAGTGATAATACTGACACCCCACAGTGGTCCCCAGCGATAATAGTGACACCCACAGCGACCCCCAGTATAATAGTGACACCCCACAGCGGCCCCCAGTAAATTAGTAAAAATCCCACAGCAGCCGCAGTGTAATAGTGACATCCCACAGCACTCCCAATCACCCCCCGAGACCCACATACTTACCCCCTCCTCCTCGAGGAAGCTCTGCCGCTCCTCTGCTCAGCGTTGCTGCTCGGTGATGATCCTGGGTGCACACTGTGATGTCAGTGTGCTGCCTGACACCTCCTCCCCCTGTTCTCGTGGAACCTAAGAGGAGACGTTGGGGGAGGGGGATCCCGACTGCACACTGATGTCACAGTGAGCACCAGGATCAGCGCCGCTAGCAGCGCAGTGAGTGAATGCCGGCAGGGGAACTGCGGCCCCCACCGGTATTCACTTACATGGTGAGCGGCCGATGGCAGCGCGTGCCAGTAGGAAGGGCACTGCGTGCCGCCTCTGGCACGCGTGCCATAGGTTCGCCACCACTGCACTAGAAGAACCTACGGATCTTCAGTGGAAGATGTTATGCTAAGGTTAGGTTGAAATCTGGATTAATATTTTTTTTTCTGAAACAGAAAACCAAAAATGACAGAAAGTCGCATTTGTCATGTGAGGAACACCAAAGGCACCCAACAGACCCTACTAACTTAAAATGGGGTCTGTCAGGTTTTGTCCTAGCATCTATTATATTATTGGAAAACGTAGCTCTATTTTTTCATAGTTTTTTTCATATCATTTGCCAGATACTGATAATTTGAACCTTTATACAAGGAATTATTAAAAGTTATGGCTCATTCACATGACCATATGTGTAAAACGTTGCGAGGGTCCTGCAGCATTTCAACGATCTGTGTGATAAATAAAATAAATCTTGTTATTTGTATAGCTCCAACTTCTTCCGCAGTGCTTTCAGGTAATTTGTTTATTACCCCCCTCCAAGCTGGGTAATCATTTAACTGACCTGGAAGGATGAGTCAACCTTGAGCTGACTACCTGAACCAAGCAGAGATTGAACCTGCAACCTTAAGGTCATAAGCGAGAGCTTAGGACTGCATTCTGCTGCCTTAAAGGGGTTGTCCCGCGCCGAAACGGGTTGTTTTTTTTTTAAACCCCCCCCCCCCCGTTCGGCGCGAGACAACCCCGATGCAGGGGTTAAAAAAACCACCCGCACAGCGCTTACCTGAATCCCGGCGGTCCGGCGTCTTCATACTCACCTGCTGAAGATGGCCGCCGGGATCCTCTGTCTCCATGGACCGCAGGGCTTCTGTGCGGTCCATTGCCGATTCCAGCCTCCTGATTGGCTGGAATCGGCACGTGACGGGGCGGAGCTACACGGAGCTACACGGAGCCCCATTCAGAAAAGAAGAAGACCCGGACTGCGCAAGCGCGGCTAATTTGGCCATCGGAGGGCGAAAATTAGTCGGCACCATGGAGACGAGGACGCCAGCAACGGAGCAGGTAAGTATAAAACTTTTTATAACTTCTGTACGGCTCATAATTAATGCACAATGTACATTACAAAGTGCATTATTATGGCCATGCAGAAGTGTATAGACCCACTTGCTGCCTCGGGACAACCCCTTTAACACTCAGTGCCACATGAGACTATTCTCATACTAATACCGGCAGTGCCAGCTATCGGCGTGTATGGCAGCAGTTGCACTACGCATGACTGCATATCTCACACACGCAGTCATGCGCAGAGTGACTATTTTTTTTTTAAATTTCCCGCTCTGTCTCATAGAAGGGCTGTGTATGTATCACCACTAGAGATGAGCGAGCCTACTCAGCCACGTCCCTTTTTCACCCGAGTACCGCGATTTTCGAGTACTTCCGTACTCGGGCGAAAAGATTCGGGTGGTGTCGTGGGTGAGTGGGGGGTTGCAGCGGGGAGTGGGGGGGAGAGGGAGAGAGAGAGGACTTTCCCCTGTTCCCCGCTGCTACCCCCCAGGCCGCCACGCCTCCCCCCGCCCCCCTGGCGCCCCCCGAATCTTTTCACCCGAGTACTGAAGTACTCGAAAATCGCGGTGCTCGATCGAGTAATTACTCGAAACGAGTAGGTTCGCTCATCTCTAATCACCACCCATACGCAAGGTATTACATATGGACAGTGTAGCGTACGCCGCCATGAAAAAGAACAGGGCTCAAGCTGCGTGATACGCAGAGAAAGAGAGCATGCTGCCATCTTTTTCTTGCGTGTACCTGTATGTAGTGTTTATACGCTAATGGGAATGGATCAATGAACATCCTTTTACCTTCACTGACTCCATTTACTGTGTATTACATGCCCAATATACGCATGCAAAATACCTGGTGAAAATCCGCCCGTGTGAATGAGCCCTTAAACAGATTATGCAGGATTAGAAAAACATGGCTGCTTTCTTCCAAAAAACAGCAGCACATGTGTTCATAAGTGAGGTATGGTATTGCCGTTTAGTCCTATTCACTCCAGTGGCGCTAATGTGAGGTGGAGTACCAGATACAGCCAATGAATATTTATGGCACTGTTTCCAGAAGAAAGCAGCTATGATTTAGGGCTGGTTGCACCAGCCATGCTGTTGATCCAGGTTTAGTTAAACTGCGATCAGCTGTTGAACTTGGTTTAAGGCAAATGCGTTGCACCAACACTTTTTGATCTACGATTTGCGAAAGCAAGTTCAAGTGATCTGCGATCAAAGGTTCCACCTAGAAGAAATGTATCATGTACTGTGACTGGTTACTGTAGTCAGGTGATCTTCCCAGCATTCATAGTAATCCACTCAGCATTCATAGTGATAGGAAAAACATTGTCACTACAAGCAGCAAATGTGGATGTAATTTCATGTACCAGGCTATCAGCCTAGTCCACGGTCCGTGATTTAGCCAGTTGAACTTAGAACAATGAGTTTGAGTTGCCAAAAAAAAGATATCTTTTCAGCGACTTTTAAGCGATAATCGTTGTGTGCCTTTAAGCGCAAGGTGATCGCTCAAACATTAAGCAATCACTTTGCGCTCCGAGTGGGGATGCAGAAGACAAGTGGGGCCGCTTGTCTTCTGCATCCAGCAGTTTTCTATTTGGAGCGCCCGTCTGTTACACAGCTGAGCGCTCTGAGCGGAGGAAGCAGAGGACAAGCAGGGCCGCTTGTCTTCTGCATCCAGCTGTTCTCTGCTCGGAGCGTCCGGCTGTTATACAGCTGAGCGCTCTTAGCGGGGTATGCAGAACACAGCTGGAGCACTGTGTTCTTTATACCCCACCTGTGTTCAGGTAACGGGATACAGCTGAAACAATAGTATCAACTGTATCCCGCTGTGAATCCCTGATAAGGCTGATCTTTCTCTTTCAGCATGCTGAAAGAGAACGATCAGCGATTCCTTAACGAAAACAGCACAATGTCAGTGCAGTTAGACCCAACGATTATCGCTCAAAAGACGGCTTTGAGCAATTTTTGAGTGAAAATCGTTGTGTCTAAATCAGCCTTAAGTCTCATACATTCCCTTTAAGAACCTAACACTTGATAAACTTCAGTCACAAATAGTGTTGAGTAAACCGAACCAGTAGAACCCTGTTCTAGGTTAAACTTTACTAAAAGTAATTATTATCTGTATACATTGGCTTTGATATATTTGGATTTTATTTGCTTTATTTGCCCCAACTTCAGTAAATAAACAGTTTTGTTAACTACAAATCGCTCAGGATTCCGTTACATATTCTACATGGTATACATAAAGAGTAACAGATAAACTCAGTGTAGAGCTGACATACGCGTAGACACAGACATGATAAAGGCTGACAATTATAAATCTGTCACTTGCTCAGTAGATGGAGTCATCACACACCTCTACTGGACAGAAACGCAATGACTTTGTTGACTTCTGACCAAAAGTAATCAACACTCAACATAAGTGTCGTAGACAGAGGCAACCTTTCGTTCTGATGTGTGTCAAACAAATAAACCAGTCTTGTATAACATCTCCCCGGAGCACTTACAGCTAATAACAGACACACATACTATTGTCACAGGCCTCCGTGACTCTGTTCATTATTACTTTGGGGTTTCCTTGTGGGCAACATAGGAAAAAATATTTACAAAATGTTTTTTCTCTTCAACTGTAATTTGACATTTTGACATCAGTTACCATTAAAGGGGTATTCCCATCTAGGGAATCCCATTTCAGTGTGTTCTAAGTATCATAATAAGGGTGCCTACTAGAGATGAGCGAGCACCAAAATGCTCAGGTGCTCGTTACTCGAGTTGAACTTCCCGCGATGCTCGAGGGTTCGTTTCGAGTAACGAACCCCATTGAAGTGAATGTGCGACTCAAGCATTTTTGTATGGGACCTATGCTCCGCTAAGGTTTTCATTTGTGAAAATCTGGGAAATTCAAGAAAGTGATGGGAACGACAGAGAAACGGATAGGGCAGGCGAGGGGCTACATGTTGGGCTGCATCTCAAGTTCCCAGGTCCCACTATTATGCCACAATAGCGGCAAGAGTGGCCCCTCCCAACAATTTTTACTTCTGAAAAACCCTCATTAGCAAGGCATACCTTAGCTAAGCACCACACTACCTCCAACAAAGCACAATCACTGCCTGCATGGCACTCCGCTGCCACTTCTCCTGGGTAACATGCTGCCCAACCGCCAATTTCAGTAATAGTAGCAGTCAAGACAGGGCCCAGTAACAATTCCAAAGCAGCAGTATAGGGGGAGCACAGTATTAGTTCCATTTCAGTAGTAGTAGCAGTCTAGACAGACCCAGTAACATATCACTAGCAGCAGTATAAAAGATATGTATAGAAGAGCGCTCACTGCGGAGATGTCAAAGCTATAGTGGTCCAACGGGATACTTCTACGGTAGGAAGGTCAATCTTCTCAGATAGAGCCAGAGGTTTAAAGGTGCTCCAAAGAGATCTCATATCACTGATGAGACGGCAGCCAGAGGAAACTCCATTCACCGAGTGAAGGAGACAATGAAATAACAAGACAAAAAAGAGAAAAAAACTCCTCAGCGCTCACTAGCAGCAGTATAGGGGGAGCACAGTATTAGTTCCATTTCAGTAATAGTAGCAGTCAAGACAGACCCCAGTAACAATTCCAAAGCAGCAGTATAGGAGGAGCACAGTATTAGTTCCATTTCAGTAGTAGTTGCAGTCTAGACAGGCCCCAGTAACATATCACTAGCAGCAGTATAGGGGGAGCACAGTATTAGTTCCATTTCAGTAGTAGTAGCAGTCTAGGGTATTAATGAGTGACTACTACCCCCAGCAGACACGCAGTAAACTGTAGACGGTCACAGGCTTAGCTGGGTAATAATGAGCGACTACTACCCCCAGCACACACGCAGTAAACTGAAGACGGTCACAGGCAGCCCAAATATAGTATTTTTTTCCAATTTTGGGGAAAAAGCCCACTGCCTATATAGCCTGTATATGGATTTCCCTGTTGGAGGATGACTGTGGTAATTGAAAGCACAGTGCAGCCAGAAAAAATTATGCGCAAGGCTGCAGTAACACCTAGCTGGGTAATAGTGAGCAACTACTACCCCAAGCAGACACGCAGTAAACTGAACACGGTCACAGGCAGCCCAAAGATTTTTTTTTCCAATTTTTTTTAAAAAGCCCACTGCCTATATAGCCAGTATATCTCTTTCCCTGTACCACTGTCCCTGCCTCACCAGTACTGCCCCTATACTCAGTAAAATGACTGCAGACTGAGGACGCTATGGTCTGCACGCCCGATATACAACAAAAAAAAAGTGCAAAACTGCTAAAAGCAGCCTCAACAGTACTGCACACGGTCAGATGTGGCCCTAAGAAGGACCGTTGGGGTTCTTGAAGACGAAGATAACAGCCTAACACTCTCCCTATAGCAGCTACAGCAGGACGGCACTTTCCCTAATGTCTCTCAGCATGCATCTGTGGCGAGCCGCGGCCGGCCCCAGTTTATATACTCGGGTGTCACCTGATCTCCCCAGCCACTCACTGCAGGGGGGTGGGATAGGGCTGGAACTTCACAGGAGGAAGTTGTAATGCCTTCCCTGTGTTTCTATTGGCCAGAAAACGGCGCAAACTTTTCTGGGAAGAAAATGGAAGTGACTCGAACACCGCGTGGTGCTCGTCTCGAGTAACGAGCATATCGAGTACCCTAATACTCGAACGAGCATCAAGCTCGGACGAGTACGCTTGCTCATCTCTAGTGCCTACCCACTATCGATATATTTTCTTGCGATGCGAGAGTGAGTGTCTTGCAGCGCAGAGAAAACTCTGTGATAACACTCAATGGTGTTTTCAATGGGGCCGGCGACAGCAGTGACAGCTTCATTAAAAACATAGGGAGTACATCGCGGACTTCTGCCACAGCTATGACAGCTATGGCAGAGGATTCCTTCATCCCCGCGGGAACCACGGGGATGAAGGAATTCTCTGTCACAGCTGTGGCAGAACTCCGTGATGCTATCCTATTGCTTTCAATGGGATCAGCACTGCTGCGGCCCCATTCAAAGCAGTGGGTTGCATGCAACCCCTGCAGCAATAATTTTCAGGGAAGGGCTTGAAATATAAGATTGGATAAGCACTGTGACCAATCACAGGCAGCGCTCAGCTGTCATTCAATGGCTTAGCGCTGCCTGTGATTGGCTGAGCATTCAGCCAATAAGACCAGTGCTTTCTGGGGGCAGGGATTTTTCAATACCCGCCCTCTAGAAGGCAGAAGACGACTGCCGAGGCCGGACAGAAGAGCCGAGGATAAAACGCAATTTATCCGCAGTACACTTCGGGATTTGTCAGTCAGATGTCAGACAAAAATCTCCTTATGCAAGTCACAAAAGGGGGTCTGAGCCACAGACTCCTATACACAGTCTATCCAATACAAGGGAAGTGACAGCATTCCAGGCATACAAAAATTCAAATCTGAGTTTATTCCTCCATAGACGCGACGTTTCAACCCGCTCGGGGTCTTTGTCAAGCAGAATACAGTGCCACTATACATATCAGGACTTTTACACCATTCACATAGACCCACCACCAATCAGAAGTTAAAATAAACAGGTGTTGCATAGTTCTAACCACCAAAATCCACCTTCCTCTTTGCCCAGTAACTTTCCATTGCATTAAGTGACTTACCACAAAAGGTAAGAGAGGTAGGGCGGGTGTATGGACTTAGCAAACCACCTGAAATACATAAAACATATAAATTAAAATACAGTAGTAGGTATTTCATAAATACACTATATAATCCACTGTAGCTTTTCTCCAGAGTAGCAAGTATCGCGAGGCACCCAAATTCCGCGCATGCGCAGTAGAGAAGATAGAACGCTAGGTAAGAGAGTGAAAGCGGCTGTAACCTTGTGGAACATGGAGTGAGCAGGAAGTAAGTAGAAGTCACTTAATGCAATGGAAAGTTACTGGGCAAAGAGGAAGGTGGATTTTGGTGATTAGGACTATGCAACAACACCTGTTTATTTTAACTTCTGATTGGTGGTGGGTCTATGTGAGTGGTGTATATGTTCTGATATGTATAGTGGCACTGTATTTTGCTTCACAAAGACCCAGAGCGGGTCAAAACGTTGCTTCTTTGGAGGAATAAACTCAGATTTGAATTTCTGTACGCCAGGAATGCTGTCACTTCCCTTGTATTGGATGAACAGAAGAGCCGGACAGCACTTCTAGGTAAGTATAATTTTTTAGTTTTTTACTTTTTTTTTTACAGCTAGGGATGATTTTTCAGGGAAGGGCTTATATTTCAAGCCCTTCCCTGAAAATCATCGCTGCGGGGGTCGCCTGCAGCCCACTTCTTTCAATGGGGTAGCAGCAGTGCAGACCCCATTGAAAGCAATGGGATAGCATAACGGACTTCTGCCACAGCTGTGGCAAAAGTCCACGATGTACTCCCTATGTTTTCAGTGGGGTTGGCGCTGCTGCCGCCGGCCCCATTGACAACACTGAGTGATATCACAGATTTTTTCTCTATGCTGCGAGGCTTGAGAGTAAAAATCACAAATGAGTATGGAACAATTGAAAATCATTGGTTTCATTATCATGTGTTCTCACTCACTCTTGCATTGCAAGACAATATATTGCTAGTGGGTAACCACCACAAAGCACTCATTAGATACATATTTTGAAAATGCCTCGTTCTCTAGATATTCTTTGTCGTTTCCTACAGTTGTCTTCTGCTTGATGACAGGGAACTAACCATTTCCACGACTGACCAGACGTGGCAGGTGTTTGTGGATTTGTAACTCCGGCCAGTGCTAGCGCTGTGCTCTACTATTTTTTTTCAATAGAAGGACTTCTTGGCAGTGCAAACACGTTCTCTTTGCTTGTCCTTCCCAGAAACCCTTCCATTGAAAGAAATACAGTAGCAGAGCGCAGTGCTTGTGGTAGCCAGCAGTTAGCCAACATGCCCCTGAGATTCTGACCACCCAAGTGAAGTTTACAGATAGAGTTACAAGTGCACAAGCGCCAGCCATCTCTGCTCAGTAGAGGAGGTGGCTGCTTACCCTTGCAATGCACAGTAACCAACTTCAAGGAACAATAAAGACTATCTTGACAATAGGGCATTTTGGGGGATTTTTGAAATATGCATCTAATGGGTTGCTGATTTTGCCTATTTTATCAAGCTACGATCTGACATCGACTAAACTTAAAGGGAATCTGTCACCTACCTAATGCACCATGAACTAATTTATGGTGCTGTTAGGGCCATAAGGAAGCAGGTGAATATTTTTAATACTCACCCACTTCCTAGTTCCTGCAGTGCTTACCTGAGAAGTCCATGTATCAGCCAAAAAACCAACTCCTTTCAGAGGGAACAGAGCTCTTGAGTCAAATTGGTGGGCCACACTGGGCTCTCCCTACCTGCAGCATGTCTCTTCCTATACACAAGCATGGAAAGGAGCTGTCAACAAGCTGCAATATGCAAACCAAAGGCACATAAAGGCAGCTCCATTTTCATTGATGTGTAGAGAGAATGCGGTGGCTTGGAATTTGTGAACGAAGATCAGATTGTTTTTGTTTGTGATTGTATTTGTATCAGATTTGCATATAGCTATATAGGACCCCCCCCCCCCCCCTATATCAATTTTATTGATGGTCACCCCAGCCCGACACTGGTAAGGACCTTTTAAACGCCACGATTATCGTGCGAATAACCATTCGATCAAGTAATTTGCATAATTATTGTTAGGTTAAAAGCATGCAATGAGTAAATAATCAGTGATAAACCATGAGATTATCGCTGATTGGATCTTTCATGTAGACCTAAAAATCATCATTCTTCTGCTGCAAATCATTTGGTGTACACAGGCGTTGTAATGATTTGCTGAGTACAAAACAGTGGCAGAAGGGTTGACTAAAGGTGAGGTTATGTTTGAATGAATGATCAAAACTGTTAGATCCAGTGTTCAGACTAACTTCTCTTTCCCTGGTTCTGGAAGACGTGGGCGTCGTCCTGCTCCATGTAAACTGAGCTTATATTTCCCTGCTCTAGGGCTTTTAGCTCAGCTTTAAGGACCTTTGCTACTCACTGCCCTATATAGCTGAGCTGGGACTTCCTTTCAGTGCTTCAGTGTTGTTGTGAATTCTGCTCTCTGACTTCCTGCTTAGCCCCTGCTTCTGCAGTTATTCCGTTATCATCCAGTATCCTGCGCTTTGTTGTTCTTCCATACTTGCATTGTTCTGTCTGTAATCTTCACCTGTTCCTCAGTGTTATCCTTCTAAGCCTGTTTCTCCCTGTTTCTTTACTCTTTCCAGTCATGTTCTTGCTTTTCTTTTATATGTGTTCTGTCCTGTCAGGGTCAGCTAGCGCCTAGAGGAAGACTCCGGGGTTGTCCTTATTGGGACGTCAGCCCTTACAGAAACTACCTAATTATCGTTCAGTGTAAATGCATGCCAAGCGAGCGATATACGAACACCACTTCACCGTTAGTCGCATGCTTGTTCCAATTTATCTTGCCTCGTAAAAGAACCTTAACAATAGTACTGCAATGAACCAAGATCACCAGACTTTTGCCAACACTTTATCTGGCAGGAAATACTTTGTCCTTTGCTTTCCTACCCAAATGCCTATATTTGTAGAGTGCTTCACTCGACTTTCTATTAGTACTTCTTGTCCTTTATTTGTTAAAGCTTGTTTTAGAAAATTATGAAAAAAATGCGTTGCATTAGTAAAGTATTAGATACAAAGAATAGATAAATGCAGTACAAGCAAACAATATAATACATTATACATGCTATATATAGCACAGGAATCTTCATAATGTATAGCAAAGACACACATAATAAAAATAATTTTAACATTTTCCTCCAGGGTAAAAATCTTCTCTGGCACCAACCTCCTGTCAAAATTTAGATTTATGACTTTTGCAGTGTCTGAGTCTAGTTTTTTTAAGTTAGTTAATATTACCTTAAGGTATAATGTTTTGACTATTAGCAGTTCCACTTACTCATGCTGTAGGTTTTATGAACCTCATGTAGGAGCGCTCTTGTTAGTTTCTTGTGCACTTAACTTTTTCTAAACCTGTAAAACCCCTTTAATGGGAATAAGCTACGTCTGGGATCTACACCTATCTCTAGTTCTGGATCTCATGGCCCCTGCCTGGATGCATGTGGTGAATGGGATATAGGGTAATAGGGTAGAGTAATTGACGTCTATGGGAGTTATGAAAACAGTGTAGCACAGACGTGCTTGGCTGTTACTATCCTCCCAGTCACTTCATACAGAGAAGTATTCCCATCTCAGCCATGTTTGGACAAGATGGAAAGACTCCATTAACTCCCTGATGCTTTTGGGTGCATATGTAATCCCTCCAACATCTGGCTTTGTGTTTATAGTACCCAAAGTTAGGGTACCACAGCGATTACTATTTCATGTGATGTGTGGATATTTATATAAACCTGTGAAATTATGTATATATGACTTTAATGGTTAATAATGGGTTAATTTCTGGTGTTCCTACCACCTTACACCGCATGACTTTGCAGAAGACACCCTAACCTGCTCTATTACCTGTCAGTCACCCCTAGCTAGTCTGGGATTGGACAGAGAGATTTCCCCTAGCTCAGGATTGGTGGACAAGAAAAGTAGAAAAGGTTGAGAGTGAGCAGACTTAGTCAGTCCATTCTAGTAGTCCAGCCAGCTCAGAAGAGTCTGAAGGAGACAGGGGAGAAGGAGAAAGCCTCCGAGAGTCATCACCAAGCCAGTGCGGTGGGAAGCAACATTTAAAGTGTGAGTACTAGACCAAGTCTATGCTGGAGAGTTAGCAGAAGAGAGAGACAGAGAAATAAGAGAAATGAAGTCAGTAAAGCAAGTGTCAAGTAATAGTCAAAGCCACAGCGGAAAAGCTGTAAGCTCATGTTAGTCCCCTGGGGAAAGTGTCTGCAACATTTTATATCTGCAAGTGTAATGAAAGTTTATTATCTACCTCAAGTGAATATAATGCAAGTGATGTAACTACTGAACAACCAAGTACTCTCTGTCTCCCTGCAAATAAAAGTGTTCAAGTCGTTTTCACCATGTACAGTCTGTGGCCTGAGGTTTCTTCCCATCATCGACATACTGCACTGAGGTATCACACTAACCTTCAGGGACAAGGACTACTACCCCCCTTTTTACTGTTTATTTCTCCAATTTTTGCATTTATGGTTTCTGCCTGGAATGGGTTCCTACCCATATACAGCCCTGCGTCATGACAATTTAACATCTTACCCTACCCGACTCTGCGGATAGCAGGCTACAACAAATGCCTATATTATTTACTGTTTATTTTATTTCTAGGTGTTTTTACCACTCTTGCATGTTGCCTACCAGCACAGATCACGATTTCCCACGTTGGAGGGGAGCAGCAGAGCCACCATTGACAACCATCTTATTCCCCGCTGCTTTATCCCTGCCATTGGTCTGCACTCGGTCTGGGTCACTGCATATGGAGTGGATAACAGTAGTGTCGGGATCAGTAATAGCGCTCCTTCAGTGCTAAATGGTAATGTGATCAAAAGTGAAGAAAAATGACTTACCCGGTACTTAGTGAGTGTCCCTGGGGTGGGATAGCTCACTAGTACCTCCAATTCCGGGGTAGCCTGTAAGTACAGTAAATAGGTTGAACGATCCTCCTTCCCAATCCTGTCCGGAGAGCTGCTTGGATGTCTGGGGTCCCTAGTGCTAGGGAACCAAGTGTAAATGAAAATCCAAAGTGAAAAATATCCAGTATAGCGCTTCACGGGATGAAGGATAAATAAAGTGTATATTTCTACACCATGAGGTGAAGTTTTATTGCAACGCGTTTCGACCCTTTAAGGGCCTTTTTCAAGCATACAAAATTACAATATACAGTCATTAATATAGTTAAAAGAAGTGACTTACAATTAGCAGTCATTGCAGTGCTCTCGGCTGCCGCCATGTTGTGGGCGGTCTCGACGCCAGCGTGATGACGTCAGCATGCATGGAGTTCGTACAGTGAGCTAGAATTAAAAGCATATATGCTATTCAAAGTTAGAAGTAAAAACGGGCAAGTGAAGTAACGAGCCCAAGTTAGGAATAAATTTACTTTAAATTGCCGCTATCTTTACAAAGGACCGGGTTACGGCCCCGGTCATGTGATTGGGTGTGGTGTGACATCATCACGTTGAACGTGGGTCACCTGATAGTGAGATTTTCTTCTGTTGAATGTCGGAGCTGTCATTGCAAAGTCCGGATTGCGGCCCCGATCATGTGATGAGGTTGCGGAATGATGTCATCACGTTGAACGTGGGTCACCTGATAGTGAGGGATGTTGTAGTTCCCTGGGATTTACTCTATTTAGTATCAGAGTTGTGTGATCTGGTCATGTGGTCTCTGTGTGCAATGGTATGCACATATATGAGAGGAACTATTTGGAGTAAGAGTTTACACAATAACTTATGTGTCTTATAAATCTTAATATACATTGTAACGTAAAAAATTAATTCATAACAATGGGTTATGTACTTATATAATAAAAATATCATAAAATCTCATATTGTTAATTGCAATTATAAAAACAATATATTTAATGAAAGGACATTTATATAAATATAAAACTTGTCGCGTGGATATGGAGTGGGATTGGCTACCGATCTAACTCCATAAATTGTGGGTACTGGCTGACTTTGAGAGCTGGCACTCACTGGCATAATACAGTATACACTACCGTTCAAAAGTTTGGGGTCACCCAAACAATTTTGTGTTTTCCATGAAAAGTCCCACTTATTCACCACCATGCGTTGTGAAATGAATAGAAAATAGAGTCAAGACATTGACAAGGTTAGAAATAATGATTTGTATTTGAAATAACATTGTTTTTACATCAAACTTTGCTTTCGTCAAAGAATCCTCCTTTTGCAGCAATTACAGCATTGCACACCTTTGACATTCTAGCTGTTAATTTGTTGAGGTAAGCTTGTGAAATTGCACCCCACGCTTCTAGAAGCATCTCCCACAAGTTGGATTGGTTGGATGGGCACTTCTGGCGTACCATACGGTCAAGCTGCTCCCACAACAGCTCAATGGGGTTCAGATCTGGTGACTGCGCTGGCCACTCCATTACCGATAGAATACCAGCTGCCTACTTCTGCTGTAAATAGTTCTTGCACAATTTGGAGGTGTGTTTAGGGTCATTGTCCTGTTGTAGGATGAAATTGGTTCCAATCAAGCGCTGTCCACTGGGTATGGCATGGCGTTGCAAAATGGAGTGATAGCCTTCCTTATTCAGAATCCCTTTTACCCTGTACAAATCTCCCACCTTACCAGCACCAAAGCAACCCCAGACCATCACATTACCTCCACCATGCTTAACAGATGGCGTCAGGCATTCTTCCAGCATCTTTTCATTTGTTCTGCGTCTCACAAACGTTCTTCTTTGTGATCCAAACACCTCAAACTTGGATTCATCCGTCCACAACACTTTTTTCCAGTCTTCCTCTGTCCAATGTCTGTGTTCTTTTGCCCATCTTAATCTTTTTCTTTTATTGGCCAGTCTCAGATATGGCTTTTTCTTTGCCACTCTGCCCTGAAGCCCAAAATCCTGCAGCCGCCTCTTCACTGTAGATGTTGACACTGGTGTTTTGCGGGTACTATTTAATGAAGATGCCAGTTGGGTACCTGTGAGGCGTCTGTTTCTCAAACTAGAGACTCTAATGTGCTTATCTTCTTGCTTAGTTGTGCAACCCGGCCTCCCACTTCTTTTTCTACTCTGGTTAGAGCCTGTTTGTGCTGTCCTCTGAAGGGAGTAGTACACACCGTTGTAGGAAATCTTCAATTTCTTAGCAATTTCTCGCATGGAAAAGCCTTCATTTCTAAGAACAAGAATAGACTGTCGAGTTTCAGATGACAGTTCTCTTTTTCTGGCCATTTTGAGCGTTTAATTGACCCCACAAATGTGATGCTCCAGAAACTCAATCTGCTCACAGGAAGGTCAGTTTTGTAGCTTCTGTAACGAGCTAGACTGTTTTCAGATGTGTGAACATGATTGCACAAGGGTTTTCTAATCATCAATTAGCCTTCTGAGCCAATGAGCAAACACATTGTACCATTAGAACACTGGAGTGATAGTTGCTGGAAATGGGCCTATTCACCTTTGTAGATATTGCACAAAAAAACAGGCATTTGCAGCTAGAATAGTCATTTACCACATTAGCAATGTATAGAGTGCATTTGTTTAAAGTTAGGACTAGTTTAAAGTTATCTTCATTGAAAAGTACAGTGCTTTTCCTTCAAAAATAAGGACATTTCAATGTGACCCCAAACTTTTGAACGGTAGTGTATGTCATGAGCTTTTCATGACATGTGTTAAACAAAAACTAGTAATGCAGAGCCTATCTTAAAGGGGTTGTCCCGCGGCAGCAAGTGGGTCTATACACTTCTGTATGGCCATATTAATGCACTTTGTAATGTACATTGTGCATTAATTATGACTTATGAGCCATACAGAAGTTATCAGAAGTTATTCACTTACCTGTTCCGTTGCTAGCGTCCTCGTCTCCATGGTGCCGTCTAATTTTCAGCGTCTAATCGCCAGATTAGACGCGCTTGCGCAGTCCGGGTCTTCTTCTTTTCTCAATGGGGCTGCTCGTGCCTGAGAGCGGCTCCTGGTAGCTCCGCCCCGTCACGTGCCGATTCCAGCCAATCAGGAGGCTGGAATCGGCAATGGACCGCACAGAAGCCCTGCGGTCCACCGAGGGAGAAGATCCCGGCGGCCATCTTCAACCGGTAAGTAAGAAGTCACCGGAGCGCGGGGATTCAGGTAAGCGCTGTGCGGATTTTTTTTTAGGTCCCTGCATCGGGTTTGTCTCGCGCCGAACGGGGGGGCTGTTGAAAAAAAAAAAAAAAACGTTTCGGCGCGGGACAACCCCTTTAACCAAATGGCTGCTGAAGAATATTCCTCAGAAGTTGTATCCTTGTCCAGCCCTCTTTTTAAGCAGCAGATTATTTATAGCATGTCATCTGACAACCTGTGCTTCGAGGTCCGAGTAATAACTGCATCATCAGCCTTTAGACTAATAACTTTCAGAGTACACATATTGTAAATATGTATGATTTTAAAGTCGATATAAGTAAGTGAATACAATATTAGAGCAAAAGGATAATTATTGCAGAAAACTAAACACTTCAAGGAAGGCTATAGTACCTTGTTGGATCACCTCTAGCTTGGATACAAGATGTGATACTGGTGGGCATGGAGGCATACAGGTTCCATATGGTATCCTGCAGCACATTGGTCCACATTTGCTGTAACTGAGCTTTTAGATCGTGCAAACTCATAGACTGTCAAAGTTGGCACCCCAGATGGTCCCATGCATGTTCTATTGGTGATACATCTGGAGACTAGGCAGATCATGAAAGTGTGATAATGTTGTGGAGGCATTCCTGTGACCCCCTAGTGTGTGTGGCCGAGTATTATCCTGTTTGAGTATGCCTCTTGGGAGCCGCCATGAGAGGAACACATGTGGCTGCAGGATGTCCTGAACATATCGCTGAGCTGTCATTGTCCCTCATACCACTACTAGGGGTGACCGGCTGTCGTATGCGATGCCCCCCCCAGACCATCACAGCAGTGGGGGAAGTGTGGTGCTCCACAGCAAAGGCAGGATTGTGGCACTCACTCCTAGGTCTCCAGACACGAACACGACCTTCGTTAGTGCCCAAACTAAACCTGGATTTGTCACTGAAGACAACCCGGTTACACTCCATAGCAGTCCAGTTTCATTGTTCACAACACCACTGCAAACAGAGGCAATGTTGTGTGATGTCAGATGCAATACATGTAATATGCACTGTGAGACCAAATGTCTTAATCCTGGAAATGGTTCCAGCAGACACAGGGGCCTGTAATAATGTTGCCACCTGTGTCTGGATGGCGGACAATGAATTAGTTTGAGCTGCTTGTTGGACAAACATCAAATCCTCTCTACTGATAGGCTGTGGAGGGTGCCCTGAGCCCAGTTTCCTTGTATGTGTGTCCTCACACATCCACTGGTCCAAACATTGCCTAACAGTCTGGTCAGAACGATCCAGGTGGCGGCAATCCATCAATATGCCCATCCAGCTTCTTTCCTTTCAGCAATGCGCCCCTTCTCAGACCCTATTGACCTGGTGAAATCTCTTTGATTACATTGTAGAGGCGTCTAGTGGTCAACAAGCTCTACACAAGCGGAAAAGGAGGTCCACTACACACAAGAAGCTTCTGAAAGCTTTTTTTTTTTTTTTTTAATCATTAGATTTTTATTGGTTTTTATCTTGGTAGCAATACAGCAGATGACAAGAATAAAGTAACATTAATGTAAATTTAACATGAGTAACAACACAAGTACAAGTCTTCTGTTCATGAATCCCGTTGTTGGGTCAAAATTCTTCGGAACAGTTGTGAGAGTGTAACGTTACATGAATCAAATGAACTTATTCATCTTCTGTGAATTATCAGAACATTAACATCGCCTTATTTCTCTGCCAGAATCCAGCAAAAGGCCAAAGATGAAAAGAAGAGAAAAAGAGAGAGAAAAAAAAAAAAAAGTTATATAAAAAGAGAAAGAACGTTTAGATAAACTTTTAATTGGGATAAGGGGGGGGGGGGGGGGGGAGGGGATGAAAAGTGGTTAGTTGGGAAACAGATGCAGCCATGGGTTCCACTTGTTTAGATATGCTGAGAAGCCTCCATTCTTTTGGGCGTAAAGTTTTTCATATATACTATGATCTGATATTGTCTGGATTAGGTCAGATATGGTAGGAGACACCTCGGTCTTCCACTTTCTTGATATTAGTAGTTTACCGGTAAGGAGAATGTGGCAAGCAATCTTCCTCGATTGAGTAGGGAACTTCCCACTATCCAGTAGAAGAATTGCTAGTCTTGGGGACTTAATAGTAGTTGTTTTTGTAATTTTTCTTATAAGGGAAAAGACTTCGTCCCAGAACCGCGTGAGTTTTGGGCAGCTCCAGAAGATGTGGTATATACTGCCTGGGAGGCCACATTGCCTCCAGCAGGAATCACTTGTATTAGGAAAGACTCTAGCTAGGGTCACCGGGGTGTAGTACCATCTGGTCAGCACTTTTATGTGGGCCTCGAGAATATTTGCATTAAGAGTTGACTTGTTAGCCCATTCAAATGCTGAAATCCATTGGTTTGTTGTATTTCTCCCTCCCGTGTCTCTCTCCCAATTGAGAAGATGAACTTTTTTTGTTTCTCTCATGTCGCCTGAAAGAGCGCCATAGCAAGTTCTCACAAGGGATCGAGACAACGGGGTGGAGCCACTAAGGATCTTTTTATTTTCATTTGGTATGTTCACCTTCCAGAGTTGGGAGCTTTGAAGAAGGGAACGGATCTGAAGATATTTGAAGAATTCTCCCCTTGGAATAGAGTTGTGTTTCATTAGGGTATGGAAGGGGACGATGTCCTCTCCTTGTATCAGGTCTTCTACATTTATTATACCACTCTCAGCCCAAGATTTCAGACGCAGGTTGGGGATGAAATATTCAAGAGTCGTAATAGGTATTTTAATATTGTCTCTTCCCTTCTGGTCTCTGGTTTTTTGTGCTAGCCAGTTCCATGAATGGAGGGAAGCACGCATTGGAGGTGACAGTAGGGCCAGGCATTGGATTTGTGGAAGTGAGGGTATTAGAGAACTTAAAAGTGAGGCTAGGAGAAGAGGTTTGAAAGGCTTGTTGTCAAGGAGGTGAGATTCAATTTGGAGCCAGCCCGGGCCCGTGGTACCCCTCACCCAATGTCTGATTTGATTATTATTGATCGCATGTAGGTAAGACCACAAGTTGGGTACACCCAGGCCACCCTGTTTTCTATTGAGGTATAAGATAGACGCAGCCACCCTAGGCCTCTTTCCTCCCCAAATGAAGTTAGAGAGTTGCTTTTGAAATTTTGAGATTTCCATCCTAGAGATCGGTAGGATGAGAGTGCGGAAACAGTACAGGATTTTAGGTAAGATTAGCATTTTATATAGGACAACTCGCCCTAGCCATGACGGTTCTTTAGTCGCGAGATTTTTCAGCTCTGTTTGGAGTTCTTCTAATAAGGGGGAGAAATTGGCAGAAATTATGTCGTTGATTGGAAAGCACAGTTTTATTCCCAAGTAGGGGATAGATTTACTCTGCCACTGGAAGGGGAATTCCTTTTTAATGCTGTCTTTTAAAGAATTATCTATATTGATTGCCAGAATTTGTGACTTATCTATATTTAACCTATAGTATGATGCCTTACTGAACTGTTGGATTGTTTTGCATACCTCTCTCAATGAAGATAAGGGGTCAGTGAGTAATAACAGAACGTCATCCGCAAATAGGCTGATTTTATGCTGTCTAAGCCCTGCAGAGATTCCTTTAATTTTGGGATTTATTCTGATAGATTCAGCAAATGGTTCCATGATTAATGTAAACAGCAGTGGGGACAGAGGACACCCCTGGCGGGTACCGTTTGTTATTTTGAAATTTCTTGAGCGGGTGCCATCTATCAAAACCTCTGCGGAAGGTGAGCTATATAGAGCCTGAATGGCTCTGAGAATATTTCCCCTAAAGCCGAATTTTTCCAAGGTGGTGAAGGCGAACCCCCAGTGGAGCCTATCAAAGGCTTTTTCTGCATCCAAAGCCAGGATCAGGGACGGCGTGCGGTTCGCCTCCGCCGCCGAAAGCAAATTGAGCACCCTCCTGGTCCCATCTGATGCCTGCCTACCTTTTGTAAAGCCCACTTGGTCGCTATGAATGATTTGTGGGAGCACATTTAGCAGTCGTTGGGCTATTAGTTTTGAGTATATTTTTATGTCACAGTTTAGCAGGGAGATGGGCCTGTAGTTTGCTGTAGAACTTGAGGGTTTACCTGGCTTCGGAATGGTCACTATGGTGGCCTTAAGCATCTCTTCTGGGAAGGTGCTACCAATGATGGCTTTATTAAATGTTTCAGAGAGGTAAGGGGCCAGGTCCAGAGCGAAATCTTTGTAATATTCATTTGAGAAACCGTCTGGACCTGGAGCCTTGTGGGGTTTTAGAGATTTAATTGCATTGAGAACTTCTGCAGGTGTTGTAGGGGTATTTAACTTTCCAAGTTGTTCTTCTGTGATGTGTGGGAGTTCAATTTTATCCAGAAAGGTATTAATCTGGGCTTTGTCAGGTTGTGGTGTTAGTGGGTCATTGTGGAGATTGTAGAGTTTGGCATAAAAATGACTAAACTCATCAGCTATGTCCTGGGGGTGAGTTATTTTTGTTTCTAAACCGTCTTGTTTGATAAGGTACGGCATTTTTGCTGTCGCTTGGCGTTTTTTTGCTATTTTGGCCATCAATTTTGAGGGTTTATTAAATTCTGAGTAGTAGTTCATTTTTGACCATTTAGACGAATTGTCGAACTCTTCGATTAATGATCTTCGGAGATTGAGCCGGAGATTCATCAATTCTTTATGAAGCGTTAGTGTGGGAGAGGATTGCATACTTTGCTCTAGTTTTGTGATTTGCGAAAGAATGTTGGTTATGTAAAGTTGTTTTTTCTTCTTGTGGTAAGAGCTAATTTTAATTAGAATGCCCCGCATGAACGCTTTATGAGCGCATGTAGAGAATATGTTTGTATCTGGGTTCGCGTTCGTTGAAAAGTATTCAGCTAAGTGTTGCTTAATATCCTGGTTGAATTGAGGAATTCTTATGAGAGAGGGGTTGATTCTCCAATTTCTCGGTGCTGGAGAAGAGTTAGTTACGCTAAGCGAGAGGTAGATGGGTGAGTGGTCTGACCATGTAGTGTTTCCTATTTTAGCGCGTAGAATTCCAGGTAGGGTCCACCTGTCAACTAGAAACAAATCGATCCTAGAGAAGGATCTGTGCCGAGGGGAGTAATATGTAAATTCCTTTGAGGATGCGTTGAGACATCTAAAGGTGTCATAAAGCGCTTCTTTGTAGAGCCACGGGGCCAGGACTGGGGAGGTTCTATTTGTGGAGCTGGTGGAGTCTAACTGTTTGTCGGGGACCATATTGAAATCACCACATATTATGAGTTTACCCACATGCGATTTTCTTATCTTCCTGAGAGTTTTGTTTAAGAAGGAAATTTGGGAGGAGTTTGGGGCGTAGATGTTCACCAGAGTTATTTTAATATTATTAAACAGGCCTACCAATATTATAAACCTTCCATGAGTGTCAATAATTTGCTCCGTAAGGGAAACACTGATGGTGTCCCTGAGTGCGATCAACACCCCAGCTTTTTTCTTCTCCGCACAGGATAAGAAAATGTTTGGGTATTTCCTGTGGGAGAATTGGGGGTGGGCTGAGCTCGCAAAATGCGTCTCTTGAAGGCATAATACATCTACATTATTTTGAAGGGCATCTTTCCAGACAGATGATCGCTTGAAAGGAGAGTTTAAACCTTTAGTATTAAGGGAGCAAATTTTTACAGCCATGGGTTAGATAGATAAGCGATGAGGAGGCCACGAATCTCTGTTATAAAACCACTTTTAAAGGAAGGAGCATAAGGGAGGGAAATATGAACCTGTATAACATAAAAAATCAGCCAAAAGTACCAGAACAAGTGGTCTGGTATGGAGCTTTTCCTAAGCTCAGGGTTTGAAAGCTGATGGAACATGAGAAAACACAGCAAAACCAAAATATTTCTAGCAGGGTCAGGAACCTGCATATTTTCTGGGGGAGAGAGTTCGCCTGACATATAGGAACCTCCAAACTATGATATAGGCGGAGACATTTCAACGGGGAGAGGGGAAGTGGGACCCCTCACGAGGCTTTCCGGAGGGGGGGGGGGGGTCAGCTTTGTCCTGAAGTCTGTCCGAGATAGGAATGCCCCAGGATGTTAGGATCTTTTCTCCGTCTTCGGGGTTGTTGATGTAATATTTGATCCCTCTTTGTGAAGAATTAATTTTGTGGGGTATCCCCATTTATATGGGATTTTTTCTCTTCTGAGTGAGGTGGTTATACGAGTGAATGCCTTTCTGGCTTGGATAGTGGCGGCCGATAGATCCGCAAATAGCTGGATACTTGTGAACTGAGAGGGAAGATCCGGCGCTTTGCGAGAGGCGTACATGAGGGCTTCTTTGATATGGTAGAAGTGGATTCTCGCTATAACATCGCGCGGGATGTTGTCTGGGAGGAATTTTGGTTTTTGTAGACGATGCGCTCTGTCGATGATGAGTTCTTGAGAGGGGGTGGAAGGAAGCATTCTTTTCATCAGTTGTGTTAGGAAGTCTTTTAGCTCGGGTGGGCTAACGTTTTCGGGGATACCCCTAAATTTGATATTGTTTCGTCTGTTGCGGTCTTCTAGATCCGCCATTTTAATTTTAATCTGGGACACATCTTCCTCTAATGAGTAGTGCGCGTCTATGAGTGTGTTGTGAGACTTAGTTAATTCCTCCATCTTATGTTCAATGTGTGTGGTTCTTTCCTCCACGTCTGCAATCGAGGGGCTAATACGTGATGAGATAGAATTAAGGTCTTCCCGCATGGAGTTTCTTAGTGCCACCATCATTTCTTTAATAAATGCTTCCGACGCGGGTTGGTTTGAGGAAGGAAGCCTGTCTATCAGTTCTGCACTGTCTGATGGGGGAAGTGGTGTTTGCAAGGTTGTGTCTAGTCTGGGTCTTCTTTTGTCTGGGCTGGCTGAGGGAGTGAGGTCACCTCCTGAGGCAGAAATGATGTGGGGCCCCATTTTAGTTGGGAGGGAGTTGGTGTATGTAGTGGATGCTGCAGCTTCACTCACCTCTCCCATCATAGAAGGGGAAAGGGGCTCTCCTCCTCCGGAAGCACCCGGGCTGCCCGGTGTAGATCCCAGTCCTCGCTGAGAATCCGGAGTTTCGGTGGATGGGCCCTCCGGAGACGCTGCGAGCGTGGGAGCCGATCCTCTTCTACTGCTGCGGACCGTGAAAAAATCAGCTACGCGCTGAGGAGACGGTTTTGTAGATTTGCGGCGGGTCATGGCAGACGGGCAGAGGACAGGAGAGACACTCGTCAGTGATAGGGACCCCTTGGGTCTGAAAAGAGAAGTTTCGGTTAGCCCGGAGCGGCGTACAAAACAATGCGTCTTACTCGGACCTTAGATCACCTCTCCAAGCTTTCCTATTTACTGGTGCGAGTACTTCCTCACAAAGAAAAAACAAAAACTGGGACATGAGGGGTTAAGAAAGAGTTAATAAGTTGCCCCCCTCTTTACCTTGGTGAAGCAACATTAATCTAAATGCAGGAGGGATCTTCTCCCCAATCTATTCTGGGGTGAGTAGGCAGCACAATGTCCCAAGTATATCTTTTATGGGCACCAAGGGGTTAACAGAAGATGTGCACTTGCCTCCGCTCTCTGTTAAGTAGTGCTGGGACCCCAAAATGGCGTTGGACAGCGGTGGGGGTTTTTCAATAAGGCAATCCTCCCCCCTGGCACTGATGAAGTGGAGTGCCGATGGGGAAATCTCCGGAGCGGGTACAAAGTATCCACCAGCGGCAGGGTCTTCCCCAGGCTCCGGTACAACAGAGTGCTCGTTAGAAGCCCTCGGGGCTTCAATCACCGGCAGCGCGGGGCTTGCTAGAGGGCAGTAGCTTCTCCTACCTCCGATGTTGCAGGGCTGCCGGTTGGAATCGCGGGACCGACAGCAGCCGACGGCTCAGAGCAGCGCTCGAGACAGGCTTCTTACCCGCTCCCGGCACACCAGAGGAAGCGGCTGTATTCTCCGGGACGGCAGCTAACCACAGAGTGAGACTCCTTGCAGCGCCGAGTCCCCCAGCCTCCTCCGACAGAGGAGAGAAACCTCCAGGGACGGCAGGTGCACCGGCGGACCCCAGCAAGCAGTGTGTATGAGAGGGAATCTCGGCTCCGCTATCCTCCGCTGTCGGCACCTGCGGGGGATCTTTCAAGCAGCCGCGGACCCCTCAGGACCGCTCGTCGGGTAGATCGGGACCTCGCCCTCCACAGGTGGGACGGGTGGCACAGAGAGGGCCCCAGGCGCAGTGGACGCGGGGAAGACAGAAGACCTCCAAACACCTGACCAGCCGTCAGGCAGACCTCCGCCAGTAGCTCAGATAGTGGAGAGGTATCCGAGGATCAAGGTAGGGTGGATGAAATGTCTCCAAAGTCGCTTTTTGTTGCTTTAAAGAGTTTAGGTTCTCAGAGCGCCAAGATCAAGCAGCCATCTTGGTGCTCGGTTAGGCCACGCCCCCCCCTTCTGAAAGCTTTTTGATTGGCAAAGGGTGGTGCCTCTTTTAGGGCCTCAGGTGGCAAGACCATTCATCTAATCACACTACAACTCTAATCATTTGTATATCTGCCTGAGAGGTAACTGCATGCTGAGATTTGCAGCAACTTCTAGGTGCTTGATTTTTTTTTTACAAAGTGTGTAATTGAAAAATGTCATAAAGAGACAAAAACATTAAATATATCTTAAATCATACGATACCTGATTGTCTGCAAGGGAACCTTTAGGCTGGGTTCACACAGGGCAGATTTGCCACGGAGATTCCGTGCGGAATTTCACTGCAGCTAATCCGCCTGCAGCCACTAATCCCGGGATTGTCAAAAATAGCGTGCACATGGGACGGCTCCATCGCGCAAAGCTGGCAGAAGCCGGCGCTGCAGCGTAGATTCCCAGGCCGCAGCATGTCTATTTAAATTTTTTTATTGCGGCCGCGCTCCTCTCTATGGGAGCGCCTGCCGCAAAGGAAAAGCATGCGGCCAACCCGCTCCAAACCCCATAGCTAAGTGCAGCAGGTTTGGAGGCTGCGCTTTCCCAGCGGAAATCTCGTGTTTTTTTGCTGCGGCAAAACCGCGAGATTCTGGTAGGATTCCGCCCTGTGTGTACCCAGCCTTAGTAAACTTATTCTGCTAAGGCCTCCTTCCCACGAACGGATTTACGCTGCGTAATTCGCGGCGAAAATCCGCTGCATTGCCCGCTGCTATTAGGTTCTATTGAACCTAATAGCACAATGCTCACGATGCGAAATTCCACCGCGGAATTCCGCACCGTGAAATCTCCCGTCCTCACCCGCGGCATGCTCTATTTGCCGCGGGTGTACGCGCTGACGGCTTTCATTGCAGTCAATGGAAGCCGTCCGTTCACGCTATCTCCCGCTGTAACACAGCGGAAGATAGCGTGAAAACGCTTTCCCGCCTACCGTCACGTAACACGGCTGGCCACGTCATGTGACGCGGTGGGCGTGTCACATGACGCGGCTGCGGTGGGCGGGGAAGCGTCTTCACGCTATCTTCCGCTGGTAAGTATGGGGTCTCTGGGGGGCGCCGTGACGGGCTTCGCCGCGGAATATTCCGCAGCGGAGCCCGTCACGCTCGTGTGAAGCCGGCCTTACACCCTAAAATTGATTGCTAAAAAACTTTAAACTCAATGTCTGTATTCCGCTGGAGTTGCCTGCCAAACTATAATGCGATAATGCTTTCCAATAATTATTTTATATGAAAGAATTGCTTATAATACAATGTCTTCATAAAATAGTTTCATGTTCTCCAGAGCTTCACTTTAAAATTCTCAAAGCGATATCAACATTCAAACAACATGTTTCTTTCTGTAGAGAATTTGTGAAATGTTTCGCTCCCAGACTGATCCATTATTAAGCTATAAAATAATGCCCCTAGTTATAAAATGGGAAGATGTATGTGGTGTGATTATAGATGGCAGATTTATAATGCCATATCTCTCACACAGGATGTGACACTACATTCCACAAAGAATAAGCCGCAACATTACTTACAATTTAGTTTATAAATCATCCTTGCTATCCAGCAGATTTCTCAGTTCATAATGTTAAATCTTGCTCTAATTATTCACTTGTGATCTGTACCTGCCAGAAAGATTTTCTTTAAGTCATAAATTACTTTAAATTTAGACTTAATTTGCCTGTCAGATCTAAACAAAGACAATGGAAAATGTTTTGGATGTTAGCTAGTTTTATATGTTTTTTTACATGCCATTTAGCTCATTGAACATGTCGAAGAGCTGCAGAATTTTGCTGAAAGTTAAATTGTAGATCAATATTATTATAGGAGGCAACTAATAAAGAAATATGGCTTCTGGAATAATGCTGGTTTTGAAAATCCATTTTCAAGTTATCACGGAGCCTCTTTCACTCTGGAGGACCTTAGACATCAGTTTATTGTATATGCAGTCTATTGATTTCAATAGAAATGGTGTAATACTTCATTCGTCCTGTGACTGTGCTGTAGGGGAATTGAGCACTTGCTTTTGGGGTCCTCTCGAGGATTACAGTTGATCCTGGAGATCATCAGCTGAGACACACTGTAATCAACTAATCAAGAGAGGTTTAAGAAAAAGGGATTGTCTAAATAGATATCACAACTGTTATAGAACTGCTGGTGGATGGGCATGGGTCCGGGTGGCTTTGCGGTGTCGGCCCTGGCCCACATGATGCACCATATTGGCATGTGTTCATTTTCTGTCAGCACTGGTCGGCAGTTAACTACTCCTTGCTGGTGTAATTAGTGCTCAGCAAGTCACTCAGCAACTGTGTGGCTATTTAAATCAGCCCTTTTGAACAGAAGGTGCTGGGTATACTCTTTGTCAGAAGGTGTTTCTGGTCTTGTTGGTGGTTCCTGCTTTTGACCCGTGTTTCAGTTAAGTCTGCAGGTGATCTACTTATTTATGTGTTGTGTTTTTACATAATTTTCTCTGTACTTTAGTTGTTTACACTGAGTTTCATCTAACATTTGCCACTATTCCCTGTCACTATCTGGGGAAAGTCAAGGTTGCCCCATGTTCCTGAAGTGGTGTTGCCCTCATCAGGGTAAGTGCTTTTCTTATAGGCAGGGTCTCCTTATATTAGAATGTTTACGGTTAGATTTCCCATTTTGTGTTTTTACCTTTTTGTGTTATCTGTGTTTATACTTAGTGTGTATATATTCGTCCTTTAGGACATAATCAATTCATCCGAGTCGGACCTAACACCAACTATAATGAATATGCCAGACTCAATACTATGGGTCAACTTTATAATAGATAGGTGAATAGCATAACTTTAACCATAGTATCGATAGCTGATGGTATGGGGTCTAGGGGCTAAGGGGTCCAACTCAGATGCAAAATTTTGGCACTATTCATTTTTATGGGGAAAAACATGATGTTGATATTTTTGTTGTCTAGTTGTATTTTGTGGGTTCTCCTTTGGATAGAAGATCTGATATATGACAGTACTATCCGTCCTTTGGTTGCTGCAAGTATATTAATACTGTCAAGTGGCTTTTTAGAATAAGCTTCTGTGTGATCACTTGAGGAGTAGAAATATATCTGGCTGTTATATGGTTTGTGTATATAATTTTCCCTTTTGCAGGATGAAGTCTTCTCTGAGCTGGTGGGTGAAGACTAGCTGCTATGATGTCTCCATACTATCCACACAAAGAAGAATAGGATCTCTTCTTCTTTATCTCTCTGCAGTGCACCCTCAAAAGTAACAACAGCTTGGAGGACATTTATAGACATACTGAGCAGTATAGATGGGATTTCAGCACAGGGGTGAGATTAAACACTGAATAGAATCTGCAGCCACATCTCTATGTGAGCCTATCTGCTTCTGTTTTCATTCTACAGCATCCCTTCTTCTCTCTTCTTTCCTTTAAATAGACGTCGATGGGCAGCATGAGACAAAATTGTCCTAAACCTTTTGTGCCCCATCTCAGTGTCTCTGTTAATAGAGACAGACTTCCCATGACAACAGGCAGTGGACAGTGATTTGTATTTTTGCTAGTTGACTATTACCTAAGCACAAGTTTGTTCAAAGTGCATTGCGTATTTATGTAAACTTAGTTATGCTGCTGTTTTTATTTCTACAGTTCAGTTTTCACTTTACTGTTAACAAAGCTATTCCATCAGATTGATATGGGACCCTATAAATTCTCAGTATGCCAATGGCACCAAAAGGGTAAATATGAAACAGATAAGCAGATAAATAGATAGCAAGTCACACCAAATATGATATAGAAATATACATATACTGCACTTGCTAAGTCATTAAAGGGGTTGTCCCGCGAAACAAAGTGGGTCTATACACTTCTGTATGGCCATATTAATGCACTTTGTAATGTACATTGTGCATTAATTATGAGCCTAACAGAAGTTATCAGAAATTTTTCACTTACCTGTTCCGTTGCTAGCATCCTCGTTTCCATGGAGCCGTCTAATTTTCAGCGTCTAATCGCTAGATTAGACGCGCTTGCGCAGTCCGGGTCTTCTTCTTTTCTCAATGGGGCCGCTCGTGCCAGAGAGCGACTCCTTGTAGCTCCGCCCCGTCACGTGCCGATTCCAGCCAATCAGGAGGCTGGAATCGGCAATGGACCGCACAGAAGCCCTGCGGTCCACCGAGGGAGAAGATCCCGGCGGCCATCTTCAGCAGGTAAGTAAGAAGTCACCGGAGCGCGGGGATTCAGGTAAGCACTGTCCGGTTTTCTTGTTTAACCCCTGCATCGGGGTTGTCTCGCGCCGAACGGGGGGGCTGTTGAAAAAAAAAAAAACCCGTTTCGGCGCGGGACAACCCCTTTAACATAGCGAGCCTATGCTATTTACATCTCCCATAGATATGAGATAGATAGATAGATAAAGAGATAGAGATGAGATAGATAGATAGATAGATGTGAGATAGATAGATAGATAGATAGATAGATAGATAGATAGATAGATAGATATGAGAGAGATAGATAGATGTGAGATAGATAGATAGATATGAGATAGATAGATAGATAGATATAGATATTAGATGGATAGATAGATAGATAGATGATAGATCGATAGATATGAGAAAGATAGATAGAGGATAGATAGATATGAGATAGATAGATGATAGATAGATAGATAGTTATGAGATAGATGATAGATAGATAGTTATGAGATAGATGATAGATAGACAGATAGATATGAGATAGATAGATAGATATGCAATAGATAGAAATTGTCTATTTCATTTAATCAACAGCACATTCAGTTAAAGCCGATTGTTGTATATAAATGAATTAAACTTTCTATTTTTCAGTCTTCTCCCCTTGTCATTTACTTGCAAACCTCTTTAATTTGTTCTCATTTGTTGATCTGTTTAAAATTTTCCTTCTTAATTACGATTAATTGTTCTTGCATTTTTCTGTGTATTGACCAATTTTGCACTGCTGTTGCAATTGTTTAGAAGTGACATACTTTTCTTCAACAGTCCTCCTGCCATGCAAGGTCAATTGTAAGTCTTTCTTCTCTAAGCAGCTCCATTGCCTCATGCATCACAATGCAAAAAAAATCACTTTTAATACTATGAATGCAATTCTTATCCCAACCAGTGGCAGTGGAATTAAGCAGCAGTCTCCAGAGTATAGAATATTCACAATAGCTTCCTACGGTTCAGCGAAAACCATTAATTTCACCTTTCAATGGGGATAAAGAACTTGCAAATTTGATGCAACCCAACAGTGCTTCAGCATTTTGAAGTCCCTATGATTTAGACTGAGCACATTTTTTATATGTCTGGTTTTCATTTTATACATATGATTACTATTTACTAGCACAGGCTAAAAAATATTTATTGTTACATTTTAATCATTTTCAATTACAGCACATTATTATTATTTTAATTTAGCCTTTTTAGACTATGCACAATCTAAGTTTCCATTTTACCTAATTATATAAATTGTTTAAAAAAAAATGTCCCGATGGTTGAGTCATCATAACTAAATAGCTTCTGTTGTTGGACCTGCAAGATATGTTAAGTAGATATAACAATAAAGTCATGATGAAAATACCACATATTTACAAAGTCACACTTGGTGCAGCTTCATCTCAGTTCTTTTCTATTATTATTACAGTTTGTTTTTGTCCTGGCTTTTTTGTTCCGGATCCTGTAGGTCTTAGCTTTATGTAGAAGTGTGGAGTGATCCCTAAGACTTTACATCGTTTTTATAGAAGTAATGTGCAATTCCTATTTATGCCTTTTCATTATGCATTGCGCTGATATGTTATTTGCAAAAATAAAGTTGTTTCCCTGTCACATTGGCATCAGTGTATAACAATCTAGGCATACACAGAAAGTAAAAAAAATAAATCACACGTTTGACTAGAATGAAAAGATCTCCGGGACAGTTTAGTGGCATGCCGTGATATTTATTGGCCCTGTAGACCTAGTCTAGAGCTACATAGAGATTTTCTGTAGTTTCACTCCCCAGTTTTAATGGGTTGCTAATTTCTCAGACAACTTATGCTTATCTACTACCTTGTTTTAGTCTCATCATTTCTGTAACATACTTGCATTAGAAATGTTGTTGCTTTAGCGCTATAAATCATGTTTGAAGTGGCTGCCAATAGGGACCTCCCTTCCAGCTTCTCTGTAAACCACTGCCTGTCATTAGGAACAGAGCTTCTATAGTAACAATGACACAGGGGTGATTCCTTAGCAATTGAGGAGGACCTATCTTCACCGGGGCACTTCTGTGCACTCAGAGGCTGCAGTCTGACTGATCTGCAGACACTGTGATAATCATCTCCATTTTCTGCATCTCCTAGGAGGTATGTGTCTTTGTATGTGTGTGCGTGTGTGTAGATTATATTAGGTTTACTCATCATTTGGCCAGAATGCCTGTATCATCCTGGGACAGCAAGAGTTTGAGCATTGAGATACTACTACCCTTGCTTAATTGATCAGAGAATTTTCAATGCAGCATGGGAAGTAAGAGCAAGGAAGTGCCGGACAGTGCACTAATGGCGGAATGCTAGGCTTGCTATATGTCCCCTGCTTGAAATTGTATTGCAAACAGCAGGCCAACAGAAAAATGGGAAAGACCACCTGAAAATCAGAACTTAAAGGGGTTGTCCCGCGCCGAAATGTTTTTTTTTTTTTCAATAGCCCCCCCGTTCGGACCGAGACAAACCCGATGCATGTGTTGAAAAAAAAAACGGATAGTACTTACCCGAATCCCCGCGCTCCGGTGACTTCTTACTTACCTTGCGAAGATGGCCGCAGGGATCTTCACCCTCGGTGGACCGCAGGTCTTCTGTGCGGTCCATTGCCGATTCCAGCCTCCTGATTGGCTGGAATCGGCACACGTGACGGGGCGGAGCTACGAGGAGCAGCTCTCCAGCACGAGCAGCCCCATTCAACACGGAGAAGACCGGACTGCGCAAGCGCGTCTAATCGGGCGATTAGACGCTGAAAATTAGACGGCACCATGGAGACGGGGACGCCAGCAACGGAACAGGTAAGTGAATAACTTCTGTATGGCGCATAATTAATGCACGATGTATATTACAAAGTGCATTAATATGGCCATACAGAAGTGTATACCCCCACTTTGTTTCGCGGGACAACCCCTTTAAAAACCCGAAAGAAGGTGCAAATAACTGCAAATGAGTGGGTAAAGATAACCTGTTATATTTTAGAAAATTCATGTACGGTTTTAAATATGGAACTACAGCTGCAGTCCACAGCAACACTTTTAGTTACATACAGCTGAGGCCTCATACACATGGCCGCATTATCAATCCATTTTGTACAGAGCCATAACATGTTCTCAGTAATGGTCTAAGGCCTCATGTCCACTTGAAAAATATAATCCGTGCAGAATCTGATGTGGATTTCCACGGTGGATTCCGTGCGGATTTGCTTTAAATGGTATTTTTTTGCATGCAGATATCCGTACAGATTGCTGTCAATGTGATAGCAATGTTGCCAATCCACGCGGAATCCGCGGCAAAATGGAGCATGCCGCGTTTTTCTCCTGCGCGTGAAAAACGCAATTCTTTTAAAATGCCATCCGCGGGTGCAAAAATCAATTCAATGGACTGCGGATGGCCAATGATTCCCTATGGGCAAAATCCACTGCGGAATCCGCAATTCCATTTAGCTAGTGGACATGAGGCCTAAAGGGCTATACTCCCCTCCAGATGCCTCTGATTCTGAAAACATTCAAATAAAACCATGGTGTCAAAGTCTGGTAGTGGATTCGGAGTTTAGTGGCTGAGATGAACTGGATGATGTTGTTAACCCTTTCCGATCCACTGTCTGACGTCTGAAGACATTCTGATTATAGGCTGTACAGCTCTGATGTTGGAAGACGTCCGGCAGGGTATTCTTACTATATATTACTGGCCGCTCTGCTGTCGGGGGACTCTCCAGCATGTCCCATACCACAGTACTGGCTCTAGCCAGCAGATGGTACCATTGTATAATGGCAGAAAGAGAAAACCCCCTAGGAAACCCTGAATCCAAAATTGGATTGCAAAGGGTTAATGTAGCAAACATAGTCAAATAACAGTCCGCATTTGGTACACGTAGCAGTTTGTAGCAAGAGGCATAAACAATATCAACAAGATAGACTACAGGCAGAAAGCAAAATAATCTGGCAATGAGGCAGTGCTGGGGCTGGGTTTATGCAGGTTAGAGTTGAGGCTAAATAGAAAATCAAAGCAAGTAATTTTAAGAGGCAATGAATGAGGTCAACAGGTTTTGCAAAAGAACTGTCAAGGATGACAAGTAGCTCAGTGAGAATAGCTACTGCCTGGGACACAAATCCCGACACATGACATGTTTCATCTAATGCTACATGTACAAAGATATTCTCCTCTAGAAACATTGCTTGTAGAGTTAAATATGTATTTACGGAGCCCTACATGCATTTAGTGCAAACCTTGAGAAAAAAATTGTGGTGTGTTCCACTAGATGCTGCATGTGTACAGGTAATCTCCTATTCTCCTCTGGAGAGATCGCTTCTAGGGTAAAAAATATCTGTGACCATCACCCAAAGGAGCTTGTATGGCAGCACACAGAGGCTGTGAACTATGCTCTGCCGGGTGCATGGAAGTTAAGCGCACATTTGAGGACTGTAGCTGTCACTCGATAGAAAAGTCACAAAAAGTCTCCATCTGGCTCCAGCAGTGGCATAGCTATAGGGGTTGCAGGAGTCACAATTGCAACCCGGCTCCACACCACAAGAATGGTTATTGCAACTTCTTCACGCTCCTCCGCTTCCTATACAGAGACAGGATGGAGGCCGGAGGGAAAAGCTGAGCTCTGTTTTCCTTAGCAAACGCTGGCCAACTTTCCATTTCACTACCTCCTGTCTAGCATTGGTCGAAGCAGTGGAGTGAAGCTGCTGCTGATGATCAGGTTCTTTCTGCGCCTTTATGACCGCAACCAGTAGAACCCACCTGCCTGACACTTTAGGAGGAGGACCCAGAACTGATCGCTAGGACCAGTGAGAGATGGAGGAGACTGAGTGGGGATAGCTACAGATGACTGCAGTGAGTGCCAAACACACCACACTAAACTACATAGTCATGCTATGACCCCTTGTGCCCCCCCCCTATTAGTGTATACTGTGATGCCCCAGTACCGCAAACTATGACCCCTTAGCCCCATCCTGTATATTGTGAGCCCCTGTGTCTCACTCCTATATACTACAATATGATTTTCCTGTGCCCACTCCTATATAATGTACTCTGACACCCTCCACATCCAATCCTATGAACTATGACCTGCTGTGCCTCCCACTTCTATATACTATGAGTCATAGTATATAATAGTGGGGGGCCATAGTATATAGAAGTAGGACATGAGGGATATATAGGAGTGTCATAGTATATAGTTAGGGGCACACAGAGACGTCAAACCGCAGTATATAGGAGTGGCACATTGAGTGGTCATAATATATAGGAGCAGTACCACAGGTAGGGTCATACAGAAATGTGGGTATAGGGGGTCATAGTATATAAAGAGGTGACACAGGAGCTTATTAGTCTATAGGAGGTGATATAGGGGTTCATTGTATATAGGAGTGGGAGATACGGGCTGAGCATGGTATATAGTATGGGGTGTATAAAGAGGTTATAGTAAATGGAGGGTCACATGGGGCTCATAGTATATTATTGGCAGGGAGGGGGGGGTCATAGTTTCAGTATATTGGTAATGCTTCTTACAGTATCCATATAATTTCAGAATTCTTGTTTTTTTATTCAGCAATAGCATAGTGGCATTATCCAGTCACAGTATGGTTATGCTATTTAGTCATGGTATAGGGGTAGTATCCAGTCAGAGTATGGCGATATTATTTAGTCATGGTTTGGTGCTGAATTTTTGCACCTGGGCCCATGAACCCTTAACTACACCCCTGGGCTCCAGCATCACTTTTTCATAGCTATTATGTCATACACTGCTATATAGAGGTACACTCACAATATATATCTATGCAAAAGGGAGATTGAACAAAACCTCTACAGCATCACCTATTAGAATGCAGCATTCCTGGAAGCCAATGTCAGACCTTTTCACAAGTCTTGTAACAATGACTGGCAATATAAGCCGAAGGCAGAGTCTTCTCAAGAAGGAAAAGAGAAGCATGGACAGTCTGTGCAGGAATGCTTCCTTCTAGTAGGTGGCGTTGTAGAGGCATTGTTCAATCTCCCGTTTGCATACTCAAATTTCCCAGAGGAGCATGCATGGCCTTATAAATCTCCTCACAACTTCTAGATGCTCTCCTTGAGGAGGAACGTTTCCCTTCCTCTCCCAATATATATCTGAAATGTAATTTAACATTGGGTTCATGGAATATGCAAATTACCATGTCTAGTGTCAAAGGTTTCTTCTGATTTCTGTGGTCAATAGTGTATTAAGCATTCAATTTCTAATTGTGAAAGAGAATTTAGCTTTCTGTGCCATAGCACATGTGGTGCCACTATTGAAAAAGGGGTTAAAAAGCGCAGAAACTATAGACTGCTAAGTTTAACCACGATTATGGGTACAATATTGTGAGATTTTCTAAAAGATCTTATCTTGGAGTGTCTCCATAAAAATAATCTTGTAATGCAGCATCAGACGGGGATTATGAGAGATCATCATTTCTGTAAAGCATAGTGTTTACAAAGTTATTCAAAAGAATGCAATAGCCTTCCAAGGGAATCCGTCAGTTCTTACATGGTGTCCAAACAGCCGGCATGATGTTATAGAGCCGGAGGAGCTGAGCAGATTAGATATAGTTTTATGGGGAAAGATTCAGTATAACTTGTATTTTATTCATTTATATCTCTGTACATTCTAAACTGAACAGATAACTATACATACAACTTTTTGATTACTTTTATTGCGTGTTTTGGGAGGCAAAGTGAGCCAAAAGCATTTTGGCTCCATTCTTTTTGCGTTTTTGCATAGCATATGTTATGCAAGATAAAAATTGTGTTCAATTTGCTGTATGAATTGTTACTAGAGATGAGCGAGCACGCTCGTTTAAGGCTGATGCTCGATCGAGCATTGGTCTTGTCGAGGGGGCAGGGGCGGCGGGGGGGGGGAGAGTGAGAGAGATCTCCCTCTCTCTCTCCCCCCCCCCGCTCCTTCCCGCTGCCCCCCGCCGCCCACCCGCATGGTGCACGGTCGAGTAATCAGTTACTCGACACGACCAATGCTCGATCGAGCATCAGCCTTTATCGAGCGTGCTCGCTCATCTCTAATTGTTACGGATGCAGCGATACCAAATAATTTTTTAGGAAAAAAAGTAAAAGTGCTCAAAAAGTGTTCTTTTTAAAAATATATTTTTTTTACTATTTTTATCTTTTTATATGTCTCTGTAACAGACTTGAACTTGCGATCCTATGATAAAACAGTATTGCAGTGTATTATCTGGTTTCCTAGCCAGTACTTGCTATGAAAGACCAGGAGGCCACTGTTAAGCCTCCGTTTACCATGACAATCCATTGGCCCCCTGCGATTAAATGCTGGAGGTCCGATAATGTCATAGAGGAAGCTCCATCAATCTGTAAACACCATATATGCCACAAACAATATTGATTGCACCTTGGAAGGGGTTTACAGTGGGGATCAGTGTTTTCTCCAATCCCTGCTTCTGCAACAGGACCCCATCTGTCAAGCACGGCTAGCTCCCATTGTGGATGGCACGGGCTCAGAATATTCCATAAATGTGCGGCATATCACAGGAATGTGTCATGGGGCAGGAAGGGGTTAAACATGGAAACCATGGTGACATGGAAAAGTAAAAATAAATCACCAAACATTCCTATAAAATATGTTTAACGTAAAGCCTTGATTTGTACAACAGCTCAATTTCTGATGACATATTCCCTTCTGTCTCAGGTGTTATACAAAATATCCCAGTCCATTACAGTTTTCATGTTACCAGATGCTGGAATACTGGAGGTTCACTATATACATATGTATTACAGCTTCAAAGTATTTTAAAAAGCCACTTATAGAAGAAGGAATGGTTTGTCCTACACTGTAATACATACCCATAAAAGCTTTCATTGTTAAGCTGGTATTCTACAAAGAGAAGTCTAATATAACTTAATGTACAAGAATATACCATGAAGTAGCCTGAAGACAAAGATGTTATCAGTATCCCGCTTACCTTTCAGCTAATGAAGTTATTACATGGTTTTTCATATAAATAAAATAGAGTTTTTGTGTTCCTCTTGTGCAGTCTTGTTTTATGTGTGTATCTGTGCTATAGCTATACCAAACTCCATCAATTAATGTAAAATGCTTGGATGTAGGCAACTCATCTAGCAAATACTATATGCAATTCACTAAGTTTTATGGAATTAATTGAATACAGTATGGTTAGCGATTGTATACTGTGCCGTTATTGTATATATGCAGCTAAGCATGAACCATATAGCCTTTTAAGGACATATCTTAATTTTTCTATAGCCTAGTACTGTATATATGAAATGGGTTGTCTGTTTTTGACAACTCCTGCTTGTTAGAAGGGATCCTTGACAATACACAAATCACAAAATGACCCCCAGTGATGAGCGCCAACACAGGCCAAATTATGCATTGCGCAATGCCCATTCATATCGGTAATCCATGACAAGATGGGTCCTCCAGAGCAAGACATTGTTTTTCAAAACCGGACAACCTCTCTAAAGTAAATGTGGCACATTCTGTCTGCCCCCCATGTAAAGAATTGCATTGTAGTGGGTAACTAGATCTTGTGACCAATACATGGGCCATTATATTGTATTCTTCACATTGGTTTATTTGAAAAAGCCTGTTTGTATAGCCTAATTAGTTATAATGGATCCATATGCTGTCACGAAATACACGGACAGCACGCGGACAGGAAATGTGCCTGTATGAACGGCCCTTTAGGTCCTTAATGTTCAGTTCCTCAGGATAGTTCATCAATATCCGATTGGTGGGGAACACTGATCAGCTGTTTAAAGAGACTGTGGCACTTGGGTGACGTCCCAGAGGAGGCATGATGACTCAGTGGTTAGCATTATTGACTTGCAGTCTTGGAGTTCTAGGTTCAAATCTGACCAAGGGTAACTGTTGTGTCCATTTGGTCTTCTTTGACTCTGATGAGTGTGTCAGCTGTTAGTGTACACCTGGGGTAGGCTTTTTAGTTCCCTCCTGGCCTAGGTTCTGTGCTGTTCAATTTCAATGCAGCCTCCTTCTGCTGTGGAGTTAGGACATCTCTGGATCTAGTTTTTGGGCTTCTTTCAGTGGCTCTTCAGATAAGTTCAGATAAGTTATTACTGAGATTTATTCTTTGAGGTTTTGGTTTACTCTTAGGCCTTAGTCATACGGGCGTTTTTTCGCGCGATTTGCGGATCGCATGACGGATGCGCATCCGCAAATCGCGTGACCAGGGCCAAAAAAATCGCCCGAAAAATCTGCTCCTAGCCGCGTTTCATTAGAAACGGGCTGGAGCTGTCCAGCGCATTGAATTCAATGGAGCCGGCAATACAGCCGGCTCTATTGAAAGCAATGCGCTGCGGGCGAGCGCAGGATGAATTGTCGGGAAGGGCCTAAATATATAAGCCCTTCCCTGCAATTCAGCGAGCCAATCAGAGGCAAGTCTGACTCACACCCCCTTCACACCCACTGCAGGCCGGCCACTCTGAACTTCGTCTGCCGGGACCAGGTGAGTATATAGATTTTTTTCATTTTTACACATTTCTGGATGAATTGCAGGGAAGGGCTTATATATTTAAGCCCTTCCCGACAATTCATCCCGCGCACACCGGCAGCCCATTGCTTTCAATGGAGCTGGCTGTATTGCCGGCTCCATTGAATTCAATGGGCAAACATCGTTCTTCTCTGCCACAGCTGTTACAGCTGTGGCAGAGAAGAATGATTTGTCTTCTATATGTTCTCAATGGGGTCGGTGCTGCTGCCGCCGGCCCCATTGAGCGCATATAGAGAAGAGAACAGGAATCGCAGATCGCAGATAGGTGCGATCTGCGATTTCTGTTCTATAATTTATCGGATGAGCGCATAAAAAGCGCTCATGTGTCCGATACCATTGCAAAGCAATGGTTTTAAAAAATCGCCGGATGCATGCTCATGCGCAAATCGCACGAAAAAACGCCCGTCTGACTAAGGCCTTATGGTGGTTTTTCCTTCGTCATTTATCAGGCGAGTGGCACAGACAAGAGGGTGGATGCGTCCTTATCAGGGCGGGCCATCCACTAGTAAGTAGGGGTCGATACCTCCTAGTTCCCCATGGGAAAAGTTTCCCTCCTTTGTTTATTTTGTCCTCCTACTGCAGGAGGTTCCTGGTTGTGTGTTCTGTACATTGCCAGAGAGTTTATATTTTGGTTTCCAGTTATTCAACGCACAAAGCGGATGTGACAATAACCTTTGCATGAAGTTTGGTATGTTCTCTTTGTGTTTGTGTGGGTGTGTTCTTCATAATAATCAACTTTATTTATATAGTGCATACATTGAGGAAAAGGAGGCAGAAGAAGCTTGGTGGCTCAGTAGTTAATACTGTTGCATTGGGTTGTTAGGTTCAAATTTGACCAAGGACAACATCTGCATGGAGTTTGTATGCTCTTCCTGTATTTGTGTGAGTTTCCTCCCACACTCCAAAAACATACTAATAGGCGAATATAGACTGTGAGTCCCAATGGGGACAGAAAATATCAAGTAATGTAATATGTATGTGCTATATAAATAAAGGTGATTATTATGAAACACAAGGAGAACATACAAGCTCCATACAGATATTGTCCTCGGTCAGGTTTGAACCTAGAACCCCACTGCTGCTAACTGCTGAGCCACAGTAGAAACTCCTCTTCCTTATCTTTAAAATGGAGGTTTGAATTATGGAACTAAATTAGAAAATGATTTGGATTAAAAGAAATTAGAGATGAGCGAGCATGCTCGGTAAGGGAAATTACTCAAGCGAGCATCGGCATTTTCGAGTAACTGCCTGCTCGTCCGAAAAGATTCAGGGGGGGGGGGCATCGGGGGTGAGCGGGGGGTTGCGTGGAGGAGCAGGGGGGAGCGGGGGGAAGAGAGATCTCCCTCCAGTTCCCCCCCGCAGCAGGCAGTTACTCGAAAATGCTGTGCTCGCTCGAGTAATTTCCCTTACCGAGCATGCTCACTCATCTCTAAAAGAAATGTAAAACTGTGCTTGAGTACCATTATCTAATCATTATGCAAGACTAAAGCAAATGTCCTTGATGTAATATAGCGATACAAAAACTTCTCCGTAAAATGCTTTATGCTTATTAGAAATGCACAACTTCCTCATCTATAATGGTCCCCCAGAACTGTTCTGTTCTTATTATACTGCGATGGATACAATAGTATCTGTAAGCATAAACCTAATAATTTACTCTCCATATGATTTATGGAAAATATTAGTAAATAAACAGTTGTTAAAAGAAGAATAAAATCCAGATAATATTGTGACAGAATTGTGTGGAATACAGGGAAAAAAAGAACGCTATTAGTAATGAATATTTTACTCATTATGATTCTCTATTGTATTATTATATTTACTTCTTTGTGAATTATTGTGAAATAATACAATTATATTTACTTCTTTTCTATTGTGTAGATAAAAATCTACTGTCCACCTATGTACTTTAGATGTAGCTATCCAGAATCCCATGGATGTATTATGAATATTTTCTGAAACCCATGGACACATTATGGGGAAGTTGGTGCTAATTTCTGATTAATTGATATCATACTGATTTGCTTATATTATTGTGTCAAAGAAAAAAGTGGACGTCCATCTCTGAAGACATAATTATTACTACTCAGTGCTGAACATGACTCCTGATCCCCGTGGATACATTGTGCAGAAGGTGGTACTCATTTCCCATAATTGACTTCATGCTGATTTGCTGATATAGTTCATTCTTATGAGGTCGCATGAAAGAGGTTCAAAAACATGCTGGATTTTCCATAGAAATGGAGGCACACAAAGTACACACATTTCTAATTTCACACTGTAATTAGCTCATGGATAATATTTGCTTGGGAGCATTCTCTAGAAAAACACGAACATAAAAAGTTACTTATTTGTATTATAACTTAAATCCTGAAAACTCTTCATTTATATTAAGTAAGGTTGTTCATAACTTAGAAATCATTGTTTATGAATCAAATGTATGGTATGTGTCACATTTCGACAATCATGCAATATCACACTTGGAAAAAGCAGAATTAGAAATGTCAATGGCAGTCATAAGTCATAGACATGTACAGTGAGCCACTTCTTTGAGAAGACCACCCTTTATCTAGACCAGATGTTCTGTCACAGATTTTCTATGATCATTTACCTTATATACAGTATTTTGGCCTCTTCTTTTAGAGGATCCTCCCTGTAGACCATTTTTTAATGCAATTTTGGTTGGTGTTCTTAAAGACATTTAATTACATATATGACCTTCAATTTCTGACATATTATTCAAATGCTATATGGTAACTTTAAGATACTCCTCTAGAGCTGTAGATCTTGTGATCCTGTTGGGTTTTAACTCAGTGTCCTAATCTCTTGACCTTTGTTGGCTATGGATTGTTGGACCTGAGGAGAACCCTTTACTGGAAGTGTCCCTATAGAATCGGAGCAGTTCTAGACTGCTAACTGGGGAAACAGAATGCTCTCTCAGTTCAACAAAGCCCTGGAAAGACTATTTTCCAACCAGACGCATGCCCTGCCATTATCTGTTCGGTGGCGTTGCCCTGTGAATTTAACAGAGACTGTAACTAATATGCTGTGTGCCTTCAGCGAGAGAGAGATAGAGAGACTGTAATCAATACCTTATGTGCCCTATTCAGAGACTGTTCATTGCTACTATCAACCACTAAGCTCCGTGCCTTTAAGAGATTCTGTAATCACAAAACCTTGTACTTATTGTGACTGCAACCATTAAGCGTTGCACCCACCGTGGGGTAAAGTTGCTAAAGTTTATTACTGTGTGTCTGTCTCATCACTGCGCCATCCTCGAGTGGGGATCCATGTATAGGATCAAGGGTCACACACAAAACTGACTCTCTTAGACCCTTATATAGAATAGGAACCTCAGTCAACGGTTCCCTGACATGACTACAGCCTCTGCATCCCAAATACTTGGATAATGCACACAATGATATCTCATCACAGGGCTGTGTTTAACCATAAAGCAAACAGTGCTCCTGCATCGGGTCCACAAAGGACCACAACACAATAATAGAAGAAGAATGTTACAGTACAGAGATGAGCACAGATATGTAGCAGAATGGCCGTTAGACCCTGTCATGTCCTAAGGCCCAGGTGTAACCGCACCCCCACAATTACACCCCTAATGTTTATATAGGGCACCATTGAAAGCTTATTTATTGCCTCATTGAGAACAAGTGGTTTCTCATTTTCAGTTTACTATTAATAATATTCATGACTATAAAGTTATTGTTTTGTCTGTAAATGTGTATTTCTAATGCGTTTAAGTCAATTCACAGTATGTACTCATAATTTTGGATATCTTCCAGTTTATAGTAGATATTATAATATTCTAAAATATAGAAAAGGTATAATGGCAGGATTACTGCTTGATTCTGGCACTTGCTGAATGTTCTTCTCAAGACTGAGAGGTTTATTAGAAACGAAGCTGTGCTATACAACTGTTCCCATCAAGGGGTTCATCTCCTCCCTTTTCATACATCAGTATAGTTAGATTCCAGACTTTCGATAATGTTTTAACAGACCAAGTTGAAAATTCTTTTTAAGACTTTCTAGAGCTTTATCTTTTGCGAGTTTTCATGGTCAATACTGCAGGATTCATTTATGGTTGCCATTATTACACATTTTCAGAGGAACAACAATCTACCGGTATGTATAATGTGGCTATTTCATGGGATCCATTTAAGTCTGATTTCGTACCTCATTTCCGAACTGATGAAGGAAATGAGAAAATTCAGCAAAGACAATATAAGTAGTTTTGTGAATGTTACTGTATATTTCAGTATGATTGCACCTATTGTGCAAAAACAGGCATTATTTAGAAAGTGAATAGGAAAAAATTTAGAATGACTTATGTATCTCTTCACTTAATTATAATTGGCACTGTATAGTTCCAAGTCACAATGAATAAACTGGATTGCTAGAATAAAGGCTGATATGAATCAAAGTAGGTGGTCATGTATGTGTTCGTAGCAAACTTTGCAGTTTACTTTGTTAGAGTTGGAATTACCACTGGAGGCACCGGGGTCCGGTTGCTGCGAGGGCCCAGGCTGGCGTCTCTGTTCGGGGTTCTCCCACTCTAGTGGTTGGTTGCGGCGGCTGGCGGCGCGTCATGCGCTAGCGCGCCTGTCCGCTGGTTGCTCGCACGGTGCTTCGGTCAGTGCTCGCTGCCGGGGGAGGCGGTTTTATGATTCCCCCCGGTTGTCATGTGACTTCTCCCCGCCCTCTGGGTGGGAAGTTCTGCATTTAACCTAGTTGGCCCAGTCTCTCTTGCCAGTGTTTGGTTTTGACCTTGTCTGCCTGCACCTGCAATTCATCTGACTTGTCTTCTTGTGTTTATGACCTCGGCTGTGCATTTGACTCTGACTCTGTTTTCCCTTTCTGTACTGCGCACGTGTTTTCCCGGTTTGACCTAGCTTGTTCTGACTACTCTCTGGTTTGTGTGTTGTGGTGTCTTGTCAGCTACTCGGTGCTCACCTACGGTCTCCCTGTCCCTCTTCCCTTGGGGTCCCTGTCATTAGAGCAGCAGTTGCCACTCTTTGGCTTAGCCCAGAAGGGCAAGTAGTTAGGGACATGGGAGAGGGCTGGCGTAGGGATTCCCTGACCATCTGTCCCTGTCAGTCCCCTAACATACTTGTTGTGTACATAAGTCACTTATTATTAGCCAGTAAATACCAATAATGTTTTCAATAGTAATTATATTTATTTGAGTATTATTTCTAAACACGACTGGGTCTACAAGATTGAGTATTGTAGGTATTAATTCAACAAAATCTGCTAATAGAAGTGGAATCTGGGGAAGCTGATCTGTCAGTATAATATGCAGGCATAGTTAAAGAGGTTGTCTTATGAAGGTTGTCTCTTGTTTAGAAATTCTAACGTAACAATTGGTTAAATATGGTTGAGAGTTGCTTCTCTCATCCTCGACAAACAGCAGGTATTGCTTGGAGGAGCCATTGGCAGTCACACGTTTCCTCTGCAGTGGCTCCATTATATTGTAGTCATTCATCGCAGTTACTTTATTCTTAGAGAGTGGCTCTCTGTTCTGGCACATATACCTTAGTAGTTTTATCAGTCAAAGTATTCATGATAACGCAGAGGAATTTTTTTTACCATGGTGGAAAATTTTCATCAACAGTGGAATAAGTTCGCTTGTTGTTCAAGGTAGGGTTTTCAGAATGTCCTTTTCCCCTCAGACTTTAATGTAAGCAGTACTCATAAGATGAAAGTTGGCCACATGACTGATTTTGGCCATTTTGGCCAATCATCGCTCACAATGGTCAACAGCAAAGTGACAATAAAGTGATGTTTGATCTTGATTTTTATGTCCACTGTAGGCTGAAGCTAAGCAATTATGGCTGTTCGTTCACCACTTTACACAAGCTCTTGGTTTAATATTGTGTGTCTAATGGTCTAGATTAGTCTGGCATGCGGATGGTCAAATTGTTTGTATGTGTTGTGGCTTGTTGGTCGCTACAGTGTCGTGGCATGTTGGCCATGATGCAAGGACAGGCCATTCACTTTGCCACTATGCAGGACACTGGTTGACACATGTTGTGTGGGGGTTGTTGGCTACTGCCAGTATCTGTATGCTGCATTCTGGTATTCTAATGTGCTTGGGACCATTGTTCTGTTGTATGACCTAGTTTCTGCCAAGCTTTAGTTTCTGAACAGAAGGCTCACATGTGACTTTAGAATACTTTGGTATACAGAGAAGTTTACTCAATGACTGCAAGGTGCCCAAGTTGTGTGCCTGCAAAACAAGGCCACACCGTTACTCCTCCACTACCATTGTTGACTGTTGGAATGAAGTGTTTGTGTGGAAATTCTGCATTTGGTTTTCACCAAAAACGATGCATTACAGCCAAACATCTTCACAAAGGTCTTGTCTGTCCATAGGATTTTATTTCAAAAGTTTTGTGGTTTATTCAAATCCAACTTTGCAAATTTTTGGTGTGTTGCCATATTCTTTCTGGAAAGAAGAGGCTTTATCCTGGTAACCCTTCCAAACAAGCCATACTTGTTCAGTCTTTTCCTAATTGTACTGTCATGAATTTGAACATTTACTATGCCAACTGAGGCCTTAAAGTATGAGATATAGTGCTAGATTTTTTTTGCATTTTCTCTGTATTGCACCATCTGCCCTTAGGGTGAACTTGCTAGGACGCCCAATCCTGGGAAGATTGTCAACTATCTTGAATGTTTTCTATTTGCGAATAATCTTTCTCATTATAGAATAACAAATACAAATTAGGGAAAGCGCCATAGCCATGGAGAAAAAAATGTAACAATCATAAAGGATTCTACTTACCGGGTGTCAGGCGGAGCAACAAAAAGTGTTTGTGTTCCGCCTGCACCGGGAAACCAAGTTCACCTTTCAAAGGTTTCTTTACCAGAGGGTCTTCTGTCTAATCCAAAAAAGCTTATAAAAATTTATTTAGTCGTCCAAGCTCTTCTGGAGAGCAGCAGCTTAAAGAATACCCCAACAAACACCAGATGGGGAAAAAAAGGAAAATACTAACAGAAAAAACCTTATAAGCTGCGCTACACCATTAACCCTTTGCATGCAATGGGAATAAGCTTCTAGAAACCTCCGTTCATAGCAAGCTAATTTTTATTCCCCAAAATACCATATACATGAACAATAAAAGCAACGCGTTTCAGCATCAACTGATGCCTTTATCAAGCTCAGAGTAATGCTATTACACCACACATATAAATACATAAACAGCATACCTTAATCCCATGTCCCAATAAGGAGCATCTGGCTTGATTCACGCTCCGTGCTGAACGCCGATCGAGCGCGAGTATGCAGGAGGCGGGGCTCCCTGAAGCTCCGTCACGTCATCTAGCTGATTACCCGGTGTACGTGCGTTCCACCCTGGGTAGCACGCTACGTTCTCGCAAACCACGCCCCCTACGCGTCAGTGATGATGGTGGTACGTAGCGTGCTACCCAGGGATTAAGGTATGCTGTTTATGTATTTATATGTGTGGTGTAATAGCATTACTCTGAGCTTGATAAAGGCATCAGTTGATGCTGAAACGCGTTGCTTTTATTGTTCATGTATATGGTATTTTGGGGAATAAAAATTAGCTTGCTATGAACGGAGGTTTCTAGAAGCTTATTCCCATTGCATGCAAAGGGTTAATGGTGTAGCGCAGCTTATAAGGTTTTTTCTGTTAGTATTTTCATTATAGAATAAAGGACACTAAATTATTTAGAGATGGCCTTATAGCCCTTGCCAGCTTGATGGGCAGCAACAATTGCTTCTCTAAGATCACTGCTGATGTTTTTCCTCCTTGGCATAGTGTTAACACATGCCTGAATGCCCCAGACCAGCAAACTGCCAAAACTTCTGCTTTTATAAAGGTGGTCACACTTTCTGATGATCAATTAATCAAGGACGTTTGATTAGCAACACCTGGCTGCTTCTTACCCTCTTAATTCCTGTTAAAGCAATAAGAGTATACTAAATTTTTTACACACTGTGAAAAATGTGTTAAATAATGACACAGTGTATTTTGTCATATGTTCTTGTTCATCTGAAGTTATATTTACCTAATTTTAAGACCTTCTAAGGACCAGATTTTTTTTTACTATATTCTGATATAGTTTTTCTCATGACTGTATGTGTCCTCCACTTTAGTGGCAAATCTCACTATATAATGTTCTGCCAGTAAAGAGATTAGACCAGCATCTTATCAGTTCAATTTTAATGAAGTGAAAGGAGTTGAAATGATTAGCTCTTGGCAAAAAAAACACAACAGTTAGGGCTCCTTTATACGAGTGCTGCAATTTTCGGTTGGCCACATCATGGCCGCTGCACAGCCGAAAATCGCATGAACAAGAGGCGGCTGTGACCAAGTCACGGCTGCATCTCCCATTTACACACCCATTTAGATGGCATGGGTGCAGCGTGTATACACTGCACCCGGAATACCATTGGGTGGGCGGAAAGAGTTTAACTCTGCTAAACTGCCTCCCCCTCTCCGGCTTCGCTGGCTGTCGGCAAGGGTAGCGCGCAGGACGGGGCGGTAGCTAGTATTTTAAACTCCTAGTGTGCTAATCTCCATCCCACCCCCTCCCCTTGCTGGCAGCCGGCAAGGGGCGGATAGGGGGAGGGAAGAGGGAGGGAGTTTAGCAAAGCCTCTGAGCTAAACTCCCTCCCTCCTTACTTTTCCCCCAGCTCCCATAAACGTCTATGAAACTGGCCGCTGTATTCCAGACTGAAGATAGTTCCAGAACTATCTTTTATGGCCAGTGTAAAAATGGCTGACCGGAATAAGCACCATGTGTGCTATCTTTTCAGGTCGGTCGTTTTTATGTATCGGAAAATCGGCCATCTGAACTGATGCATTGGAATCCAATGCATCAGGCGGATGCATATATCGTCCGGCCGTGAAAACGTGGCCGATATACATTCGTGTGAATAAGCCCTTAAAGTGAGATGAATTACTAACTGATGACAGGGGATACAAAAGGTATTAAAATGGGGACCTATGTTCTCAGGTATTGCAGTAATGATGGGTTAATCAGAATAAATATATTTGGTATTATTATGCATAAGAATGTGAGAAGATTTTTTGTATAAATTTGTCTTTTCAAATTTACATTGAATTAGAAATAAAAAAAATGAAGGAACATTGAATCTTCTCTATATAAAATTAAAAGATATTGGCCCTTTTCTGGTACCATAAAGTCCAATATATGCCACTAAAATAGGCATCAAATGATTAACCCTTAGCGTGTATTGTTTTGTAAATATGAAATGTTGATGTGGAAATTTAGGCATCAAAGGCCTTGGTTATAAAGTAGCTATAGGTCAGCTTCAGGCCTTAGTCAGACGGGCGTTTTTAGCCGCGATTTGCGCATGCGCATGCGTCCGGCGATTTTATAAAACCATTGCTTTGCAATGGTATCGGACACATGAGCGCTTTTTATGCGCTCGTCCGATAAATTATAGAACAAAAAATCGCAGATCGCACCTATCTGCGATCTGCGATTCCTGTTCTCTTCTCTATATGCGCTCAATGGGGCCGGCGGCAGCAGCGCCGACCCCATTGAGAACATATAGAAGACAAATCATTCTTCTCTGCCACAGCTGTAACAGCTGTGGCAGAGAAGAACGATATTTGCCTATTGAATTCAATGGAGCGGCAATACAGCCGCTCCATTGAAAGCAATGGGCTGCCGGCGTGCGTGGGGTGAATTGTCGGGAAGGGGTTAAATATATAAGCCCTTCCCTGCAATTCATCCTAAAATGTGTTAAAATAAAAAAAAATTGTATACTCACCTTTCCGCTGCAGCCGGAGTCCAGCCGCGGCCGCTGTCAGTTCTCCTGAACTGCTTCTCGGCACTATTCAGCCGGCGGGGCTTTAAAATCCCCGCCTGCTGAATGATCTGCCTCTGATTGGTCATAGCCCTGACCAATCAGAGGCCGGTTTCACTCACACACCCATTCATGAATTCATGAATGGGTGAGTGACTGCTGCCTCTCAGCGCTGAGCCAATCAGGGGCAGGTCTGACTCGCATCCTTTCATGAATTCATGAATGGGTGTGAGTGAGGCATGCCTCTGATTGGCTCAGCGCTGAGCCAATCAGGGGGCAGGTCTGACTCACACCCCCTTCACACCCACTGCAGGACGGCCGCACGGAGCTCCGGCTGCCGGGAGAAGGTGAGTATACAATTTTTTTTTATTTGAACACATTTTAGGATGAATTGCAGGGAAGGGCTTATATATTTAAGCCCTTACTGACAATTCATCCCGGGCTCGCCCGCAGCGCATTGCTTTAAATGGAGGCGGCTCTATTGCCGTCTCCATTGAATGCAATGCGCTGGACAGCTCCGGCCCGTTTCTAATGAAACGCGGCTAGGAGCAGATTTTCGGGCGATTTGCGGGCGACTTGCGCGCACCGGTCACGCGATTTGCGGATGCGCATCCGTCATGCGATCCGCAAATCGCGCGAAAAAACGCCCGTCTGACTAAGGCCTTAACATGTAACAGCTCCGTCAGAAGCATGGTCACCAGTGAAATTGGTTATAATGGAGAGTAATTCGTATATGTTGTAAAATTGCTTCTCCCCATTGTTGTCCCAAAGGGCGATCTAATCTGCCTACCCCTCATCCTAGCTCTGAACTCCATGCAAAGATCTCTGCAGATAGAAAGTTGTCCACTGCTCATCCATCTGAGAGAGCAAGAATGCAGTCTGTAGACAGTTCAAGAATGAATAGACAGGGCGTAGCCAGGGGCGTAACTATAGAGGATGCAGGGGATGCGGTTGCACCCGGGCCCAGGAGCCTCAGGGGCCCATAAGGCCTCCCTTCTCCATATAGGAAGCCCAGTACTATGAATAAAGCATTATAGTTGGGAGCCCTGTTCCAGGTTTTGCATTGGGGCCCAGGAGCTTCAAATTACGCCTCTGGGCGTAGCCATAGGGGTGCATGGACAGCAGTTGCTGCTGGGCCCTGCAGCCTTATGGGGGCCCATGGGTCCCTCTATCACATAACCAATCACCAGTATTATGAATGGCACATAGTAGGTGGGGACTCCACTTCAGAGTTTGCACTGGAGCCCAAGTGTTTCTAGTTATGCCTTCACTGACAAACATCCCACTGACCAATAGTACCAGTGAGGTATCTTCCTGTAAATGGCTGCCTTTAGTTATATTTTTCTTTCTAAGAGTAACACAAGGGCTCCCTGCAATTACGTTTCTAGGGCTGTTAATAGTGTTTGATTGGCTGCACTAAGGGCTAGTTCACATGAGCGTCATTTAACGCAGAGTAGGCGTGTCAAAAAAATTGCACCTAAAATAACCAATGATTTCCTATGGGTTCTTTAAGACAAACGATTTTTTGATGTGCCTAAAAAAATTATGCGTCAAAAGGAAGCGCTATAAGCACTTTTTTTTAACACCAATGTTTCTCTCCTTCAAAAGATAGCACTTGTCCTATCTTTTCACGGCAGAACGCAGAAGACTCCATAGACTCCTATGGGAGTCTATGTGAGCCAGTCGGCAAAGGGAGGGGGAGGGAGTTTAACAGCGACTAGCACTGTTAAACAATGACAGGTGCCTCTAATGAGGCATTTCAAGTCATATACATTGTTTTGCCCAGCAAGGGATTTCAGGGCTGCAGCGTCAGAGCACTGCAAGACGCCACAACCAGGTGTGTAAAATTGAGAATAATAGCCGTGACTTGGTTGCAGCTATTCTTTGTTCATGCGATTTTAAGCCGATAGCTGCGATTTTTTAGTGTGGCTATCATAGGGCTAAAATGACGTTCGTGTGAAGGAGGCCTTAGGCTGCTATGACATGCATTCTGGAGGCAGCCACTAGCACTCATGTTTTCCCGACAACTACCAGGCTGAATCTGCAAGAGCAAATGCAGCCCAGCAATCCTTGCTATTACACATGCCTAGTGGAGGTTATATTCATCCCATGTATTATGCTGGCCTTTATAGTTTTTGACAAATTGGCATCACATGTGGGATGTGACAAACAATTCTTTGCACTTGCTGGTGCTTTGTCATCTAATGTTTTTCTTTGACAGATGAATGGTTTGGGAATATACTGTCTATTCTCATAATGATCATTGATCTGTATAGAATAATAGATCTCATATGCAACTGTGCTGATGACAGTGGGTGGAAGTGCAAGATATGTTTAGTTTTTTTCCTTCTGTCTTCTAGGATACATCATTGGCAACACTCTGTCTTTAGTACTTTGTTACTCAATGGTGATCATCGACCTTTATGGAAATAACGTAACTATCCATCTCTTTTCCCCGTAAAACCTTTAATATCCATATGACAAGGGCTCTATGTAAAAAGCACTTTATGTTAAGATGTTCATAATTACGTTTTTCAAGGTTCACATAGTTCACAAAATTAAATGCGCATTACGTACATGCAGTGACAATGGCTACAATGGGGGATATAGAAATTGTATGTATGTTAAGCTTTCCATGTCATATTTATCAACTACTTAGGTGGGAATCCACAGAATTCCCATCTCTGCACATACTTTACTTGGAGCAATTTTAACTTTTCCCATGTCCATTAGACCTTACAACCTAATTTTGCTCGGCCAATTGCTCCCATGGTGAGATCATTAAGTAAATTATTTTAAGATCAAACAGCCTGCGGTGACAATAGAGTCCCATGTAAGGTAAATGCTTCAAAGATCCCCCTTTCAAATTATAGTTCTACAGGCTATTCATCACCTCTCGATGGGGCTTGCCCACTATTACTTGGCTTTTGCTTCGGGCTAAGGTAGCACCACTAATTGGCCTTTGTAACAAAACTGACCTGTGGACAGGATAAAACTTGTTTAGAGATTAAAGTATAAAAAAAATTATTCAAGGTTAAAAACACATGAATACTGCAAGTACGTCACCATAAAAAGAGAGTGAATGAATGTCTTCCTCTGGGGTTGTTAATTCGAAAGAATGTGCTCATATACAGCTTGGCTGAAACAAAGGCTCCTTCAGGTATATTGGTCCACTTTCAGCTGATGGACGGCTTGGCCTGTCATTTTCTACATTTCTTTCCAGTTCTTCTCACTAAAGGACTTTGATCTTTGAGAATAATAGCCGGGGAACAGTTTATCCGCTCTCTACAGGTGCAGAGATTTTCTGACAGGTTACGGGCCTTGCTTTTTTTTAGTCATATGCATACAAATAGATATTGTGCAGGTCAGAGGCATAACTTGAAGCTCCTGGGCCCCAATGCAAAACCTGTAATAGGGCCCCAACTACAATGCTTTATTCATAGTACTGGGCTCCCTATATGGAGAAGAGAGGCCTTATGGACCCCCTGAGGCTCCTGGGCCTGGGTGCAACCGCACCCCCTGCATCATCTATAGTTACGCCCCTGGTGCAGGTACAAATGCTCCAAGTAAAAGTAGAATTGTACGAATGAAGCAACTTGATGAGGTTGCATGAATTAAAGACAGGTAGATTTAGTAGACTTTCATCTGGGAATTAGGTTTCTGAAATTAGAGCTAAAAGGAACATTGAAAAATTAAATACAGTAAGAGCATCAGCTGCTTCAGTTGCAGAAGAAAGGGTGTCATTTAGCATGTATGTGAAGCCCATGCTTCCCAAAGGGTTCTTTAATATGAGTGATGTTTTATAGCCTGCTACATTGCGAGAATACAAAATTGCTGCATACTCTATACAGCCGCGATTTGCGAAGTTTTGTAGGCCATGTTTTCCTATGGAACCTTCCTTTGTGTTGCATCGCATCGCACAAAAATGCAAGTTTTCGTATGGTGCGATGCAACTCTTACAGTAGGAAATCTTACTGTGAAAGCCCTAAAATAAGCCATAGCTGTATCAAAAAGATACATTACCTATCAGGTGCTGTCAGCTCTGGCGTGCGTCTCCTCCGCAGGTACCCAGCACACTTTTCTGTAGTCTTCAGGCAGGCCTTACTGGATTGGAGATCGATGAATGGCTGTGATTGGTTCATTGAGTGCTGGTTCTGATTGGCTGAGCACTGGAGAACCAATCACAGCCAGTGCTTCCTGGAGGCGGGGATTTTAAACCTCCTATCCAGGAAGGGCTGCCTGAAGACTACAGAAAAGTGTGCCAGAGCTGCAGAGATGATGCACACCAGAACTGACAGTGCCTGATAGGTGATGTATTATTATTATTTTTTTATGCAAATGAGGCTTATTTTTAGGGTAGGGCTTATATTTCAAGACCCCCCCCTCGAAAATCCTGGCAATAGAGCGCAACAAAGTTGTTCGACTTTGTAGCGCTATGTGCGACTTTGTAGCGACACAAAATCCCGATATTGCCATAAGAAAATGCAGTGATATCGCACAGAACACAGATGCATTATCGCTGCGATTTTCTCATGTGAAAGCGGCCTTAAAGACTATATTTAGTCTATATTGTCTAAAACTTCCTAATAAATATTCAAGACAGCTAGAATTTGAGATTTCTCCTCCAATGTCCTGTTCTATTTTCTGATCACTCATGCTTATAAGAGTTAATCAGCTAATAATAATGATTTATAATATAGCAGGGGCCCACAACCGGTGGCTTCCAAGTTCCTGGCCTGCGGCTCAAGGGTTGTCTGCTTGGAACAAATTTAGTCAGCAACATTTATGGTGGGTACGGTCTAAATTTGGCCCTGCATGAATTTCCGTAGTGCAGAAGGCTCTAGTTGACGTAAGAGAGGTGGAGCAATGAAATGCTGTTACGGTATAATGACTGCTTCCTCCTTTTCCATAGTGAAACATCACCCCAGAGCCTTTCTTTACCACTGATTATAGAGTGTGACCACCTGCGGCGCTAACTTTTTGGAAGGGTGGGATGTCACGGGGGACATGATGCAGCAGGAAGGGTGGGGGCTGCATTGGCCTGCAAGTTCTTGGGCTTAGTCTGCATATACAGAAAGGAGAGTGGGAGGCAGATATAATTCTTGGTGGCTTCTTAGCTGGAGTGTCTGTGAACAGAGCCTAATTTAGATAAATAAAGTAAAATGGTGCCTTCTAAGCATTTTTTGTGTGCTGCCCTTCTTTCCACCAGGGGTCCCACTACCTCTGCTCACCCTCTCTACAAGATGCTTCACTGTCTCTGCTGTCCTCCTTTCTAATACATGCTTAATTGTCCCTGCCACCATTCTAAAATGTGCCTCCCGGTTCATACTCCCCCTCTCCCACTAGAAGCATAGCTGTCCCTACCTCCAAATCCTCCTCCCACCAGTTGCCATTATGCCCTTATTTTCTCCTTCCTAGTGCATTGCTGTCCATTCCTGGTGAATGTGGTTCATGACCATCTATGGCTCTCAAGATAAAAAAGGTGGGTGTTTGATCTGTTGGAAAACTACAGCTCATAACATACTCTGATAGTCCTTGGCACCTTTGCAGAGTTGTAACCATCAAGGGAGCCGGGCACACTTGTGTGAGCATGTTTCATATGACAAATTCAGTTATGTAATAGCAAGTATTGCACCATCTAATAAAACTGTTTGAAACTATCTACTATATGATAAAGCCATCTGGAACTAGCACAACTAATAAATGGGTTTTCCACGCAAATACAATTGATGACTTATTCTCAGGATAGGTCATTAATAGTTGACTGGCTGAGTTCTGCTACTTGGGACCTCAGTCAATCAGCCGATCGGGCGCCTGTTATCATGTCAGTGCTGCAATACAAAGGGAATAGAGCAGAAGTAGTTGGCTCCGATACTTGTGTAGTGGTTAGCGCTTTAATTGTAGACGCAGCTCTCATTGATTTTAATGATAGCTCCACCTGGAGTTACAAGTGCCAGCTACTACGCAGAGATCAGGGCAGCAGTTTCCGCTCAGATCCCTGTGTAGCACAACGCTGACAGCGGGCACTCAATCAGCTGATTGGCTGGGGTCCCAAATGGCAGACCTCAGCCGATCAACTACTGATGACCAATAGGTCATCAATAGTATTTGCATGGAAATAGGAATCAGATACAGATTCACAGACTAGGAGGACTTTAATAGCTTAGGAAGAAATTGGGCAAGTCAGAAATTCTAAGCAGAAGTATCACTAATTTGACTGAATTGCTTTGCTAGTAAAATTGTTACGTCAAAGACTCTACCTTGAGCTCCGGTTGATTTGGACAATTAAAACATTTTATTTTAATTTCGACTCTTAATAACTCATTTATTCAGCACATTTTTAAATATCAACACGAGTCTGATTATTATTATTGAATACAATACTAAAGCTCGAGCTCTCCATTGTTTCAGAGCACGATTTCAAAAATATTCGGCGCTCTCCCATCCCTTGAATAAAACTTCTTTAAAAGACTTTCAGTATATAGAAACACTGACTATTCACTAGGAATATGATTATTTTGTCTGCTTGACATTTTACACCGACGATCAAAATGTACTTATGTTAATTCAAATTCTCTAAATTCTCTATTTTCAAATTCAGAAAGTGTGAAAAGGCTTTGTCCAGCGTCTTTAAATGTTAACAGAATCATGTTACACAGGAAGGTATGATAAGCTACTTCATGCATATCATATTTATGTAATCTTACAGCAAATCAACAAATCTTGCCAGCATTTCAGAATAGCCGCAGAATAATGAGTATAATGCACAAGGACACAAACTGCTTACTTTCTAACACACACATATAAATAAGATAATAAAAATATTTTATTCACCCCTATGGGTGATATGCGTCTTCCTCAACCTTGGGTCCTGCCCAGAATCTTCGCTGTTCCTAGTATTACACTCTTCTGAATAGACTCCAAAGGAAAAGAAAAATGACCAAAGCACTTCCTGGGAAAAAGGAGGAATCCACTTGGTGGATATTATTTCATATAGTTTAATGCTCTTCTGAATAGGGTGCTCAGATATTGTTTCTGGGATTTGTTGGAGCTATTCCCATAGCTTAAGAGTCACAGCCCCAAGTGCTCCAACCACCACTGGTGCCACTTTGGCCTTCACTTTCCCCATCCTCTCTAGTTCTTCTTTCAGGCCTTCTTCTCCAACTTTTCATAATCTTTTTTCACGATGTTGCAGTCTCTTGGTAGTACTACATCTATCACAACTGCTGTCTTCTGGTCCTTGTCTATCACCTGGTTGCTTGGCCAATACCTGTTTGTCTGTCTGTCTGTATGTCCCACAGGATCTTAGCCCTGTTATTCTCCACAACTTTCGTCAGAGTCTTCCATCTGGATTTGACAGTGTTTAGTCCATATGCTGTGCAGATATTCCTGTATGCAATGTCTGCTACCTGGTTGTTCAGTTTAGTGTATGCTGTTCCTGCTTGCATCTTGCATCATGCCACTATATGTTATACTATCTCTGAGGCCTCTCCGCACGCACAAAAAAATCATACCAGTTCTATTTTGTACGCATTTGTGCACCAAATAGCCCCATAGAGGCGCACATATATACACGCGGGTATACGCAATACGCTGTGCAAGCCCATGCATACCGACACCTCCTTTGACTTAATAGCTATTTAAATCAGGGTGGGGATGATTCCCTCTCCTATGTTAACTGGCGGTGCCTGCACAAATATGCACAGTATTGTGCACAAAATACCCACATTCAATGCGCAAAAAAGTTGCGCAAGAGCGAGCATATTCCGCCCTCATTCTACGTTTGTAAGAAATGATCATAAATTATACAGCCATGAGAATAGATACATAAATGTACTTATATCGCACCTTGGATCCTGTCTAGTGTGGTAGATCCCTGCTTCTATGAATTTGGTGCTCAGTGCCTGTTCTTGTGCTGCTAAGATCAGTGCCTCAGTACTGCCTTTGAGTCCAGCCTTCTCCAGCAACTGGTGGGATATCCCAATGTCAGCCACTTCAACTGTCTGTCAGTGGTAAATCCCATGCAGGGGCTTATCTTGCCGTAGTCCTTCTTTCATTTGTTCTTCCTTCTATGTCTGCTCCTTTATCCTCAGGCATTCTCTGAGCAGTTCATCTTTGGCTGCCATCCAATTGATGTACTCCTGGATGCTCTGAGTTTCATTTAGGATGGTGACTTTAACCCCCATCAGTCCTCATCCACCCTCTTTCTGTTTGGTGTACAGTCTCTGAATGGGGACGTGGGGTGGAAGCCTCTCTACATTGTGAGGATCTTTTGGGTCACATCGGCAGCATCAATTTCTTCTTTTGGCCAGCTCACTATAGCAGCAGGGTATCTGTCAAGGTGTACTTGTTGATGGCATGGATCTTGTTTTTCTCATTGAGATGGCTCTTTAGGACCTGTCTCACTCTTTGGTAGTACTTGGATATTGTTGTCTTCCTTGCCTCTCCATCAAGGTTCCCATGAGATTGTGGGATACCAAGGTACTTGTAGTTGGTCTGTATGTCTATGTGCCCTGCTGGCTATTCCACCACATCTGTCTTAACATTCTTGCCTCTTTTTACCACCATCCAGCCACACTTCTCCAGTCTGAATGACATTCCATTGTCCTCACTATAAATCTGTGTTAGATGGAACAGTGAGTCAATGTCTCATTTGCTCTTGCAAATAAGGGGGATGGAACAATAACTCAGCAGCGCCACCTATTGGAAGGCAGCATTCCTGCAAGTCAATGTTAGACTCTTTATAACAATGACTGTGAATTGAAAGCCAAGCCAGAATCCATACACAGACAGCTGTTGGGGAGCTTGCCCCTCATCAGTGTGCAGTAGGTTTCTGGCTTGGCTAGCGAGAGGCCTGTGATGTGGGTCAGGAGTATGCTGACAGCTTGACTTACAGCTTGACTTCATCCATGTAGAACACGTGACTGCTGGTAGTTTCACTCTTGAACTTGTATCCATATCCAGTTTTTGTGATTATCTAGCTGAGAGGATTAAAGCAATAGAGACAGTGCATCACTTTGGTATATGCTGCACTTAATGGTGACTTGTGCTAGCTGTCCTGAGTTGAGTTCCAGTGTTGTCTTGCACAATGTCATTGAGTTTTTGAGGAAAGTTCTTAGTGTCCTGTTGACTTTTGTAGAGCACCAGGAATTCACAGATCCCCATGTGTGGCATTGAGTCACAGACTTTCCTGTAGTCAATCCAGGCTCTGAATCTTGATTCTTGGGCAACTGCTTTATCTTTGAGCAACTGGTGTTTTATTCTTCAGGTGGTGTTTCCTATGCCCTTCTGAGATGTGCTCATGTATTAACCTATATGGTTCTGCAGGTTGGCTGTTATGATGCCTGAGAAGACTTCCCATGTTGTGGGGAGGCAGGTTATTGGGTGGTAGCTGGATGTTGCGATTCCCTTGCGATCAGCACTGTCCTTCCTTGTGTTAGCCAGGCTAGGTTGGAGCCTGCTGCTGTCAACTGGTTCATCTGTGCTGCTAAATGTTCACGTACTGCTGTTAGTTTCTTTAGGCAGTAGGGGTGGATCATGTCTGGCCATGGTGCTGTCTTGCTCTTCATGTTCTTGATCCACTATTGGATGTCTGTTACTGTGATTGGTAATTGGTTCCTGTTCTGGGAAATTGCTGTTCTCCATTCTAAGGTTCTGCAGCCAGTTTCCAGTGGTGTTATGTGTATTCTCTTTTTCCCATTTGTTTTTCCAGTATTGTTCAGTTTCTTGTCTTGGTGGTTTTGCTGTTACTGCGCTGTTACATTGCAGTTGGGAGTATATCTTGGATGGCTCTTTGAAGAATATTGCATTTTTTCCTTTTGGTCTCTGCTTCTCTAGTGTATCTCCTTAGTCTGTCAGCCAGTGCTGTGAGCCGTTGTTTAGCAGTCTCTATGGCTTCAGATGGTTACTAGACAAATATAAGGGCCTGACTCCAAGTGTTATCCTTAATTTGCACATCCTTCTTAAGTTCCACCAGCTGACTATCTTCTCAATGGGTTGCCTTGATCTTAGCCTCCAATCTAATTTTCCAAGGGGGCTATGTACTCCTGTTCTTGATTATGGATCCAAGCATTTCTAGGATCACAATGAATTCAGTGTATAGCAGTTCAATGGTTTGAATTATGGTGGTAGAAGCCAATGTTGTGATAGCTCTGCTGGCACCTTCTTATATACTGTCTGATGGTACTTCTCTGCTGAGTTTGGGAATCATCCTCTTGAATGGACTGTAGCTATTTTATCCATGATATTTTGCTTCATATCAGCCACTGTGCTCTGCAACTGTGGGGTTGGCAGTGGAGTTCCAGCTCCAAGAGTTGGCTGAAAATTAAGTTGTTCCAGTTGTTCTAAACTGGGCATAGTTTGTCTATCTTGAGTTGTGAGAGTAGTTTCTTCTTTGCTATGTTGTAGCGTTGATGTAGGTCTTCTGTTCATCCATAATTTCTTCATATGCTTCATGTCATTAGCTAAAACAAAAACGGCTGTGTAGGAGGCCCAAAATTGGGTGAGAAACAGCCAAATTCTGCTACAAAGGTGAAGTTGCAGAAGACAGTTTCATGTCACAGGTCATACACCATGGCAAGACTGAGCACAGCAATGATACACAAGGTAGTTATACTGCATTAGCAAGGACTCTCCCATGCAAAGAATTCAAAGATGTGCTGTTCAAGCTATTTTGAAGAAGCAAAGAAATGGGCGACGTTGAAGACCGTAAACACAGTGGTTGACCGAGGAAACTTAGTGAAGCAGATGTAAGACACATTATGCTTACTTTCCATTGAAATCAGAAGATGTCCAGGAGCGTTATCAATTCAGAACTGGCAGAAACCAGTGGGATCCATAGACATCCATCTACTGTTAGAAGAAGCCTGGCTAGAAGTGGTCTTCATGGAAGAATTGTGGCCATAAAGCCATACCTTCAACATAGAAATGAGGACAAAGGACTCAACTATGGATGAAAACATAGGAAATGAGGTGCAGCAAGTGCTCTGGACTGATGAGTCAAAATTTGAAATATTTGGCTGTAACAGAAGGTAGTTTGCTTGCTGGAGGGCTGGAGAGCGCTACAATAATAAGTGTCTGCAGGCAACAGTAAGGCATGGTAGAGGTTCCTTGAAAGTTTGGGGCTCTTTTTCAGCAAATGGAGTTGGGGATTTCATCAGGATTAATGGTGTTCTCAATGTTAATAAATACAGGCAGACACTTATCCATCATGCAATATCACCAAGTAGGTATCTGATTGGCTCTAAATTTATTATGCAGCACGACAATGACCCAAACATACAGATATTTGTAACTATTTTCAGTATAAAGAAGAACAAGAAATCCTGGAAGCAATGATATTGCTCCCACAGAACCCTGATCTCATCATCATTGAGTCTGTCTGGAGTTACATGAAGAGGCAGAAGGATTTGAGCAAGCCTACACGCACAGAAGATTTGCAGTAAGTTCTCCAAGGTGTTTGTAACAATCTCCTTGCCTAGATCCTTAAAAAATTGTGTGCAAGTGTACCTAGAAGAATTGATACTGTTTTGAAGGCGGTCAGGTGGTCACACCAGATATTGTTCATTCGCTTTGTATTTTGCTATCTTTTCTCCTTTGGGAGAGCACCTTTTAATTCCCAGTCATTGTTACAAGGCTTGTATAAATAATCTAACTTTGGCTTGAAGGAATGCTGCCTTCCAATAGGTGGCACTGTGGAGGCATTATTCCATCTCCCTGAGGGCTCCCACCCACTGGTGATATTTTCTCCACTGCGATGCGATTCTAAAGTTAAAGTCTCGCATCTCAGTGCGAGAAAAAATCGGCATGACGCCGGGGATACCGGCAACATGCCGACATATCGACAGTCTTTTCAATGGGGCCAGCGGCAGCAGCACTAGCCCCATTGAAAAGACATGGAGAATGCCGGGGACTTCTGTCACAGCTGTGACAGCTGTGACAGCTGTGGCAGGAGTTTCCTTCATCCCTGCGGGGACCGCGGGGATGAAGGAATCCTCTGCCACAGCTGTCACAGCTGTCACAGCTGTGGCAGAAGTCCCCGGCATTCTATTCTATTGCTTTCAATGAGATCAGCACAGCTGCCGATCCCATTGAAAGCACTGCTTTGGCAAGCGCCGTGGAATGATTATCGGGGAAGGGCTTGAAATATAAGCCCTTCCCCAATAATCATCAATAAGTGTGAAAAAAAATTAAAAAAATTATACTCACCTCTCCTGCTCTCAGCCGCGTCCTCTTGCTGGCTCCCCGGCACTGCTACTGAGCTCTTTCAGCAGTCGGGGATTTAAAAATCCCTGCCTCCTGAAAGGGCTGTGCAGATTGGCTGAGGGCTCAGCCAATAGCAGCTACTGCTTAGCTATTGGCTGAGTGCTCAGCCAATCACACATAGCCCGTAGCTATTCATTCATGAATAGCTATATCTTAGCTATTCATGAATGTATAGCTAAGAGCTATCTGTCATTGGCTGAGTGCTCAGCCAATAGCTAAGCAGTAGCTGCTATTGGCTGAGCCCTCAGCCAATCTGCACATCCCTTTCAGGAGGCGGGGATTTTTAAATCCCCGACTGCTAAAAGAGCTCAGCAGCAGTGCTGGGGAGCCAGCAGGAGGACGCAGCTGAGAGCAGGAGAGGTGAGTATAATTTAAAAAAAATTTTTTTCACACTTATTGATGATTATTGGGGAAGGGCTTATATTTCAATATAAGGGCTTGCTGAAACCATTGATTTCAATGAGATCGGCAGCAAGAAAGAAAATATCGCCAGTGGGTGGGAGCCCTTATTTGCATATTACCCAGAGGGGAATGAATGGCCTTTTGAGTCTCCTCACTCAACGTCTAGGTACTCTCCCTAAGGAGAAAATATAGCGTTTCTGACCCCCCGTCCCAGGCCTCTTACTAGCAAAGCCAGACTCCTACTTTACACTGATGAATGGCAAAAACCCTGAAACAGCTGTATGTACATAGAGTCTGGCTTTGCTTTTAATTCCCAGTCATTGTTATAAGTCTTGTATAAAAAGTCTAACTTTGGCTTGAAGGAATGCTGCCTTCCAATAGGTGACACTGTGGAGGTTTTATTGCATCTCCTTTCTTTGCATTTTGTTAATGGCCAAAAATCCTTTTAATTACCATATTATATGATTTCAACGTGTTCATTCTTATTCCTTTTTTTTGCATTGGCGGGTACAAAACAGTTATACTGGCTCTGTTTTGTGCGCATTTGTGCAACATATATGCAGGTATGCACAATACGCTGTGCAAACCCTTACACACCGGCACCTCCTTTGGCTTAATACCCATTTAAATGAGGGTGGGGGTGATTCCCTCTCCCATGTAAACTGGCGGTACCTGCACAAACACGCACAATATTGTGCACAAAATACGCTTCCTCATTCACAGCGCAAAAAAAATGCTCAAGAGCGGGCATATTTTACCCTCATGCTTTGTTTTTTTAAGAAGTGAATAATACAGCCATGAGAATAGATACATAGATTTACATTAGCTCCGTATTACAGTCCTCAAAAAACAGACCAAATGCCGATCTAAAATACTCGTGTCTGAAAGTAGCCATAAGCTCTTCCTGTTCAGGGCCCTGTACATTAAATGTATTGGTCACTTGCAGCATGTCAAAAGTGATTGATATTCCTGCAGAGAAATCTGATGATTTCCGACTAAAGCTTTAATCATCAGGAATGCAAAAATATTGTTTTAACTTTGCAGGAAATACATAACCTGTGATCTTCCGAAGAGATAACTAACTACCTGACCGGGACTTCACTTGTGCACTGTCAAGTATTAAATGAATAATTCATTTGTACAATGTGGAACTTGCACACAGGATGTCTTATACATAACTATCCAAACACTTCATGGAGTTATTTACTAGATCTAGCTCATAGGCTGATGGGCAGATTTTACAAAGAAACAAATCATTGTAATGTCTTCAAGCTCCTCGAAAAAGTTCATGAAAACAAAAGATCATTTATGCTAGAAGGTATACAATAATAATAATAATAATCTTTATTTGTATAGCGCCAACTTATTCCGCAGCGCTTACATCATTTTCTTCACACCTGGAGCCAAATAGTCTATTTGCCCACTAAGAGGAAAACAGTTATTTAAGTAATATGTTATAACTTGGGGACCCTGTTGTAATTTTTGCATTGAGAAGGCTCAAGCTATACTATTGCACATATCTCAGGTATTAGTGTATCTTGATGCCACTGGAAGCTAGGGGTTTGACAGGAGTGAAGCCCCTGTCATGCCCCCAGCTCCCGATAGGGCCAAGGGTGTAAGGTCCTAGCAGCACAATGTGGATTCATTTCTGCGTGGAGTGCATGCAAATTAATCCACAGTGTGCTGCTGTCTGTGTGTGCTGCGGGAAGGCAATATTCCACTCAGTCCTGGGTACGGTCCGCCGGCTGCGCGCTCTCTGTCGGGGGCAGCCTGACTGCTGTGTCGCGGCAGCCGGCTCTCTGCTGGCTGACGCTGGCGCCTGCGTGCTCCCTGCCGGGGGCAGCCTGACTGCTGTATAGCAACGGCCGGCTCTCTGCTGCCTCACGGCCGTTCCCCAACGTTACTCCTCAGAAAACGTCACCCGCCTCTCTGGTGGCTGATGCCGGCCGCCTCTGTGACCCCTGCCGGCCGCGGGACCAAAGAAAGCTGAGAATACGGCAGCTGCCGCAGTGTTCCATGATGGGTGTTCCCTCCTTAACACCTGTGCTGAAATTATGATGCGGGAAGGCACAAGCCCTACATACAGTACATACATTTAGTGCCCTTGCAGGACCTGAGGAATTCACAGCACAACAGCCAATCAGCATCAGGGGGTGTCACCCCCTGTCAATCTTGACTGCTCCAGGAATTCCTGGTGGCGTCAAGATACACTAATACCCATATCTCATACATAGTCCAAATTAACTTTTGCATCATGAAGAAAATGAGTGGACAACTTCATTAGACTTATGGCTGCTTAATGTGAGCATATTTGCACGTGCATTTTTCGCACACAGATAAGAATAGGATATGCTCTATTTTCCTGCATATTTGCACAGCCAAGGTCCCCATAGAAGTCTACGGGATGTGTGCAAATGCAGGCTCAATTCTTGAGCGTATGCACAATACGCTGCACAATTCTGCTGGAAAAAGAACACATCTGGACCTCATTAGGCTAAATAACCTTTTAAATCAGGGTAGGGGGAGGGGTGTTGCACACATTTGAACAAGCCCTGAGTGTGCAAATAAGTACAATACAATGCACCGATATGCAAGCAAATGAGCTGCATTCATAGTACAAATATGTTGCGCTGAAGTGTGTGCATTTCGGCATATGCTCGCGTGGAAATACCCTTAAAGGGACAACTGGAGAACATACCCGCTTTAGTGACCCCTATGCTAAAATACTAAAAAGAGCAGTACTTACCTGTTCCCTGCCATTGCGATCCAGCACTGCAGCTCAGCAGTCGTTCCGATGTTTGTTGCTGCTGCTGATGTAGTGGCCCAGTGGGTCCTACAGAACAATCACGCACACTTGTCCTGACTTACCTGTCTGTATGCTGTCCATGGATCCAGAAGGTGCTGTCTGTAGGAGAGACCCTGTGTCTCCCCCTCTGCTCTAAGCATAGAGCTCAACACTGATGTCAGCTGGTCTCTCATTGGCTGACAGTCAGGTTTACTAGTGCAAAGCCCAAGGGCGAGGAAGCAGCTTTACAAGTCCCTATGCAGGAGGAGGAGTTCAGAAAGTGCAAGAAAGAAAAAGAAGTTATGAAAGCAAGTGACAGAGAGCAGTTAGTCAGACTCAGCCAGGTGTGAGTACAGAGAGGTTGCAGTTCTGGTTTCAGAGAGGAGGAGTCAGTTTTATCACGTATGTCACCCGAGGTAGAGTGAGGTGAAACACCGACTCCCTTGGCATCTTTCAGCAGAGAAAAAGGAGAACCTTTTTGAGGTCCAACTTCAATAAACAGTGAGTTACTGTGATGTGGTGAAATCAAAGCCAGTATTAGCATACAGCCACTTGTCCCTCTGCTTTATAAATCCTCCAGTCACATTCAAACCAGTTATCCATCTAAATCCACTAGTGGGGAAAATTGTCTAGGTAAACCAAATCTACAGAAAAGGAAGTGAGAGAGCATTGAAGTAAGAGTATCTTCAATTCAATACTGTTGTGTTCAAATTTCCTGCTTGCTGTTGCATCTTACTGTACTCATTTCAAATACGTGTTACAGAAAACTGTGTACTCAATCTGTTTCGGCGATTTTCAAAGTTAGTAAATCTGCACTCTCTCAGATTACTAAAATACCACAGGACTCATCTCCGTTATTTTTGTGGCGTATCATCCTGAGTGTCCAGTTAGAGAGTTGGCATTACGTGACAAGGACTAGGCCTCCGGCCATGCAGACAGTAAGTTTATTGGGGTGTTACACTGATGTCACAGAAAGTCAATAAGATGCTGCAGTGTCACATTCCTGAACTCCTGGCATCATGCTGCTCAGGATGTGAGCCCTGATGCCAGGAAAATGAGCAGTGATGCTTCAGCCTCTGATAGGCTGCAGTGATCACCTGACTTTCTGTGACATCATCTGTCACATCAAATGCCAGGATGGCAGCAGGGCAGCAGCACTGGATTTTGGAAGCCAAAGATGGGTAAGTAGACTTCCTTTTTTTATTTTAGCACAACAAGCACTTTTTCAATCCCCGCCCTCCAGAACACAGAAGACGACCGCCAAGGCTGGAGAGAAGAGCCGGACGGCTCTTCTAGGTGCGTAAAATATATATTTTTTAATTTATTTTCTCAGCTAGGGATGATTTTTAGGGAAGGGCTTATATTTCAAGCCCTTCCTCGAAAATCATCGCTGTGGGGATTGCCTGCAACCCACTGCTTTCAATGGGGCCGCAGCAGCAACCGGCCCCAATTGAAAGCAATGGGATAGCATCACGGACTTCTGTCACAGCTGTCACAGCTATGGCAGAGGATTCCTTCATCCCCGTGGTCCCCACTATGGCAGAAGTCTGCGATGTACTCCCTATGTTTTCAATGAGACTAGTGCTGCTGCCGCCGGCCCCATTGAAAACAATGAGCAATATCGCAAAATTTTCTGTGCGCTGCGAGGCTTAAATGTAAAAATTGCAAATGAGTATGAAACCATTGAAAATCATTGCTTTCATAATTATGTGTTTTCACTTGCTCTCGCATCGCAAGAAAACATATCGCTAGTGGGTAGGCACCCTAAACAAGAGAGGAGAGTATAATGGAGGCACACTCAAATATATTAATCTCTCTCTCTATATATATATATATTGTAGCAGGGCAGTGTCAGACTAGCCTGCAGAGTGTGCTAGATAGGCATTCTGACACCTGCAAAAGGAGAAGTAAGGGTTAACACCTGATGGGTGTAGCAGGAAATGGCTACAAGAGCCAATTCCTGCCAGAGAAAGACTTAGCTGAGAGAGCCAGGGAGACGTTGGCTGAGAGAGCCAGAGAGGCGGTGAAGGGAGCCGCATCAGGAACTTCGAGTCTGAGGTCCAGTGTGGACCAGTTGGGTCTGTCACCCGGTCTGACAGAGGAAGACGCCCTCCAGACGCCCCAGGAGGGGTTAGTGACAGGACCCTGTGCGTTGTGAACCCCAAGCTATGTTGGACTGTGTATAATTTACCTGTTTGCTGTGAATAAAGCTGGCAGAAGCCAGAGTTAAAAGAAACTTCAGTCTGCTGGAGCCTATTTTCGTGTGAGGTGCGCCACTTCCTGACTGTGTGGACGGCGGTCCAGAGGCGAGTGAACCCCCCTTGTCCCAATATGTATAAGGTGAAGTCAACAGTGAATGACCAATTAAGACATCTGCTGAGTTCCAGTTTTAATTGTTCTGTTTGTTTTTGATAGGACCGTAAAATTAGATGCTGCGTTTTTGTGCGATGGGTGTTGCGTTTTGCTCATATTTTTATTTATTTCTAAGTATATACCCTGCGTATTTGCACATTCAAAAAACATGCAAGCATGCGGCCTTTCATTCCAGTGGCCAATTAAGTTTAATATGTGTAATACACACCAAAATAAGACATGATGCGGATTTGTTCACACGTTCGAAGTGCGCAAACAAAAAAAAACACATATAACTGAACTGTTGATATCAATGGGCTCTATTCACTGCATATTGCATGCAAATTTTGCATGAGTAATACGCAGGACAAGTGCGTTTGTGTGAACAAGCCCTATGTCTTGAGACTGTGCAGGCTTTTCCATTCATTGAAGCCTACCAGCTTCTTCTTGTCTTCTCAAGTACTTCTGACATAACCTAGACTTATGTTTTGGATCATTGTTTTGCTGTAATATGAACCTCTGACCAACTAGGCATGCACCAGAGAGTATCTGGTGTACGCCTCATTTTTCTATCCAGCAGTTTCTCAGATGCATCTGCACTATGCCAGTCACTGCATTGGCTGCCAACCACTGCAGAACTAAATTTAATCTCCTCACCCACAAAGCTCTGCATGGCGCTGCACCACTGTAGTTTGCCTCCCTCCTGTTCGTACACTACCCAGCCTGCACTCTCCGATCCACAAACACACTCAGACTAAACACCCCTCTAATACGAATCTCACATGCTTGCCTACAGGACTTCACCAGAGCAGCACCCATCCTCTGGAAGGCTCTACCCCAGGGCATCCGGACAATTCCTGATGCACGAAACTTCAGACGTGCCTTGAAAACATACCTCTTCAGGGAGGCATACCAAATCTCCTGACCTTGTCCCCCTGCCCCCCCCCCCCCCCCCTACGGCTCCCCACACCTTCCACCCTGCTTATTGCATACAACCTCTACCCCTTCACCTCCTTACCGCCTCACCCCATTTACCTCCTAATAACTGATTTCCACATGTAATTCTCGTAATGCCTGTGTTCCCCCATTTGTACCTGCCTTCCTCTTTTGTACCTCCTGTATCACCCCCACCCCGTTGACTTCAAACTGATTGTATATCCCATGTAATTGTTGTATTGTCTGTTTTCTTTCAAGCGCGGCGGAATAAGTTGGTGCTATACAAATAAAGATTATTATTATCTCCTGGGGTATCAAAATGCTGTGGTAGCCCTTTTTGTTCAGTGTGCCAGTTGCTCTGTGCAAGTTTCCAACTTTGGATCCAGCAGATGAACACCAGACCATAAGACTTCTTCCTCCATGTCTGACAGTTGGGGTCACACATACAGATGCCATCCTTTCACCTACTCTACAGCATACAAAAACCTGGCATAATGTACTGAAGATGTCAAATTTTGGTTCATCAGTTCATAAAATCTTCTTCCACTCTTCAGTAGTTCACTGGAGGTGCTGCTTGGCCCAGGCAAGTCTTTTTTATATTTTGCAATCTTAGCAGTGGCTTTCTTACTGATACTCGGTATTAGTGTATCTTGACGCCACCAGGAAGTCCTGGTGGAGTCAAGATTGACAGGGGGTTCACGCCCCCTGTACCTGATTGGCTGCACAGCAGCCTGCCACATAGGTTCTGGAAGGGCACTACAGTCAGTGGCGCTGCACAATAGGCACCCCCACCTGCAACCACAGTGAGTTCCACATAGCACCAGCAGCAGGGAAGCGTTATGGCCGGGGGAAGACACACTGTTATCTGGCAGCCACCCGATGCAGGAGCACACGGCGCCGGCCTCCCCCTCCCACCCCCCCCACCTGATGCGGCATAACCGCTCTGGCCGGCAGCTGTAAGTGGGGGAACGGCTGGCACACATCTGACTGTGACGGCGGCGGAGAAGAAGAGGCATCTCTCAGGAGGTAAAGGGCGTCTAGGGACCTGACTGTCACGGCAGCGGTCTAGTGCCTGTGAGCGCGGCAGCTGCGAGAGGCCGAGACTGAGGTGAGTATGCATGCGCACTGAGGCCGGCAAATGTGAGCGGGGGCACTGTAAATGGGCGCTGGGGAACCTTACGCTCAGGGTAACATGTGTTATTAGGCTTGCATTATTACATGTAATTTACAGGTAATAATGTAAGCCTAATAACACGTTACCCTGAGCATAAGCCTGCAGTGAAGGACCTGCCAGCCTTGGCGCTATCAGGAGCTAGTGGTGTGACAGGGGCGTTCCACCTGTCAAACCCCTAGCTTCTGGTGGCGTCAAGATGCACTAATACCCCGATACTCTACCTGTCAAACCTGCAGATGGAAGTCTTCACAATTGAAATGGAAACGTGTTTATTTTTTGCTGCATTAATGTTTTTCTTTTAGATGCACTATTTACATAACATCCAGGTTCGCTGCCATAAAATAACAAATCATCCTATGCTTACCTCTCCCCGCTCCTGCTGTGTCCTTTGCCACTGCTCCTTCTGCTGTTTCTGTACTGGCTGCAGTTCCGCCTGGTTTACGGAATGTCAGAGCTGCTGCTGCAAGGCTCACTGCTCAATCACTAAGCTCTGTTATTGACTGCACTGTCCGTGACCTCCCGTAAACAGGCTGGGGAAGCCTGTAAATATGATGTCAGAGGGGAGACCCGGAGCTGAAACATATTAATATATTAATCTCTCTCTCTCTATATAGAGAGAGGTGAGAGGTGAGTACATGATGATTTGTTATTTTATGGCAGCAAAGCTGGATTTTATGTAAATCATACATCTTGGAAAATTCCTTTAAGCTGTGCTTGAAGATTTTGTGCTGTGAGATACCGACCGTGCAAACTGTTGACTCTAGAAAACTTGTCATTTTATTTTCTTGTGACCTTTGATCTACCAGATCTCTTTCTCTCAGGGTTTCCTCCAGTTTTCAAGATGGTATAGGAAACTGTACTGACAGCCATCTTGGCTTTCTTGGCAATTTCTCTGTAGGACAGACTTACAATACTAAGGGTTATAATTGTCTGTCTCTTCACTGATTAATTTCCCTTTTCTTGCCATTATGATAGCAATGGGCTCTGTCCTGAAGAGCAAAACTGTCCAAATACTGCCCTAGGGGGTGTTGCAATGCAATCTGTTTCAATACTGGTTATTTGCCGGGTTGCCCAAAGGTATGGAAACACCAGAATAAATGGAAAATGATGGCTGGGATTACCATCCTGTGTCTGGCATGTTGATAAGAGGAATGGGGCAACACAGTGACCATTAAGAAAGCCGCCATCTTGGAATCAAGTCGATATTTTCAAATGGGAAGGGATGCATGCGACATATGTCTCTAATAGAGAGTTTGGTGAGGAATCTAAATCAGTACTTAACTGTGGCATAGCTTTTTTTTCTGCCAAAGTTATTATCAACTTTCTCTTTGTTACAAACACAGATATGGCTTTAAGATTAGCATGCGAGAGGACAGAGATTGTGTTGATCTCTGAGGAGCACAGGTACTGTTTCATTGCAGTGGATTTCAAAAGTGGACACCCTAACAGACCACTCATGTGCCAGTGCACAGTTGACAAATTGCTTGCCAAATTTCACCAAACAGGTTCTTTGTTGGACCTGCCAAAAAGTGGACGTAACAAAACTACCACAGATGAAGCAACAAAAAGTGGCTATCCTGGTGTCCTTTAGCAAGAGCTCACATCTTAGCACACGGAGTCTATCACGGGAGAGTCGGGTGAGTTAAACCACCACAGGCTGAATATTGGCTGTGCACAAATGGCTCCCATACAAGATTGAGTTGCTGCATAATCTCAATGAGGACGATTCCGATTGCCATGTTGAATTTGCGGAATGAGTGTCACAGCAATTGCAATGGGACCCACATTTAAAAGAGACGGTACTGTTCAGTGATTAAGCAAACTTCTACATGAATGGGGAGCTGATCATACAAAACCTTCACTACTTGTCTGACACAAACCCTCACTAGACAGATCCCTCCAAGATGGTTGATCCACAGAAAGTCACGGTGTGGTGCAGTATGTGGGGTACATTGATAGTGGACACATTCTTCATCGACAGTAATCTTATTGCTGCCAAGTATCTGCAATTGTTATCTGACAAGGTGTTCCCATAACTGTGCAGTGAAGATGGCACATTCCCAGTGTTCTTCCAGCAGGGTGGTGCCTCCCACACTATGGACATGATGTCTATGAGTTTTTGAATCAGCAGTTTCCAGGCAAGTGTATTGGTATCGAAGCTTAGTGGAGTGCACCCTTTCCCATTTGAAAATATTGACATGGTTTCTTGGTTCCAAGATGGCAGCATTTAAAATGGCTGCCATATTATTCACTGCCCCTCATAAATTTTACCCCTTCCCCTGAGCAACTTGCAACATACAGGATGGCGTTCCCAACCACTGTTTTTCATTTAATCAGGTGTCTCCATACCTGTGGATCACCCTGTAGATTCAGAGGGTTTGAAAGTAATCTGCAAAAGTTGAGACTCCTGTAGGAATAGTTTGCTTCCAATTTCAATCCATAACTTGCTTTCTGTGCCTGACATGTTCCTAGAAAAAAGTAATAGATTCAGACTTTTGTTGCGTTTCACGTTGAAATTTCATAATATTTTTATGTTTTCAACTTATGTTTGAACCTATGAACCATTTCATATTATTAGCTGGACCTGAACTGTGTTAATGTAAAAAATAACTGGAAAAATTGAGGTGTTCTAAAATGTTTGGACCAGTAGTGTATATACACACAGTTTGTTAAATCAAGAAACATAACCACCATGCTGACAGCAATGAAAGCACTCAAGGTATGATCTTATTAAAGTGTATTGGTAGAAGCACCATTCTCATATGGGTACTGGGTTTAAATCCAATCAAGAGCAACATCTGCACGGACTTTGTATGTTCTTCCCATGTCTGTATGAGTTTCCTCTGCATGGATTTTCTATGTTCTCGTTATAGTTCTTCTTCTTCTCCTCCTCTGGAGTAGGGAGGAAGAAGAATGATGGTTCAGTGGTTAGCACTGTTGTATGTTCTACTTGTGTGTCTTCGTCTTGTTCTTAACCTCCTCCTGAGAAGAAAGTAGAAGCATGATGGTTCACTGGTTAGCATTGTTACCTTGCAGCACTGGAGTTCTAGATTTAAATCTAACCAAAAACAACATCTGCATAGAATTTTACAAAGTCTATGCATGTCTTCTCCTTGGTCAGAATTGAAGCCAGGACCCCAGGGTCCAGTGGCAGCTAACCACTGAGCCACATCCATTGAAGAACAACCCCCGCCTCCCTCTTAGACAGTGTTTAGTACTCATTTTAGGGGTTTTATCGACCGCTGTTTCAGCATAAACTAACTATCCGAGGTTCGGGTTCTTGCTGAACCGAATTTTTAGCAAAGTTCAGCCCAAAACAGGGTTCTGCTGGTTTGGCTTGCTCAACTGTATCCTATGTATTGCAAGGAATGAAATCCATGGTGAAAATCCGCAGCATAAATTGACATGCTATGGATGTAAAATCCACACTGCAAGTCTATTTCCGAAGCAGATTTCTTTTTATGCATCATTGGATGAGATTTAGTACAAACTGATCCACTCTTCCGGTACTGTTATAAGCCAAGAATTTTCCTCCAGCGGTTCCACAGTGGAAAATCCTCTGCATATCCACATTGTGTGGTCATGCTCTGTTAAGTTAATGTGGGACTTAGATTGTGAATCCCAATGGTGACAGGGACCTATGTAAGTGATGACAATCTGTCCTTGTACAATACTGTATGTATGAGGTATATTAAAAATAACTATAAAACTGAGAGGTGGATATACCGCCTCTATATGAGTTTTTTTTAAACTGTCGTCCTGAATGTCTGACTTGAGCTATGCAGACATGCAGTAAGCACTACAGACTGTCATCTCAAACATACCTTTAATTTACCAGACTACTTTTATGATAAATTTATATAAATGTGTCAATAGCTGACATGGCCGTTACTCATTGTACATTGTAGATCATATCTGTTACTAGGAATGTGCTGAACAAAATTAGCTACCAGAACTAACATCTTGTCAGCAAAACCTGAGAGACGCTGTGTTATTGGATTGTGAACAGACAGACTCTACTAATTAATATAAGGGCAGTTCAACAGGAATTATGGATTTTGTCCTTTTCAATTTAATGAGCACTAAAGTGTATTAGTACATATATTACTCTGCCCTCACTACAATCACAATGATTCCTTGTTGCGCCATCTCATTTTGAATGGGGTCCAAATTGTCATATTTTTTGTTCGAGTAATGACAAACTATTGATGTTCCTGAGTTCACAGCAATGATACAACCTTGGATGAAGCCAAGTCAATAGCTTCTGATGTTCACTTTAGGGACTTTAAAAATCAATACGGTTTTCCTGTTATTCTTTTATGATTAAATCAATCCATGTTATTTACTCATTGCATAAAGAATAGATCATTGGCAAATGCTTAGTCCTCTTCAACTACTGCAACATAGTGGTTGCTTTCAGCTATATGTAATCCAGAAAAACATGAACAATGTAAGAAGGATTATTTGGATGTGAGGTTGTGCCTCGCCTTTCTGCTGTCTGAGGCGAAAATGGTGCCCCCCCAAAAGAAAAGAAAAAATATATATATCAATGTAGAGAGAGCACAAGAGAGAGAAAGAGAGAGGGTCACATTATTATGACCACCAGCTAATATCCAGAGTAATTAACATGTGCCGCACAGACACCAGCTAGACGGGGCTGCAGGTGACTTAGTAAGGTGCTGGTAGGTTGTCTCGGGTATCTACGAGATCTCATAGAGCCATGCTGACTGCAGTGCATCCCACAGTTGGAGGGTGCATGTGGGAGGATTCATAGGGTGAATACGACGATTAAGGTGGTCCCACAGATGCTTAATTGGGTTAAAGTCTGGGGAATTTGTGAGAATACTTGGAAGTCTTGGTCGTGCTCTTCCAAACCCTGTTGGAAATTTTGTAGCAGTGTGACATGTTGCATTGTCTGGCTAGAAGATCCCATCTACCCCAGGGAAGACAAACAGCATGTATGATTGTACGTGATCTGCAAGGATGGATTATAAATCAAATGGGTTCCGAGTATTTTCCATATAGATGAGCGGGACAGAGAATGCCACGAAAAAATTACCCACATTATAACGCTGCTGCAGCGGGCTTGTGTTCTTCCAGCAATGGTTTCATGGTATTTGTTCTCCAATGTTTCTTGCCTGACATGCCAACGTTCATCCATTTGATTAAGCCGAAAACATGGCTCATCGGAAAAGGCAACCCTTCAACAATCAGTATTCTGATACTGCTGTACAAATTGAAGCCTTTTCTTACGCTGCACCTTCGTTAAGTAGGTGCAGTGACCATCCATCTGCTTTGGAGCTGTATGCGCAGTAGGGTTTTGCGAGATGTTTTTTTTAGACACATCTGGTAGTCCCCTGGTTCATTTCCATGGTGAGCTACTCCCCTGTAGTGTATCAGTCATCCCTTGCACACCTTTGTAGCCGATGTTCACTTCGCACATCAGTGGCATGTGGTGCTCCACAGTTTCCATGTTGATTATTCCCAATGGTGCTATTTACCCAATCACAATACCCTTACAGCAGCATGCCAACAGTTCACAAACTGCACTCTTTGAGAAATACTACCACCCTTGGCCCGAAAGCCAATAATCACCCCTTTCTGCAACTCTGATATATCGCCCCTTTTACTCATGACAACAACGAATGATATGTGAGCAAAAAGCCTATCGCACACCTTTTATACCCATCCAAGCCAACCCATGACACGTCACTTCATTCATGGGCTATGCACTGCTGACGTTGAAAGTAGGAGATGGTCATAATAATGGGACTCCACTGCATATGTCCCCCAGGGCAGACTTACTGAAAAGTTGTTCCTTGTGCTTCTTCAGCTCACCCTGGAGCAATGTTTTCTACCTTCTGCTTGGTCCTTGCTGAAGGCTTCGGGCAAAATGAAGTAAAGGTGGAGATTGGCGCCATACTCTCGAAACAATGGCCATGGAGCACTCCGTAGCCTGTATACCAACTATACAGCGTAGGTTGGCATCTGGGGCACAGATTTTGAAGCTCTGGTGCTGCCTAGTAAAGTTGTTTTCTAGTAGTTCAAAAAAGCAGCAAAAAAAGTCCTGAAATAAAAGAAAGCTTCTCCCTGGTATAGGGTGATGACAGCCTATAAGCAAAAACCAGCAGGCAGCCACCAGAGCATCTGTGCTGGATCAGAGGGAGACTGAGGAGGAGAGCGCTGTTTAATTAGGTTTTTTAATTTTTATTTTAGGTCATTCTCTGTTATTTTAACTAAGAAGTTTAATAATCAAGTCTATCCAGGATCCAAAGCTTTTTGACATGACATATTCATGCAAGAACCCTGCATGAAAAGAAATTCTTCCAGTCAGATTGGTAGAAAGTTAGAAGAAACTCATGTTATAGGTTGCTTTCACCAAAAGGGACGTTACCAGGTATTGAAGCCACAAGAAGAAATTTGCAACTTTTAACAGCTTTTACCAGCAAAATCAGTTGTCGGGGGTCTCAAAGTGATCATCATAGTAAAGAGCCACTCCAGTGATTTTTTTATTCATTATGTAGCTAGTCCCCCAGGATATATAAGTCAGCTAATGTGACCTTGGTTAGCTAGTCTTCTCTATCTGAAACTCCTGGTCTCTTTCTCCTCAGATGGTCATGTGATCTTAAAGGGGTTGTCTCGCGAAAGCAAGTGGGGTTATACACTTCTGTATGGCCATATTAATGCACTTTGTAATATACATCGTGCACTAAATATGAGCCATACAGAAGTTATTCACTTACCTGCTCCGTTGCTAGCATCCACGTCTCCATGGCTCCGTCTAATTTCGCTGTCTGCTAGCTTTTTTAGACGTGCTTGCGCAGAAGGGTCGTCTTCTTCTGGTTCATCCGGGCACGAGCGGCGTCCTGACACCGCCCCCTTCTACGCGTCATCGCGTAGCTCCGCCTCGTCACGTGTGCCGATTCCAGCCAATCAGGAGGCTGGAATCGTCAATGGAACGCACAGAGCCCATGGTGCACCATGGGAGAAGACCCGCGGTGCACCATGGGAGAAAACCGCAGTGCATCCTTGGGAAAAGAACCGGCGGCCATCTTTGGGAAATGTTTTATAAGTTGATGAAACACAAGAACTGTGAGTAGAAACCTGCTTTAAAAGCCATTTACACTGGTGCATAGTAATGTATGCTTAAGAAGGGGGACTGGGCAAAAAAAAAAATCACTGTTGCCTCGAGACAACCCCTTTAAGTCTGACCAGCTCAGATTTACTTGGGGTTATGTATTCAGTTTCTAGTTAATTTCTAGTCTTTGTGATGCTATTAAATGCGCCCTATCACAGAAACTGTCTAGAAAGTGACATAGAGACTTCTATCACAGTTACTGGTGATGATTACACAGCTCCTGTTACACAGCTATAGTAGAGGAGATCACAGCTCTCTCCTCCTGTCTGTATACTTATGGGCTATATTCACCTTGTTTAGGTAAATATAGAATGCAGAAGTAAATGGCAGTATGTAAATGGTAGAGGCTATAGCTGATCATGTAATGTTATGCGGAAGCATCATGGGATTGATGGGAAAGCAACATCAAGGTGGTGCCTGATAAGCATAAGACAGGAGGCTGCATTGCATAAAAGTGACTACAATATATATAGGAGACATTCAGAGCGTGACATGGCAATCAAGTGAGGGGTGCAAGGATGGAAAAATGTGTTTTTGTAGGGGCCCTTTAAAGGCTGTGCCTATGATAACGCAAGCTGTACGAGTTGACAGTACTATTGTACACCTCTCAATGTTTGCTTTATTTTTAGTGAAATAACTCATGTATTTGTTTTAGCATGATAAAAAGATTATTTTTTTTAGTTTCTCGCATAATGATTCATTGTAAATTTTTCTTTCAAGAAACTCTTATAATTACCAAGGTATTTTTTTTTCTTTTTTTTTCTCTTTTGGTTGAGATCTCTGGCAGAGGCTATGTCACTCATATGTATTAGCTCTATTACATAGTGAAAATTACTAATAATGCACATATAATTATCAGGAAACTTGTTATTAAAGTGTTCTTTGCAATCTTAAAATATAATCAACAGTTATTCACACTCATTTCTTACATGTGATAAAATTATCATTTTCATTTGTTGTACTTTGCATAAAATAAAAGCTTCATTTAAATGGTTGAAATTAACACCTGATAGTTAACAATGTATCATAAATTAAATTTAGATATAATTTAAGTTTATTTTAAATTGTAAGTGATTCAGCAAAGAACACGCACAGCTGGTTGTTTTCATAGTTCTCTACATACTCATCTTATTGAAACAAATGCTAAGAAGCTTTGTGTTTGGCTGCATATAACAAAACAAGAAGGGAGGGTGTCATAACCCACAAAAAATAGACCAAGCAGAGGTATTACTGATACCAAGGTATGGTGAGACATTTCCAACTTTAATAGTGGCGTCATTGGCACAGTTGAGGACTGAAGAGAAGGGCACACCATCTCGAGGAAATTTGCCAACAAACTTCTGGTTGTTTGATCATCACCTAGATGGTGGCTCATTAATTGGACAACTGTACGGTCATGGTTTACATTCAACCATTGTATCTTCTACATGGAGTTTGATTGTTTCCAAAGGTCCAACCCATGCAGCTAATTACAAAAAGTAGCCAGGATAGAAGCCATTGGCTCCCGTCTACATATTCGTTAACAACTAAACCAAATTTCTGTTCACATCACTTCTTGGCTTTTTGTTCTCCATACAAAAATCTACTAGCCTGTGCCCTAAGTATAAAGTTGTGACATATGTAACGGTATGCAACACAGTTACATAGGTCCTCCATAAATCACTGTTGTAAAAAAATGTTTACCATGCACACCAGTGGCTAACTACACTTTCCTATACAAGAAAAAAACAAAAGGGTATGCCAGCCATTGAGCCATTAAACCTAACATAATTATTGGCCTGATTGTTGGAAACATCCTTGTTCTAAAATTGGGGTGTCCAACATTTTGGCATCTCTAGGCCACATTGGAAAAAGAAGAAGAGTTGTCTTGGACCACATATTAAATACACAAACACTAACAAAACACATCGGAATTCCACATGCGAATTTTCCCCATTGGCAGGGCTAAATCTGTGTGCGGATCCACTGCAAGAACCATGGCAGAAAGCCGCAGATTTTGCTGTAGTTTTTTAGAGGTGGGATTTGTACATGTAATAACTCCATTGTGTGAACGTATCCTTAGGGTTCAAATAATACCCACCTGACACACAGAGACCGCACCGAACAGCTGACGTGGCTGACCTTGCTATTCTACTAACTACTGTCTACGTTGGGCCACCCACTTACACAGACTCACTCATAGTACTACTGCTTCACACTGGCTGCTGGCTTACCTGCAGCCTGAGAGACAGGGAGGGAGTAGATAGAGGCAGAGCTAACAAAGGCGCCAGGTAGTTTTCCGCTTCTCCGCTGAGTATGTCCAGACACCTCCAGGCCAACATCGTGTCACGGGATCAGCACAGCCTGGAGGTGAGACTACTAAGTGCTGGACCAAGGAGGGTGCTTGCTGGCTTAGACTCAGCCAGTATGACTCCCAATTGGTTCTCCTCTCCTCGGTACCTCTCATACGACTTGGAGCAGCAACATCAGTGGCTGAACTGTAAGTGCTCACATCCGTCTCTTCACCCTTCCGTGGCAGTGTCTCTATACTCTGTTACTTCACAGTCGCACACAATAGTAGTTAGACAAGTGGATCATTGCGGTTCTTATACGCAGAGCCAACAGCATATTGTTAAGTTGTCATTGACAGTGGACGGCCCTGTGTATAATGAACCACAGCGGCCAGCCCACATAGTGGTTGACCTACCTGGAATTTTCCTTGTGCACTAAATGGCTAATCTGCCCCTGTGGGCCACATTCATAGCTATCCTAGGTCACGTGCAGCCCATGGGCCGCAGGTTTGACACCCCTGTTCTAACGTTCTGAAGCAATCTGCTCTTAATGCATTCACTTCCTAGTCAGACTGCAAGTAGACATGCAGTTGCAAGAAAGACAAAATGAACCATATTAGGATTTCTGCATTGATTACTAATAATTCTGTTAAGGTCTCTCCAAGACTCCAGAAGCATAATGGCCTATCCCAAAATAGGCAAGAAAGAACCCGCAAAATGGTAACCGCAAAAAAAACTACTGAAGACTTTACAAACGGCAAAACGGTGTTCATTATTCGAAAAACACTTAACAGAATTGGTATTCATGGAAGGACACCATGAAGAAAGTAACATTGCAACTCATCTCACATTTGCCCATGACCATCTGGATGTTTCACAATGTTGCTGAGAAAATGTTCTATGGACAGATGAAACAAAAAATGTGAACTTTTTAGCACATGTGCACAACGCTATGTTTATAGAAAAAAGAACACTGCACACCAACATTACAAGCTCATCCCAACTGTGACGTCTGGTGAAGGGAGAGTCATGGGTTAGGGCAGTTTTGCTGCCTCACACCTGGATGTTTTATGATCACTGAGGGAACAATTAATTTTCTGGTGGATCAAAACAATTTTACAGGAGAAAGTGTGGGAAGCAGTATATGACTTCAAGCTGAAGAGACATTGGATGGTGCAACAAGACAATTACCCAAAGCACACAAATTCATCAACTAAACTATGGTTGGAAAAGAAGATTTGGAATGGCCAAGTCAGAATTCTAACCTTAACCCTATTAAGATGCTATGGCATATCCTAAAGAGGGTAGTGCATGAAAGGCATCCCAGAAATATTGATGAACTGAAACATATTTGCTAGGTGAAATGGTCCAAAATTCCTTTTCAACATTGTGCAATCTTCTTGTCTGCTATCATGTGTATTTGGTTGAGGTGGTTGGTACTAAAAGGGGAATTGCAAGTTGTTAAATTCAAGGGTGCACTTATTATTTTTCCTGCATTGTTCTCAATAAAAGACATAAGTATTTTAAAGTTTTTTTACATGACCAGATTATCGGGCATGAATGTTCACCCATATGGGCAAGTCAACCGACTATGGGGATGTAAGTGCGTGTACAGGCAGGTCATCCAAGTGCAAGGTGTTGATCCGCTAAATTGCTAAAGTTGGTGATGGTGATGACTATAGTAGTATGTCAATTTAAAGTGTATGAGAAATGACATGGTTTGAGTATGTGATTTGATAAAAGGATTCAGGTTCCCATAATGTGACATAATGCGGAGATGCATGGTTGCACAGAGTGTGTTGCAGGAGGAGCCGAGCCTGAGGGCTAAAGCAGTGAGCTGTGGAGCAAGATGATATCAAGTCCAGCATTGCAGAGTTTCCCAGAGGAGTTCAGACCATTACCTGAGTGCCACCCATGTTTGCTGAAAGTCTTGTATGCCCAGGGAGTGAAGTCTGCTGAAGGAGTGCCATATGACCCAATCGGAATAAAAAAAAAAAGATGATTGGTTTGTGTAAACAGGCAGCTGTTCATCTCGGTTTTTCTGGCCCGCTCCACCTCCATTTACTGAGCGATGATCACTCCTATGTGAAAGTACAAGAGTGATCATCACTGGGACGGCTGTTGGGTGCTTCTGTGCCCGACAGTCATGCTGTGTACAAGGGCCCTTAGTTATCTTCACTAAAGAACTGTTTGAGCATTGTGTGGCAGCATTTATTTACCATTGTGAATACCTGTTTGGGTTGTGGCTTTTAAGCAAACAAAAGAATGCTCAATTGACTGCAGCTCTCCCTGTGTGAGCGGGGAGATGTACCGCCAGCTCTACTGGGGGGGATGATCGTATTAACAATCATTCATCCCCATACCAGAAATTCTTGGCCCATGCACAAGAAATGTAAATGATCAACATTCTATAATTGGCCCTTTAAAAGGGCCCTTAGTCATATCGAAACCTTCATAGATTATAGGTAACAAGCATGCAAGGATACTGGTCTGCTATTTGACAGAGGCACTGGGGCCTATTCATTATTGCCTGGCGTACAAAAGTTGCAATTTTGTTGCAACTGTATTTAAACCTCTCCCCGTCTCTTTTTCAAAAAGCATTAGGGTTGTGGCCACGTATGGCCCATCACATTTAGGCCTCGTTCACACTGGCGACATGGCATCGCTGTGAGAAAATCACAGCGATATTACATCGCTGGTCCGTGCGATATCACTGCGATTTCTCACGGTAATACCGCGACTTTGTAGCGCTACAAAGTCGCATGTAGTGGGGATTTTCGGAGGACGTCTGAAATATAAGCCCTTCCCCAAAAATCAGCCATAGCTGAAGAAGAAGAAAAAAAACAAACACCTACATCACCTTAGACCCAGCCTGGCCGCAGCTTCTCCCCAGGTCCCCGGCAATTATGATCTTTTTCTCTTCTGGCCGGGGATTGAAAAAGCGCTGGCTGTGATTGGCTGATGATTAGCCATTCACACCAGTGCTCGATTAACCAATCACAGCCATTCATTGAGTGCTGGCTCTGATTGGCTAAGCGTCAGCCAATCACAGCCAGTGCTTCCAAGAGGCGGGACATCCCCGTCCAGAAGTGAAGAGGAAGATTAGTGCCGGGACCCAGGGAAAAGACGCAGCAAAACTGACAGCACGTCTAAGGTGATGTATGTGTATTTTTTACCTGCAGCTAGGGCTTAGTTTAGGCTTTGACAGTAGAATTTCCTACTGTCAAAGTTGCATCGCACCGCACCGCACGAAAACCGTGGTTTCGTGCAATGCAATGCAACAGAGAGGAAGGCTCCATAGGGAAACATGGGCTACAAAACCTCAGGAATCGCTTGCATATAGCCGGACCCGCGAGGTTATTGTGTCAGGTTGTTGCACGCTACAAAATATCGCATGTGTGAAGTAACCCATAGGAAATCATGGGCTTTACATACATGCGATTTGCAGCATTGTAGCAATGCGACAAAATCACACGACTTTGTCGCCTGTGTGAACGAAGCCTTACTATAATCTATGAAAACAGGACTTACATAGATGGTAGCAAAACCTACTCCAATTCATAACTTAAGTAGTTTTCCATCTGGCGCCTCTTAATACAATTGTCACTCATAGCTGGGCACAGGGCTTACTTGGACCAGCATGTGGAATGCTGGACTAAGTAAATAGGATTCCATGAGTAGACACATTAGGGCACATTCAGTACTGGTGTTGTGGCAAAATTCTGCTGTAGGTTACACCTCTTTTGTTGCAAGACACAGATTTGCCATTGATTTGCACTATAAAGATCAGAGACTTTTCAAAAGCATCCTAAAAAAGCGAGAGTGGCTTGCTGCTTGTCGTGTATAATAAATATCTTTAGAGATATTTATTATACACGACTTTTAAAAGAGTCCCAAATATGTCCCAGTTTGACTCCAGTAGTTGGGTGGTATACAAAGTGACTGTATACAAATTTGTCTGTATACAAATTCAACAATTTAATACATTTATCAACATTGTGCGCCATTTAATTAATTTGTCACATTTTAAACTAGAGAGGGGAATAAAAGTATGCTAGAAAAGTGACATTAGGGCTCATTCAGACGAGCGTGTTTATGTGTGTACATAGGTGCGCACAAGACCGAGCGTCTATTTAGAACCATTGGTTTCCTATGATGCATTCACATGTCCATGTTTTACAGGCGTGCAAATGCGAGCACCTGCAAAAGATAGGACATGCATGCACCGCATAGGTCCGTGCTGTGTGTAAATATTCCCCGCGGGGAGTCCCCTTGTCACTGAACACTGTGATAGCACTGTCACAGTGTTCAGTAATGATGGCACTTCCAGTGGGGAGTAAAGAATCCTATGCCACAGCTGTGATAGCTGTGGAAGAAGATTGCAATGTTCTCCCATTGCTTATAATGGGGCCGCCACTGCTGCCAACAGCCCTATTGAATGCAATGGGATGCAGGCAACCACTGCAGTGATTTTCGGTGAAGGGCTTTAAATATAAGCTCTTCCCTGAAAATCATCCCTAGCATATGTAAAAAAAAAAAATATGCTCAGGCGCATCTAGCCCCTTGGTCCTCCTGAACTGCTTTGAAGCTCTTTCGGTAGGCGAGGATTTAAAATCCACGCCTGCTGAAAGGGCTGTGTCTGATTGGCTGAGTGCTCAGCCATTCATTGACTTTATGAATGTTGTATTTAATGAATGGCTGAGCCTATGATTGGCTGAGCTCTGTGACCAATCACAGGCACCGCTCAGCTGTCATTCAATGAATGGCTGAGTGCTGCCTGTGATTGGCTAAGCGGCACTGCTCAGCCAATCAGACACAGCCCTTTCAGCAGGTGGGGATTTTAAATCCCCGCCTGCTGAAAGAGCTTCAGAGCAGTTTAGAATGACAAGCAGCTAGATGCGCCTGAGGCCCGACAGTGGCAGAAAGGGGAGTATATATTTTTTTATTTTTTACACATGCTAGGGATGATTTTCAGGGAATGGCTTATATTTAAAGCCCTTTCCCTAAAATTTACTGCAGGGGTTGCCGACAGCCCATTGCTGTCAATGGGGCCACTGGCAGCAGTGGCAGCCCTATTAAAAGCAATGGGTGCAGACCTTCATTCATGCGTGTTTTGGCACGTCCAAGGATGCATGGATTTAAAGGAAGGGAATACCCCTTAAACAGCCAAAATTTGTTAAAAAATTACATTCTCATGGTGTCAAAATCTATCTATCTATCTATCTATCTATCTATCTATCTATCTATCTATCTCATATCTATCTATCTATCTCATATCTATCTATCTATCTATCTATCTATCTATCTATCTATCTATCTATCTATCTATCTATCTATCTCATATCTATCTATCTATCCATCTATCCCTCTCATATCCATCTATCTATCTATCTATCTATCTATCTATCTATCTATCTATCTATCTCATATCTATTTATCCATCTCATATCTATCTATATATCTCATATCTATCTATCTCATATCTATCTCATATCTATCTATCTATCTATCTATCTATCTCATATCTATCTATCTATCTATCTATCTATCTATCTATCTATCTATCTATCTATCTATCTATCCATCTATCTCATATCTATCAATCTATCTATCTATCTATCTCATATCTATCTATCTATCTATCTATCTATCTATCTGTCTATCTATCTCATATCTATCTATCTCTTGCTGCAGCAAAAGATATAAAACAGAAAAACAATGGAAGCTTTCAGATTTGAGGAGCCATTCAAATGCAAAAACTGCACAGTCTGGTTAACTTGTATAATTGATCACTTAACTGTCTTTCATTGTTGCAACCTAAATGCTAAAGTCTCCCACTGTTCTCTTGCACCGTGGGTTAAGTTGTGTAATTTAAAATGGCTCTGGGTGTATATTTTACAACAGTTGGGGCAAAACACAATATAATTGTTAATGGTTTCTTTCTTTTCTTTTTATCACTGTTCCTTGAAAATCTCTTCATGCATTCATGGCTTTTCTAGATAGAAAACGGGACGTAATATTTGATGAATTAAAAGGATGAATGGGAACAGCGCAGCATTGTCAGTATTCACTTGCAGATTTTAATACAATGAAGGAAATTTTGAATCTAGATTTGTGTACATGTCAGGTTTTCATTTTACAAGTCAGATCTCTGTACAGTGGGGGGAAAAGAAGGCCTTACATTTCCGGTTACAGTCATTCCTTCATTTGCAGAATTCTGAAGTTACACATAATTTATTCTCTCTCCAGCTGGAGTCAGGGTGTTATAATTCGACTTTACAGCCAAAGTGTGCATTCCCACGAACGTATATCAGCTCGGTTTTCACGCCGAGCCGATATAGGTCGTCCTCATCTGCAGGGGGGGGGGGGGGGATGGAAGAGCCAGGAGCAGGAACTGAGCTCCCGCCCCCTCTCTGCCTCCTCTCCGCCCCTCTGCACTATTTGCAATGTGGAGAGGCGGGGCAGGGCTAATTCTCGACACTTAGCCCAGCCCCATCCCACCTCCTTTCATTGCAAATAGTGCAGAGGGGTGGAGAGGAGGCAGAGAGGGGGCGGGAGCTCAGTTCCTGCTCCTGGCTCTTCCATCCTCCCCCCCTGCAGATGAGGACGACGTATATCGGCTCGGCGTGAAAACCGAGCTGATATACATCCGTGGGAATGCAGCCTTAGTTCACTCTGCAGACCATTTGGGTATGTTCACACGGTAACTTGGTTGTCGAAAAACGGCCAAAAAACCACACACAACTCTTGTTATTTGCATAGCGCCAACTTATTCCGCAGCATTTTCAGGTAATTTTATTTATTATCCCCCCAGCAAGCTGGGTACTCATTTTACTGACCTCAGAAGGATGGAAGGCTGAGTCAACCTTGAGCCGGCTATGTGAACTTGCAACCTTCAGGTCATGAGTGAGAGCTTAGGACTGCATTTCGGCTGCCTTAACACTCTGTGCCACATGGGGCTACACTCTTGGATTTTGGATATGGTTTTGATACGGATTTGGACATGGATTTTTGCTGTGGATTTTCAGTTTTCAGCCCACTGGGAGGTATTGGTGACAGAAAAAAAAAATATGGACAGCAAAGGAAAAGGTTCTGGCAGCATGCATAGGTGCTAAATAGAGATGAGCGAACGCGTTCGTCCGAGCTTGATATTCGTGCGAATATTAGGGTGTTCGGGATGTTCGTTATTCGTAACGAACACCATGCGGTGTTCTGGTAAATTAAACTTTCTTCCCTGAGACGTTAGCGCTTTTTTTTGGCCAATATAAAGACAGGGAAGGCATTACAACTTCCCCCTGCAACGTTTAAGCCCTATACCACCCCCCTGCTGTGAGTGGCTGGGGAGATAAGGTGTCACCCGAGTATTGAAATCTGCCCCTCCCGCTGCTCGCTATGGATGCATTCTATATGCGCTCAATGGGGCCAGCGGCAGCAGCGCTGACCCCATTGAGAACATATAGAAGACAAATCCTTCTTCTCTGGCACAGCTGTAACAGCTGTAGCAGAGAAGAACGATGTTTGCCCATTGAATTCAATGGAGCGGCAATACAGCATGTTCCACTGAATGCAATGGGCTGCCGGCGATCGCAGGATGAATGGTCGGAAAGGGGTTAAATATATAACCCCTTTCCTGCAATTCATCCAGAAATGTGTTACACTAAAAATATATACCGGCGTATAAGGCGACCGGGCGTATAAGACGACCCCCCAACTGTCACCTTATACGCCGGTAATACAGTGGAGCAAAGAATAAAAATCATTACTTACGTTTTTAGATGATCTGCGGCGCTCCTGCAGGCTGTCACTCCCTCCTGGTCCACGGCAGAGTATTGCTTTCTCCACGAAAGACTTTAAATCCCTGCCTCCAGAAGCACATGTGCCTTCAGCCAATCACAGCCAATGACAATGATGTCATTGAATGGCTGTGATTGGCTGTGTTTCTGGAGGCGGGGATTTCAAGGCTTGAAATCCCCGCCTCCAGAAACACAGCCTATCACAGCCATTCAATGACATCATTGTCATTGGCTGTGATTGGCTGAAGGCACGTGTCTTCCTGGAGGCAGGGATTTAAAGCCTTTCATAGAGAAAGCTTGTCTGCCGTGGACCAGGAGGGAGTGACAGCCTGCAGGAGCACCGCAGATCATCTAAAAACGTAAGTAATGCTTTTTATTCTTTGCTCCACTGTATTGCCGGCGTATAAGGTGACAGTTGGGGGGTCGTCTTATACGCCCCGTCGCCTTATACGCCGGTATATATTTTTAGTGTAACACATTTCTGGATGAATTGCAGGAAAGGGGTTATATATTTAACCCCTTTCCGACCATTCATCCTGCGATCGCCGGCAGCCCATTGCATTCAGTGGAACATGCTGTATTGCCGCTCCATTGAATTCAATGGGCAAACATCGTTCTTCTCTGCTACAGCTGTTACAGCTGTGCCAGAGGAGGACGATCTTTATGCTGACAGTGGGGGGGGGGGGGGCACTCTTGCCGCTATTGTGGCTTAATAGTGGGACCTGTGAACTTGAGATGCAGCCCACCATGTAGCCCCTCGCCTGCCCTATCCGTCACTGTGTCATTCCCATCACTTTCCTGAATTGCCCAGATTTTCACACATGAAAACCTTAGCGAGCATCGGCGAAATACAAAAATGTTCTGGTCGCCCATTGACTTCAATGGGGTTCGTTGTTCGAAACGAACCCTCGAGCATCACGGGAAGTTCGTTACGAATAACGAACACCCGAACATTTTGGTGTTCGCTCATCTCTAGTGCTAAATGTAAATCGACTTTATTGCCCTATCATAAGATAAAATTAGCGACGTTTCGACTGTGAGGTCTTTCTCAAGCTGTCGAAACGTCGCTAATTTTATCTTATGATGGGGCAATAAAGCCGATTTACATTTAGCACCTATGCATGCTGCCAGAACCTTTTACTTTGCTGTCTGGACTTTCTGAGGAGACAAAGGTTCGGATTCTCCTTCTCTGGCTGCTGCATTTTGGAGCCCGACCCAGAGTGGGCACTAGATTTGTGCTGCTGGCACAATCTTTTTTATTTATCTGCAAAAAAAAAATATGACTGCATATGCCCAGCCAGCACTCCATTAATTCTGATGTCACTGTTGGGGGAGAAGTGACCGGCACAATGATAGATGACAGGTAGAGGAGTACTGTTCTCAAGATCAGATGGGAGGGGGGATTCTCAGCAGAGAGATGATGACTTCTTGATACAACTTTTTAAAGTACTTTTGTACTTGTGTTTTTACAGCAGCAAAGCAGAAGAAAGTACTGGGTGCATCCCATAAATTATCAACGCGAACCAATAGGGTCATCTAGGGCAAATGTATCACGAGCTCTAACAGTAAATACTCTAGTGCTATTTTGCAGAAATATCAGTGGGGATGACCAACTTGTTAGAGCTGCAGTTAATAGCATACAGAGATGCCACAACCTCAAAGAGATATAGATACAATGAATAGGTACTATAGGGGGACCCATAGAATTCTATAGGAGCCTGTTCAAGACTGTTCTGTTATGGGCAAAGGTAACTGTGCAGGGAAGAGGAGAAAAAAAAACTGTGATCAGCAGTAGAGATGAGCGAGCACCAAAATGCTCGGGTGCTCGTTACTCGGGACGAAATTTTCGTGATGCTCGAGGGTTCGTTTCGAGTAACGAACCCCATTGAAGTCAATGGGCGACCCGAGCATTTTTGTATATCGCCGATGCTCGCTAAGTTTTCCATGTGTGAAAATCTGGGCAATTCAAGAAAGTGATGGGAACGACACAGCAACGGATAGGGCAGGTGAGGGGCTACATGTTGGGCTGCATCTCAAGCTCCCAGGTCCCACTATTAAGCCACAATAGCGGCAAGAGTGCCCCCCCCTCCCAACAATTTTTACTTCTGAAAAGCCCTCATTAGCAATGCATACCTTAGCTAAGCACTACACTACCTCCAACAAAGCACAATTACTGCCTGCATGACACTCCGCTGCCACTTCTCCTGGGTTACATGCTGCCCAACCCCCCGCACGACCCAGTGTCCACAGCGCACACCAAAGTGTCCCTGCGCAGCCTTCAGCTGCCCTCATGCCACACCACCCTCATGTCTATTTATAAGTGCATCTGCCATGAGGAGGAACCGCAGGCACACACTGCAGAGGGTTGGCACGGCTAGGCAGCGACCCTCTTTAAAAGGGGCAGGGCGATAGCCCACAATGCTGTACAGAAGCAATGAGAAATAGAATCCTGTGCCACCGCCATCAGGAGCTGCACACGTGGGCATAGCAATGGGGAACCTATGTGCCACACACTATTCATTCTGTCAAGGTGTCTGCATGCCCCAGTCAGACCGCGTTTTTTTATAAATAGTCACAGGCAGGTACAACTCCGCAATGGGAATTCCGTGTGCACCCACAGCATGGGTGGCTCCCTGGAACCCACCAAATGTATCCCATTGCATTGCCCTGGACAGCAGAGCTAATGTCAGATTAAATGCAGGTGGGCTTCGACCCACACTGCATGCCCCAACCTGACCGGGGTTTTTAATTCATAGACACAGGCAGGTACAACTCCCTATTGTGAAGTCCCTGTGGACCGACAGCATGGGTGGGTGCCAGGAAGCCACCGGCGGTACATAAATATATCCCATTGCATTGCCCATCACAGCTGAGGTAATGTCATGTTTAATGCAGGTGGGCTTCGGCCCACACTGCATGCCCCAGTCAGACTGGGGTTCTTTATAAGTAGACACAGGCAGGTACAACTCCCTATTGTGAAGTCCGTGTGGACCGACAGCATGGGAGGGTCCCAGGAAGCCACAGGCGGTACATAAATAAATCCCATTGCATTGCCCAGCACAGCTGAGGTAATGTCATGTTTAATGCAGGTGGGCTTCGGCCCACACTGCATGCCCCAGTCAAACTGGGGTTCTTTAGAAGTGGACACATGCAGTTACAACTCTGTGTGGACCGACAGCATGGGTGGCTCCCTGGAATCCACCGACGGTACATAAATATATCCCATTGCAGTGCCCAACACAGCTGAGGTAATGTCATGTTTAATGCAGGTGGGCTTCGGCCCACACTGCATGCCCCAGTCAGACTGGGGTTCTTTAGAAGTGGACACATGCAGTTACAACTCCGTGTGGACCGACAGCATGGGTGGCTCCCTGGAACCCACCGGCGGTACATAAATATATCCCATTGCATTGCCTATCACAGCTGAGGTAATGTCATGTTTAATGCAGGTGGGCTTCGGCCCACACTGCATGCCCCAGTCAGACTGGGGTTCTTTAGAAGTGGACACATGCAGTTACAACTCCGTGTGGACCGACAGCATGGGTGGGTGCCAGGAAGCCACCGGCGGTACATAAATATATCCCATTGCAGTGCCCAGCACAGCTGATGTAACGTCAGCTTTAACGCAGGTGGGCAAAAAATTTATTGGAGTACACTGTAGGCGAGGGCCCCCAAAAATTGGTGTACCAACAGTACTAATGTACGTCAGAAAAATTGCCCATGCCCAACCAAGAGGGCAGGTGAAACCCATTAATCGCTTTGGTTAATGTGGCTTAAAGGGGTTGTCCCGCGAAAGCAAGTGGGGTTCAGCACTTCTGTATGGCCATATTAATGCACTTTGTAATGTACATCGTGCATTAATTATGAGCCATACAGAAAATATTCACTTACCTGTTCCGTTGCTAGCGTCCTCGTCTCCATGGAGCCATCTAATTTCAGCGTCTAATCGCCCGATTAGACGCGCTTGCGCAGTCCGGTCTTCTCCCTTCTGAATGGGGCCGCTCGTGCCGGAGAGCTGCTCCTCGTAGCTCCGCCCCGTCACGTGTGCCGATTCCAGCCAATCAGGAGGCTGGAATCGGCAATGGAACGCACAGAGCCCACGGTGCACCATGGGAGAAGACCTGCGGTCCACCGTGGGTGAGGATCCCAGCGGCCATCTTTGCAAGGTAAGTAAGAAGTCACCGGAGCGCGGGGATTCGCGTAAGTACTATCCGTTTTTTTTTTTAAACCCCTGCATTAGGTTTGTCTCGCGCCGAACGGGGGGAGCTATTGAAAAAAAAAAAACCCGTTTCGGCGCGGGACAACCCCTTTAATTTGTAACTAGGCCTGGAGGCAACCCAGTTAAAATAAAAATTGGTTCAGGTGCAAGTTTCAATGCTTTAATGAGCATTGAAATGTATAAAAATTGTTTACAAAAATTATATGACTGAGCCTTGTGGGCCTAAGAAAAATTGCCCGTTCGGCGTGATTACATGAGGTTTCAGGAGGAGGAGGAGGAGGAGGATGAATATTATACACAGATTGATGAAGCTAAAAGGTCCACGTTTTTGATGGTGATAGAGAACAATGCTTCCATCCGCGGGTGCAGCCTACGTATTGTTTAGGTATCGCTGCTGTCCGCTGGTGGAGAAGAGAAGTCTGGGGAAATCCAGGCTTTGTTCATCTTGATGAGTGTAAGCCTGTCGGCACTGTCGGTTGACAGGCGGGTACGCTTATCTGTGATGATTCCCCCAGCCGCACTAAACACCCTCTCTAACAAGACGCTAGCCGCAGGACAAGCAAGCACCTCCAGGGCATAGAGCGCGAGTTCAGGCCACGTGTCCAGCTTCGACACCCAGTAGTTGTAGGGGGCAGAGGCGTCACGGAGGACGGTCGTGTGATCGGCTACATACTCCCTCACCATCCTTTTACAGTGCTCCCGCCGACTCAGCCTTGACTGGGGAGCGGTGACACAGTTTTGCTGGGGAGCCAGAAAGCTGTCAAAGGCCTTAGAGAGTGTTCCCCTGCCTGTGCTGTACATGCTGCCTGATCTCCGCGCCTCCCCTGCTACCTGGCCCTCGGAACTGCGCCTTCGGCCACTAGTGCTGTCGGATGGGAATTTTACCATCAGTTTGTCCGCCAGGGTTCTGTGGTATAGCATCACTCTCGAACCCCTTTCCTCTTCGGGTATGAGAGTGGAAAGGTTCTCCTTATACCGTGGGTCGAGCAGTGTGTACACCCAGTAATCCGTAGTGGCCAGAATGCATGTAACGCGAGGGTCACGAGAAAGGCATCCTAACATGAAGTCAGCCATGTGTGCCAGGGTACCTGTACGCAACACATGGCTGTCCTCACTAGGAAGATCACTTTCAGGATCCTCCTCCTCCTCCTCCTCAGGCCAAACACGCTGAAAGGATGACAGGCAAGCAGCATGGGTACCCTCAGCAGTGGGCCAAGCTGTCTCTTCCCCCTCCTCCTCATCCTCCTCATGCTCCTCCTCCTCCTCAATGCGCTGAGATATAGACAGGAGGGTGCTCTGACTATCCAGCGACATACTGTCTTCCCCGGCTCTGTTTCCGAGCGCAAAGTGTCTGCCTTTATGCTTTGCAGGGAACTTCTCAAGAGGCATAGCAGAGGAATGGTGACGCTAATGATTACAGCATCACCGCTCACCATCTGGGTAGACTCCTCAAAGTTTCCAAGGACCTGGCAGATGTCTGCCAACCAGGCCCACTCTTCTGTAAAGAATTGAGGAGGCTGACTCCCACTGCGCCGCCCATGTTGGAGTTGGTATTCCACTATAGCTCTACGCTGCTCATAGAGCCTGGCCAACATGTGGAGCGTAGAGTTCCACCGTGTGGGCACGTCGCACAGCAGTCGGTGCACTGGCAGATGAAACCGATGTTGCAGGGTGCGCAGGGTGGCAGCGTCCGTGTGGGACTTGCGGAAATGTGCGCAGACCCGGCGCACCTTTCCGAGCAGCTCTGACAAGCGTGGGTAGCTTTTCAGAAAGCGCTGAACCACCAAATTAAAGACGTGGGCCAGGCATGGCACGTGCGTGAGGCTGCCGAGCTGCAGAGCCGCCACCAGGTTACGGCCGTTGTCACACACGACCATGCCCGGTTGGAGGCTCAGCGGCGCAAGCCAGCGGTCGGTCTGCTCTGTCAGACCCTACAGCAGTTCGTGGGCCGTGTGCTTCTTCTCTCCTAAGCTGAGTAGTTTCAGCAGGGCCTGCTGACGCTTGCCCACCGCTGTGCTGCCATGCTGCGCGACACCGACTGCTGGCGACGTGCTACTGCTGACACATCTTGATTGCGAGACAGAGGTTGCGTAGGAGGAGGAGGAGGGTGGTTTAGTGGAGGAAGCATACACCGCCGCAGATACCAGCACCGAGCTGGGGCCCGCAATTCTGGGGGTGGGTAGGACGTGAGCGGTCCCAGGCTCTGACTCGGTCCCAGCCTCCACTAAATTCACCCAATGTGCCGTCAGGGAGATATAGTGGCCCTGCCCGCCTGTGCTTGTCCACGTGTCCGTTGTTAAGTGGACCTTGGTAGTAACCACGTTGGTGAGGGCGCGTGTTGCGGGAGATGCGGTCGTGCAGGGCTGGGACGGCACATCGGGAAAAGTAGTGGCGACTGGGAACTGAGTAGCGCGGGGCCGCCGCCGCCATCATACCTTTGAAAGCCTCCGTTTCCACAACCCTATACGGCAGCATCTCCAGGCTGATAAATTTGGCTATGTGCACGTTTAACGTTTGAGCGTGTGGGTGCATGGCGGCGTACTTGCGCTCCAACGCTTGCGCTAGCGACGTCTGGAAGGTGCACTGAGAGACATTGGTGGATGGGGCCGAGGACAGCGGAGTTGAGGGTGTGGGTGCAGGCCAGGAGACGGTAGTGCCTGTGTCCTGAGAGGGGGGTTGGATCTCAGTGGCAGGTTGGGGTACAGGGGGAGAGGCAGCGGTGCAAACCGGAGGCGGTGAACGGCCTTCATCCCACCTTGTGGGGTGCTTGGCCATCATATGTCTGCGCATGCTGGTGGTGGTGGCTCCCTGGCTGATCTTGGCGCGACAAAGTTTGCACACCACTGTTCGTCGGTCGTCTGCACTCTCAGTGAAAAACTGCCAGACCTTTGAGCACCTCGGCCTCTGCAGGGTGGCATGGTGCGAGGGGGCGCTTTGGGAAACAGTTGGTGGATTATTCGGTCTGGCCCTACCTCTACCCCTGGCCACCGCACTGCCTCTTCCAACCTGCCCTGCTGCTGCACTTGCCTCCCCCTCTGAAGACCTGTCCTCAGTAGGCGTAGCAAACCAGGTGGGGTCAGTCACCTCATCGTCCTGCTGCTCTTCCTCCGAATCCTCTGTGTGCTCCCCCCTCGGACTTACTCTAATTACTACTACCTGAGTGATAGACAACTGTGTCTTATCGTCATCGTCCTCCTCACCCACTGAAAGCTCTTGAGACAGTTGCCGGAAGTCCCCAGCCTCATCCCCCGGACCCCGGGAACTTTCCAAAGGTTGGGCATCGGTCACGACAAACTCCTCCAGTGGGAGAGGATTCGGAACCATTGCTGCCCATTCTGGGCAGGGGCCCGAGAACAGTTCCTGGGAGTCTGCCTGCTCCTCAGAATGTGTCATTGTAATGGAGTGAGGAGGCTGGGAGGAAGGAGGAGCAGCAGCCAGAGGATTCAGAGTTGCAGCAGTGGACGGCGCAGAATTCTGGGTGGTCGATAGATAGCTGGATGCACTTTCTGCCATCCACGACAGGACCTGCTCACACTGCTCATTTTCTAATAAAGGTCTACCGCGTGGACCCATTAATTGTGAGATGAATGTGGGGATGCCAGAAACGTGCCTCTCTCCTAATCCCGCAGCAGTCGGCTGCGATACACCTGGATCAGGAGCTCGGCCTGTGCCCACACCCTGACTTGGGCCTCCGCGTCCTCGCCCTCGTCCATGTCCTCTAGGCCTACCCCTACCCCTCAGCATGCTGTATTACCAGTAGTGCAGAAACAGAACGCTGTAATTAAATGTGCCGCTTATTGGCCTGTGGTTGGAGGCTGACTTCCCTTACGGAACGCACAGCAGAGCCAGGAAACAATTTTGCGCACGCCTGTAGTGAGACGTAGGTGCGTATGACTGAGCTAGTGGAATGCACAGCGCAGAAGCAGTCAAGTGGACAAAGGCCAGTAGTAGGCCTTAAGTATTTTGCTTCTATTTTTTTAAAATGCTGAGCTGATACAGCAGACAGATACTGTAGGCAGCGTATAATATTATGTATACTGTTTCCCTCTGGCGGGATGACGGCGGTGATGTAACGGAGACAGCAGAGCCAGGAAACAATTTTGCGCAAGCCTGCTGTAATGCTTAGCTGCGTATTAATTAGGACTACTACCCCCAGCAGACAGATACTGTAGGCAGCGTATAATATTATGTATACTGTTTCCCTCTGGCGGGATGACGGCGGTGATGTAACGGAGACAGCAGAGCCAGGAAACAATTTTTTGCGCAAGCCTGCTGTAACGCTTAGCTGCGTATTAATTAGGACTACTACCCCCAGCAGACACGCAGTAAACTGAAGACGGTCACAGGCAGCCCAAATATAGTATTTTTCCCCAATTTTTTTGAAAAAGCCCACTGCCTATATAGCCTGTATATCTCTTTCCCTGCCTCACCAGTACTGGCCCTATACTCTGTACAATGACTGCAGACTGAGGACGCAATGCTCTGCATGCCCGATATACAAAAAAAAAAATTGTGCAACACTGCTAAAAGCAACCTCAACAGTACTGCACACGGTTAGATGTGGCCCTAAGAAGGACCGTTGGGGTTCTTGAAGCCTAAAATAACTCCTAACGCTCTCCCTATAGCAGCTCCGGCATCAGCAGCCCTTTCCCTGATCTCTGTCAGAATGCATCTGTGGTGAGCCGCGGGAGGGGCCGATTTATATACTCGGGTGACACCTGATCTCGCCAGCCACTCACTGCAGGGGGGTGGTATAGGGCTTGAACATCGCAGGGGGAAGTTGTAATGCCTTCCCTGTCCTTCTATTGGCCAGAAAAGCGCGCTAACGTCTCAGAGATGAAAGTGAAAGTAACTCGAACTCGCCTCTAGTAACGAGCATCTCGAACACGCTAATACTCGAACGAGTATCAAGCTCGGACGAGTACGTTCGCTCATCTCTAATCAGCACCCATTGTTAATGGTATATACTGTGTTATCTATACAGAGTGATAAAAAGTTCAGATTCAGTTGTGGGAATCAGAATGATAACCATTCAGTGTACATGCTGTCAGCAACTGAATGACGAATGATAATTTATTTGTTTTTTCCGTTTCTGCAGGCATTAAAAATGCAACAACGATGAGTCTGCGTAAACAGGTTGTTGTTAATCTGTGAACAACCTGTTCCGCCTCCATTCACTGAATGACCATTTCTCTTGTATGAGTGATTATTGTTGGGACAACTGTCGGGCACATATGAACCCTACAATCATCCGGTGTAGAGTCATTTTACATGGGACAAATGTCAGACAATGAAGTACCCAACATTTGTCCTACCAAGAATCACTTTGGAGCTTTCACACGGGAGGAATGATCGTTCAGTGAATGGAGACAAAGTGAGACAGAAAATGTGTAGAATTTTGTGCTTATTGTATAACATGGAGTACTTTAACAAATAATAGTATTTTTTTAATTTGATTTTCAGACATCCAGAAATTTTTAAAAAATTTGTACGCATGCCAATTCAGGCCTTTGATTGCTTGATCAAAATAATGAGACATCATTTGCAGTGTCAGGAAACCAACATGTGGAAATCCCTCATTCCTCATGCTGCTTATCATTTTGAGGTAAGTTTATTTTAATCAAGAGTTGAGTATACGCAGTTTTCAGCCTTTCTTGATCATCCTCACTAAAGGATTTTTATTGTGGGTATGCTCAACCAAGGCAGTAATTTTGCACATTAGTGATCTACTACTTTTCTTTTTCTCCCTCTCTTTCAGGTTTTTGGCAACAGGGGAGAGTTGGCAAATCTACTATATCCGCAATTATGAGGTGTACAAGCCACGTAATCCGACCCAGGAGATTTGGGTAGCAGTGGGCTTTCAATCTGTGGCCAGTTTCCCCAATTGCATAGGTGCTGTCAACCGAGATTACAGCAGACACTGTGATCAGGATCACATAACTTCAACTACTGAAAGTACTTTTCTGTGGTCCTGATGGCGGTAGCTGATGCAACATATAGGTATGTTGCAATTGAGGTTGGCATCTTTGGAAGCACTGGGGACCGGGTACTACTGAAATTGCAATTAGGGTGGCAAGTACTTGTAGACCAAGTGACTCTTCCTCCTTGAAGACTTTTTCTGGGTGCCACACATTCTGTTCTTCTTGTCATGAAGAAGATGGGACAGCGCCTCGAAATAAAACATATAAACTATCCAGGTCCAATGAAGGCAGTGCCAAGAAAATCCAAGTCCAAACTATATGTAATCAAATCAATGGAGAGCTGCAGCAATAGGGAAAAATAAACCCTCCATTAACAAGTGATGGAGGTTAGGAAATCATAAGGATTGTAAACCAAGCTGCGCTCCAAACATACAGAATGAAGGTGTACTCACTTAAGAGAGGGGAGTAAGCACCAAGATAACTGGGCAACAGTTATCCCCTCTCAGGGTCCAGGGTAGCCTCGAATAAGTATGAGGGTTAAAATTCTAAGTGCAACACCAATCGGCCCACCCCACTTGCCCCGTTGCCGGCCGTAAGAAGAGACACCACACACAGGAGTCTGGTCTAGCTCCTCACACGGGAGAAAAAACTGCGCACTTTATTACAGATTACATGAGATCTTATACCCTCTGCCCTCTCACCACTAGGGGGTGATGGGCTCATAACCATATATGGGCAGTCCGGATTTGCGGACTGAGACAGTGAAAATCATATAACAGTCATGTACATTTGAACATCTTGATATCTTGTTCCAGCGCTTCTGGGAAATCGGCCAAGTACATGCGTCCTTGCGTCTGGTTCGGTATCTTCTCTGAACTTCTAGAACATCTTCTTGCAAAACCTTGGCATATCTGATTTAAGGCGACATTTAAGTTTTTTCTCATTTGGAATTGAATAAAACTTGCATATAGGTATAAAAGCATAAAAAACACATATGGCAATATATATATACCCGCACAAACCCCCCTAAAAAACTTAATATGGAGATCAAGCATCAGACCTTGCACTCTTCCTCGGTCGTCTCTCCCTTGCGTCAGGGTTTCTCCACTGCCCGTAAGTCCCTACTCCTAAAAGGGAAGGATCCCTACCTCACCTCAGAAGGAGGCCATGGATTCCCTGGGCTTATTTCCGGGCATCCATACCCTCTATCTGTACAAGTTAACACCCCACAGGGTGTGCCCTCGCCGGAACCTAAGGTCTTCTGCACTTTCCCTAGGCAAATGGGAAGTCCACTGACAGTCCATCTTATGAGACTGAGGCAGACACAGTACTAGTCCATCTCTCCATTCTTCTGGTAACGTATCTGGTTGGCATTATCGGAACTGGCTCTTCATCTTTTTTCAAACAAGGGAAATTTTGGTCACATTATCCAGTCCCTTACTCATACTCTTTGATCAAAGGGATAATACACATACAGAAAATTACATACCCAACCTCTTTCTGCTAAAATCATATCCACGGCCACTCTATTTTGGAACGCCATGGATGCAGTGGGCCCTAACTGGTCAGCTAACCCTTGTAAAGCATCTCTGGTGTAGTTTACAAACCTCTGCTGATTGTAATAGATATAATTCATCTAATCTACATTATTATTAACAGTGACAAAAGAAAATAAGGACTCAAAACCTGCTTTAACCTGATCTCTAGAATTAAATTCATCTGGCACCCCCCTTGGCACTCCTATTGCATCTATGTATACATGTGGGTCAAAGTTACCACCTTGAGTGTCAATGTCTCTCTTAGCACGATGCAGTGTTGGATTCTCACCCTCAGTGTAGTCTCCATATTGCACATTTGATTGTATTAATTTGTTCTGAAACAGGGGGCTAGTGTACAGTAGTCAAAGGTGTGTGTTAGAGGAATTGTACCACATTATAGCATTTAAAGGATATGCAGGATCATTAGTTCTTTCAGTGCGAAGTGTGGATCCAAGTGGGCTTTTCTTCGAGCTTGACTGCAGTTGGGATGGTGAGCAACAACTGGTAAGGGCCTTTAAACCGGGTTTCTCTTAAACTTTTTCACATAGACCCTGTCACCTGGTTTCAGATAGTGACACTCATCTGTAGGACCTGGGATAAAAGCAGAGACTACAGAATGCATTACTAACAATTCCTTGGAGAGGCTCATGACAAAATTAACAAGAAAATCATTCCCCAAACTCTGCTACTGTGGCATGTATCCTCCTGGAAAAAAGAAACTAATAGAAAACACTCAATTCAAAATTTTACCATTTTCTTCATTGCCTTTTGTATCTACTTTCCCCTACTCCGCGGATGGTAGGGTGTGTGAAAAGCCTAGAATATACCCAAAACAGACATGATGTGTTGCATTATTTCACCTGTGACATTTGTACCTTTGTTTGACTCAATCACTTCCGATACCCCATATCTGCGGATTACCTCATTCATGAGCTTCCGTGCGGTTACCTGCTTATTTACTTTGGTAACAGGGTAGGTCTCCAACCTGAAAAGAAATCAACAACAAGCACATATTCATGCTTCCCAACAAGTGGGAGCTGAGTGTAGCCAATTTGCAATCCCTGAAATGGGTAGAGTGGCCCCGGCAAGTGTGATGTGGCAAATTTTACTTCTGCCCTGTTGCTTACGGCAAAGATCATGCAAAACTGGACAAATGATGCAGCAGCTACAGAAAACCAAGGAGCCACCCGTCCTCGTTCAAGCGTCGACATCATTACTGCTTTGAGAGGTGTGTCTTTTCGTGCGTCAGCTGGGCCATCATGAGGCACAGGGACTATGGTAAGCAAGTTCTGTTGACTGTTCACCATACGCCGTCCCTTTTTAGTCCATTTGTCTTTCTCTTAACTGTAAAGTTTTTAGCATATCAAAGTCCAATGTTTTTATCAAAGTCCAAGTTCAAATCAAAGTCCAAAATTAGTATCAAATTCTTCTTTTCTTCTTTCTTCCACGGCTTGAGGGCCGCTGCTTTTGCTGTGTGGTCTGTGATGGCGTTGCCTCTTGCTTCTCTGGTGTAGGAATTGGTGTGAGCTTTCCACTTTGTCAGGTAGAAATAGGGCCTCCATGAGACTCTGCACCGCTGCAACATTCTTAATTGGCTGTCCTGCTGAGGTAAAAAAACTGTCTGGCCTTCCATGTTGGGCCGTAATCATGAGCTATGCCAGATGCATACCGGGAGTCAGTGTAAATGTTTGCCGTCTTACCTTCCTCCACTCTACACGCCTCCGTGAGTGCTTTTAATTCCGCTTCTTGTACTGCGACATGCGGAGACATTCTGCTTTTTTAGGACATCTTGTTGTGTAACCACCGTATATCCAGTGTGGAGTCGTCAATCACCCTGGGTACCATCTATAAAAAACAACTCAAAATATGCATTATTAACAAGGGCTTTCAGTAACTTTTTAAAACTTAAATTTTCTTGTTGCATCACTGCTAGACAATCAGGCTGGTATTCTATTTCAAAAAGATCAGAATCTTGTTGCAAAAAATTTAAAAATTAAAAAATGACTTGCAACAAAATTTAAAAATGGCTGATTTGCAATACCTAGATCACCTACGCCTATTCCTCCCCCCCCCCTTTGAAACAGGGTACGCAATTGGAACAAGAGCACCCGGTTTCAAGGTAGTATAACATTGTAAAAAGATTTGATGGAAGCAGATAAGGCCTGTAAGATGTTAGCACCTATAACAGAAACATGAGTTACACCGGGACAGAAAAATCTACAAAACATCTACTAATATTTGAAATGTGATATCCCTTTAAGTGAATTCATTATTAGTCTGTTCCTGCCTGCAATATCTTTATCAAATTTCAGACAGGAGAAAAAAAAACAAAACAAAAAAACTAGCTGCTCAAAATTCTCCCCCCTCCCTTGTGCAGGAGGGATGAAACATTATTACGTACTATTACATCATATAGCTCCACCCCTTCGATATTGGCACATTGCGTCCGTCTTCTCAGCTCCATTTCAGCTTAACCGTCTACACGTCCACATCTCAACCAAGCAAAGTCCCATGCATGGGGTAGGACTTTTACCCCCAGTCAATTTCCACATCACACATTCCACCACAGCCCGAACACGGGTCACCAACTCTCATCCATCCATTCTCTCAAGTCTGCTCCGTCACCCCCCTTTAAAGGTGTACCAGTCCATACAGATGCACGGACAAAAAAAGTTTGACAAACATACATCAGTTGAAAAACATTGAGGTGAGTGCTATTATTTTTATAAAGTACATAATTCTATTGAGATGAGATTGTGAATGAGCGCTATCTTTGACAAATTATGTGAAAAAGTTTGCTGAGTGACTGAAATATTCTATATTTCTTATCTACTGAAGCTATTATATGCTGTATTAAACACTGAAGTATTTAGTTTCTGTGACCCTGAATTTGGAGTGAATTCTGAAAGCCCCCACCATTTTAAAACAAACCGTTATCTCTCCGCGACTATGAAACACAGACGGAATTGTTGTTTTAGCTTAAACTATTGAAAAAACATTTTGAAATCATAATTAACACATATGCTGGGACCTTGCAACATTCATTTTCAACCCCTGTATAAGTAAGAATATAACTTAGAAATTACTATATTTCCCTGCCTACTAAGACAGTATAATTAATTAAATTCATTTCAATTCATTGCAAGCAAGCCAAGATATTAACCAAGGATGTTATTACATTTGCTCTCTCGCTGTTATCTTCCAGACCTTGGAAGGCTACACAGACTTTGCAGCTATATGTCAACAGACTCTTCTCCCCTACAAGCAAGCTGTTAACTATTTGCACATACAGTATATACATATATACACACATATACCCACCTAGTATGGATTATACATATTATCTATTATCTATCTTGTATTATACACATTTCCATCTCTTTGCCAAAAAAAAAAATCATATGCATTGTACTTCTCTCCCCTACCTAACTGCCAATATAACCTTCAATAGACACTCTCCTGACGCCCTCTTGATCACTTACTGTACTTTTCAGCATTTCACTTACGGATACTTTCTTAAACAAATAATGTGTACATACGTAACTTTCTCTGACTGTCTCTCTCTCTTTAGCAAACCTTGATCTTCCAAGGCACCTCTGGGTCCTAAAGACCTCCTCCCAGACACCATTTTGTAATCTGCCGTAGGGTCGGTGTCACACATTTTCATTAGATTTTTCTTACATTCTACAAATTCATCCACACGGCGGCAGCCCTTGAGGGGCTCTATCTTCTTTAATAAGATCTTACGCATATTAGAACATCAACAATAATAAAAATAACACGCTCCATAGAGTGAATCCTTCTGACCCGAATTGTCAGCCCCTTATATATGGCAATACAACCGAAGGCATCTTCTTCTTATGGAACCAGTCCCAAAGAGTACATCCCTCTCCTCAGCTAAACCATCAACAACTAAACTACACTAAAACGGAGGGTTCCTTCGTCAATGGGACCTGTCTTACAGAGTGCTTCCCTCTCCTCTAAACCATTAACGACTAAATAAACTCAAACGGAGGGTTCCTTCGTCTGTGAGACCAAATGAAAAGTAAGAGGAAAAAAATTCTGCAGATACAACAAACAATCTCCACTATCGCTAAAACACTACGGACTTCAAAGTACAAATAGACTACAGACTAGTTTCTGGGTGAGCCATTGGTGCGCATATCACGGTCAGTGGTCCATGACGGCAAACCCGGAGCCCACGCGAGTTACCGTGTAGAACTCTTAACCCAACCCGTCCGGTCACAAACCACAGATAGTCAGTCCTGCTGCAAGACTCTCAGCGTAAAACACAACATAAATATATGTCTGTCTTACCTGGAGTTCTTGTGAGTTGATCAGGCTCGGTTTGCAGTAGGACGGTTTCTCAGTAGCGTGGATCCGGGTGAATTGCGCTGTAAGCTCCGATTTTACCGCCCCAGTTGGTTGCGCCATTTATGAGGGTTAAAATTCTAAGTGCAACACCAATCGGCCCACCCCACTTGCCCCGTTGCCGGCCGTAAGAAGAGACACCACACACAGGAGTCTGGTCTAGCTCCTCACACGGGAGAAAAAACTGCGCACTTTATTACAGATTACATGAGATCTTATACCCTCTGCCCTCTCACCACTAGGGGGTGATGGGCTCATAACCATATATGGGCAGTCCGGATTTGCGGACTGAGACAGTGAAAATCATATAACAGTCATGTACATTTGAACATCTTGATATCTTGTTCCAGCGCTTCTGGGAAATCGGCCAAGTACATGCGTCCTTGCGTCTGGTTCGGTATCTTCTCTGAACTTCTAGAACATCTTCTTGCAAAACCTTGGCATATCTGATTTAAGGCGACATTTAAGTTTTTTCTCATTTGGAATTGAATAAAACTTGCATATAGGTATAAAAGCATAAAAAACACATATGGCAATATATATATACCCTCACATAAGGATGATCCAGATCCATGTCCACCAGGATCAAAACAAGTACATGGCAATCCAAGTATGAAAATGGATTTATTTACATGAACAAAAGGTTCCCCCACTGGGAAACCAGTAACATACAACGCGTTTCGGCTATATACAGCCTTTTTCAAGTATAAGACATCGCATGTACAGATCAAGTTCAAATATAAAACCAAATACACATACCATTACAGCAAAAAACTCCTAATGGCCCTGCGTTGGCCGACGCCATTGTACTGACGTACAAGGAGGAGGAGTGTGAGTAATGACGTCATAGTTGTTCATTTTATGGATGTTCCCTTAACATACTTATGTAAACCAGCCAATGAGGTGCTACAAAATTATGCTGTTCCTGAGGAGCGTATAACAGCAGCATTTCTGCATCCTTTATTTGGTCGTGTGTCCTGGCCCGACTGCGGGGTTTACTGACCAGGCTTGTAGCATCATAGGTCGTTATCATGCTCCAATTTTGGGTCAGTAAACACCACAATGAGGCAAGACACACGTCTGTATTAGAGACGCAGAAATGTATACTCCTACACGCCACTGAAACCGGCCTTACTCGATTTATGCTGAAATATCTCTCTGTATGCCTCTGATGGATTTGCTAATAAGCATCTGGAGGAAGGAAACGATTATCGCCCGAATAATCACTGCAAACAGCCAATTCGAGCAATAATCCTACAGACCCGTATACACGTGGCCGCCCACAGGGCACTGAGCAACAGATCGCTCACCTGTGGGAATTACTTGTTTTTTTACTCACCTAAAAATCAAATTTTTAAAAAAGGAAAAAAAGGCAAGAAAAAAATGTTCTCATTTGTAAAAACGCAAGATATGAAATTAACAAAAAATAGTTGTTTAAAAATTTTCTACTATCTAAAATATAAAATTGTACAAAAAACAAATGTTGGCCTCCACCCAGACCTAAGAACTAAAATACTAAAGATTCTGATAATAGGGGAGGAAAAATCAGGTGCGGTAAGGGATAATGGTCCATTGCAGGCATGGGGACCTTGGGTGTTGGGAAAAAAAGAGGGAAAAAAATGGGAACCAGCAGTGGGCGATGGAAGGGGGCAAAAAATACAGGATGTGTCTGGGTGGCAATCGAAACCCAACTAGCCTGAGTAAAAAAAAAGGAGGAGGAGCCTCTTGAAGGCCTGTCCGAGTTCAGGAGGACGCTGGCCAGAGCTGATGACTGTTGCCATATCATAACATTAGGTACTGTTGGAGATTGGGAGGCAGCTGGCAACAGCGAGCTGCCATCCTATATTCAGAGAAATCATTATCATCATCTCCATCTTCCCTCCTGATTAGGAAAAGGGCCTCCCTTTCTACTTTCAGCTGCCTGTCTGTTGTGCAGAGGGTTTTCCAGCTGTATCATCTGGTGGAAGGCCTACTGGTAGGTGGGTGGGACGAGTGGGGTGGCTTGCACAGCCAATGTTGCAGTGGCTGTTGCTCTCGGGGCTCTACTTCCAATGACCTTGGGCTTGACTCATGTGATGGTCCTGCCTGGTGTTCCATACGTCCTGCATGGTGCTCCCTCTCCCTCTGCTGCTGTTCCTCAGGTTCTTCTGAGGACTCTGACTGGCTACGCTAGTCACTATAATTGCTTTGGTCCAAAATAACAGACAAATTAAATATATAGTACAACAAAGAATAAAATTCAAGGGGTTGTACCACTATTACAGCAGCTCATTGTTGTAAGGAATCTGTTTCCTCCTTGAAGGAGGAGACCCACTCTTAGCGACCTTTTTCTGGTCTTTCAGCAAGCGGTTACACTGACTCTTCTACTGGTTGTGAACATCTTTAACGGTAATGAAAAACAATGGGTGGGGGGGGGGGGAAACCTATCAAATCACATGAGGACAGCATAGTGGCATAGTTAAAAAAAAAAATTGTATGACCCCACATAGAATAAAGTTTTGGGCAACATTGTAAAATTAAGATATTGCATATCTATTAATCACTAAACTTGCCTTATTTTAGCCCCATTGGTACTTGATGCACTCAATATATGAAGGGACACACGCCTCTTCACATATTAGGCACATTTTGGCTGCTCCATACATCTACATAGAAATCTACGTCATCTAGGAGCTGTTGTGTATTTCTGTTATAATTTCTTCCATAAAATTCACATCAAGGTGTGGACCCGGGGCAGCCACTTTCCCACCCAACAAATCAGAACCATTTTTGGGAAAGTGACCTAGCGTAGAGTATATATCTTCATGCAACCTTGTTGGCATGTTAAAGTAGTCCGGGTACCGTGCAGTGCAGATCTCTCGCCAGGCTTCTTCCCGTCATTCCCGGCTGCTAAACCCCCCTTGTCCCATAGATGTGGCCATGCAATGACTTGCAAAACCTGATACCGGTAGTAAATGAAAAGTGAGCTAACATCATTTGCAATAAAGCAAAAAAGTGCACATAGAAAAAGATGCAAATTGCCATTTGCAGCATACTTGCATTTGATGCCAGTGTGACATGCTATACTATATACAGCACAACAAAACCAAACCCTACCAAAGTCAAGTACAATAAAAGAAAGGCCTCAAGTAACATGTGCACAAGTGGCGAATAGTATACACCAAAATTCACAGATATCATTAAATTCATACGCTGCTACCACCAAAAAAATCTATCATTTCCTATTCCTAAAAAGTCTCTAAACTGTGACTTCATGAAATGACCTCGGAGATCAGCTGTCCCTTACGCATGGCCGTCTTCTGGTAGTGACCTGATATTGTTGTACTTGCTTCTCTCCTTCCAATAAAGCATGTGACTGGTTTCACACAACTGTTTACTCTTATTGTACTGACCTTATTACAGTATATTATTGGTCCAACCTCATTTCAGCCTTTAATTCTCAATTTTTATTGGCCTATTAATTTTACTGATATGCACCCCTTTTTTTGTTTTATCTTGAATTTTGCATTTGAAAAGATAACCACTTTTTAAAAAATAGATTATGTCACCCCAAATATCTGTTCTGAGCTGGCAGCATAGTGCAATGTGCCACATGGCACACAAACTGAGCGTGTATTGGGAAGAAGTAGAAAAGTATTTATTGCAGCAAAAACTTACTTTTATAATCTGGCACAGTTTATACAAATCAGCCAACATCGAGTCATGGGGGGCGGCCGCCTGAGTCCCACACCTTTTGGCATTTCTTCATGCCCCTCCACTGCTCTGGTGCTGCCCCTACGGTAGTTGCTGACATTAGCGAAAGCAGTGGTGAAATCCTGCACATATGCTGTGTAGCTCTCTGACCCATCCAGAAGTAGAAATGCACATTGAAGCCTCGACTTCCGTAACATATTGTGCATGCGCTGGAACCCAGCCTTGCAGAGCTTTATGCCTGGCGGTAATTTTTGAACACTTGAAAAAAAATGAAAAAAAAAATTTCTTTTCTTCCACCTGCTCTCCCCTAAAGCAGTCTGTGCTACACTGCTGGGTTCTCTGGGAGAGGTGGTGAGTTCTCCTTCAATGGAAGTGCTCAAACAGAGACTGGACAGACTTCTGTCTGGGATGATTTAGTGATAGCCTTGCTATTAAATCTACTGTTTGACACATACTGCGGAAATGTGACATTTGGTAAAGTAAATAAAGGGACTTTAGGGCATTGTTATGAGTAGTAGCTTCTATGGGGCCTAATAGGTAATGGGGCCATTTGCTCATAAAGGGTGTCAATGGTATGAAGCAGCGAGCACATGTTGGTAGAGGTTGGATAGTGGAGTGCATGAGTGAGAGATAGAGTGGGCAGCAGAGCGAGAAGTCAGCCATAAAAAAAAGGTAAATAGAACTCAAAGATGAGGTTCGAGATGCAGGTGAGATGGGTTTATGATTCTGAAGTAGTGACGGGACCTTTTTCTTGGCACTCCATGTGCTTCCAACAGTTTGTCCCCCTGTCACACTACAGTTGGGCTCGGCTTAGTAGCCAGGAGCTCATCAGACTGGCTTGCCTGGTCAAACTTCAACTGAAGGAGCAGGAGTTCCTTCGACACTGTTGCATCTTTCCTTCTCTTTCGATTGCCATCCTCTGCAACCCAACAAAATCCATACACAGTCCATGGGAGGGAAAAAAGGGTGCTGTTGCACTTGCCTTCCACTGGTTGTGCCATTCGGTCGACTATGCCAAAAATGTAAGATGCAGGTGGGATAGTGTATGATGGTGCAGCAGTGACATACAGAGGCAGGAACATCCTTCTGGAGCTTCATGTGCCTCTAATAGTTCCTCCCCCAGCAGTACCACTTAAGGTGGACGGGGCTTAGCAGCCAGAATCTCCAAGGAGTGGCTTGTCCACAACCTTCAGTAGAAGGAGTGGGAGTCACACAAGGAAAGGGCTCAAAAGATTATAGAAAATATTAACAAAAATACTCTATATTTTATTGCATAACCAATCAAGGTGCTCACACTCTAATGTACACTAGTAGAAATAACCATATGGGGAGTCATTAGAATTTCTGCTATTGGTTACTTTTTTAAGCCTTTGAAATAACATATAAGTATACTTATGAAATTATTTACGATTCCTTTCCTAGCTACTTGTGCATGGCATTTTTAAGATAATTCTTTATTTAACATAATATCTTGACCTCTTTTGTCAGAGGCTGCACCGTGTGGGAAAACCTATGATCCCAGGCATTGTTACAGTATAACATTGTACGTGTCACAACAGACGTCAATGTGGGAATATGTTAAAGAAACATGCAATTTCAGGTGTAGAAGTTTGCACAGCTCAATATTGATATTACTTGCACATTGTGGGAGATTTACAAAGCCAAATGTGCCAGAATTCTGGCTCAATTTGTGTAAAAAAAACTGGGTGCATGCAATGCCCCCCATTTTTTACCTGTGTTAGAAACTGTTGGCTCAAAGTATGGCTCCGTTTGTAAATTCCGACGCAGATCCTGCACAAAATACCAGAAGGAATAGCACTGCATGCAGTGCTTTTTTTTCCGGTAGAATGTGGGACAGCTGAGTGGTTAATGGGGTCTGTTCAGAACTGTTTGGTTCCGTCATAAGATGGACCCATTCGGCCAGTGGATTCCCCTTTCCTGCTCTCCGAACAGAGCAGAAAATGGATTCCCCACCATAGATGTGAAGGCAGTCTAAGCCAACCAACAAGGGGTGTAGAGCTAAGCAAGATTGTCTAAAGTGACACCACATGTGTCATCCAGCATGAGGCGCTCAGATAAATCTGGCACATTGTTAGACTGCCTGGCTTAAGTTTACATTGTTCAAATATTAGACAGGATTAGTAAATCTGCGCCATAAAATCCTGAGCAAATAAATATCTGATTCCTAAAGCAATTCATAACATCTCTGTATTCAGGTTAAGTAGACATAATACAAATCAATGCAGTAAAATATGAATTTTATAACCTGACCTAGTATGACCCAGATTCAATGATTCAGGATTACAGCAAACCAAAGTATTCAGTTTAAAGAAAGGCACGTAACTCTATAAAACACCACACCTTAGCAGAGGTCTGAAAGCTGCCAACATACAACTTTGGAGACATGATTGATGTACTGATTCTCAGCTCACCTTTGTGTCAACTATAACTGCAATCAATTCTGCAAAAGTTCTTGTAACGTTATCATGGGTGCTGACAAGAATAGGATCATTACTACTATTGGGCCAGCCCTAGTCCTCTGCTCATTCATAACTTCTGTGCTGAGCTGTGCCTGTCCTTCTGGCTGCTGTGTTTGTCCAGAGAAGCTATTGCTAATTAATAGAGATGAGCGAACATACTCGATAAGGCAAACTACTCAAGCAGGTAGTGCCTTATTCGAGTACCTGCCCGCTCGTCTCTAAAGATTCGGGTGCCAGCGGGGGAGAGCTGGGAGGAACGGAGGGGAGATCTCTCTCTCCCTCTCTCCCCCCCGCTCCTCCCTGCTCACCGCCGCAACTCACCTGTCACCCGCGCCGGCAGCCTAATCTTTGGAGACGAGCGGGCAGGTACTCGAATAAGGCACTACTCGCTCGAGTAGTTTGCCTTAGCGAGTACGCTCACTCATCTCTACTAATTAACCAAACATTTATACCGCATTATTATAGTAACAAAAGCAGCATGATGTCATAGTTAAAGGGATTGTACCAGGATCCCAAGTTATCCCCTATACACAGAATAGGGGATAGCTTACTGATCGGTAGGGCTTCACAGGTGAGACCCCTTTCAATCTCAAGAACGGGCATCCCGTGTTCTCCCCTGACTGTCACTGCGGGGTCACTTCTTCCCCTGTAGTGATGCAGAATAAATGGAGCTCTGACTGAGCATGCATAGTTTGTGCTCCATTCATTTCATTGGGCTGACAGAAATACCTGAGCGCTTGTGGCTTGGCTATCTCCACAGTCCCATTGAAGGTGAATGGAGTATCAGTGTGCTTGTGCTACCATTCAGTCTCCTCCCCACTGTGGGGTGGGTGCAATAAGCCCACAGTGCGGAGGTTGGGGGACACGGGACCCCCGTTCTCAGTATCAGCGGGGGTTTCAGCGGTGAGACCCCATCGTTTAGCCCAGTTATCCGCTATCCTGTGGTTGTGATCCCGGTACAACCTCTTTTAGGCACTGATTACATACATGAAATACTAAAAAGCCCTAAATGGAAATCATAAAGTTCTGCCCTCTGCTTAAAACAATGGAATGACTACATATACAGTCCTTGTTGATAGAAAAGCTACCATTACATGGGGGGATTATCACCCAAATAATTTCTTTAAACCATGATTTTCAGCGATAGTCGTACCGTGTGTACACAGCTAATGACGGGGCACTGAGTAAGTAATCACTCAGTAGTCGTTAGTTGCTTTGTTTCAGCTCAATAGGATGAAGCGACCAACAAGAGACGTCTCGCTCAATGCAAACAGTAGTTGTTCCATCTATGAATGACTGCCTGTTTGCAATGAATGAGTGGCCCAAAGAGATCTCCGACCCGCTTCATCTCCATTCACTGAACTACTATCACTCCTGAGTGAAAGCACAGGGGCAATAGTTGTTGAGGTGGCTGTAGGGTGCTTATGTGCCCTACTGCTGTCCTGCGTAAAGGTACTTTAAGTCAACTTTCAAATAATAATACTTAATAGTATTTAAAAAAATCTTTTGTATTTTACCCATAAATTACCAATCAGAGTTCATCTATATTGAGCTCAGGTCACATTATTGTGATATCTTGAGCTAATAGATAACACTGCCATTTTTCAACAAGATGTGACCTGCATAAAAACGCTTTACTCTGCCTAACTTGTGGCAGATTTAGGCCTCTTTTAGGCTTCTTTCACACAAGCAATGCGTTTCCATGCATGATGCATCGCGTCAAAAGGAATTAGCGTTTCCTCGTCCATTCACACGGCTGCATCGCCTAAAAAAAGACGCTGCAGCAGTGGTGTGCAGAAAGGCTCTATTTAACTTAAATACCTGAATAGAGCTGCAGCGGCCTAGCACCACCCTTGGCTCTGGGGAAGATGACCGAATAGAACACTTACTTTTGTCATGTGCTGCTCTACCACCTTCTCCTTCAAGGCTCCAAAGCGTTCTTCAACCAGCCTCTCACAGGTCCCGTAAATAACACCTGCATAGGGAACCATTCAATACCTGATTGTCTTCGTGACACCAGTGCCCCTTTCAAATGTTAAGTGTAAATAGCAAAGTCCACAGACAAACGAATAATTTTTCTATAACCGGAGGCATACTGTTTTCTCTTTACTCTTAATTCAAACAGGGCAGTTCCATTACATAGATTCAACAGTCTTAAGCAAAAGTATGCAAATAATTGTTCTTAAATTCTTCCCTCATCAAGTTTGTATCCAGAAGTCACTCTCCTTTGGTTCATCCGCAGTCTAAGTTATCTAACGGACCCTTGTTGGAATGCAGGTTAGCCGAATCACTTACCCAGCAGACTCGGTCCAGGTCCTTCCTGCTGCTCTCCAGAGCCCTGTTGCGGTTTCCCGCAGTCTGCAGCTCAGCCAATCAATGCAGCTCTCAAAGAATGGGAGGAGACACAAATTAGATATTATAAAAAACTTTCTGACAGTGAGGGTGATCAATGACTGGAACAGGTTACCACAGGAGGTGGTGAGTTCTCCTTCAATGGAAGTGTTCAAACAGAGGCTAGACAGACATCTGTCTGGGATGATTTAGTGAATCCTGCACTGAGCAGGGGGTTGGACCAGATGACCCTGGAGGTTCCTTCCAACTCTACCATTCTATGATTCTATGAACCAATGACAACCATCACTTTGTGGAGGTGGAATTTATGAGTCCCATAACTAGGAAGTGATCCTGTGTGGGCGGCCAAGGGCTCTGTAGGCGTTTTACTGCTCAGAATATGCAGTAAAAACGCCGATAACAACAAGGGTCTAAGCAGTCATGTGAGTGACCATAAGGGTTGGAAATGCCATGCTCTTACATGCAAATCAGGTAGTCCCGCTGTTGTCAAAATAAGACATTCCCTGAAAATAAGCCCTAGCACATCTTTTGTGGCAAAAATTAATATAAGACATTGTCTTATTTTCTGGGCAGCCTTTGAGACCTTCTACTTTGTTTCATATCGTCAGACAAGTTCCATTTAGATTCACTATGTCTGACAGTAATCATACGCGGGTGCGGCTAGTGAATTTGAATCAAATTCTCAATTGAATTTGGTTAACTGGTTGATTTATGAGCTAAAGGGGCAAATATTTCTTCACATTGGACCCGGTAGCGCTGAACAACATTTTACTTATCATTTATAAATAAATTCATCATTTTAAAACAACATGTTTACTTGGGTGATCTTTGTCTAATATTAAAAGTATTTCGATATGAAGAATTTAGGCGCACGCGGCAGTACGGTAGTAGCACTTGAGTGCACCGCATTTATTAGTATCAGAATGTTCCATAAAAAGAGCTCTCCAGGCACTCTTTATTGCAACAAAAGCTAGATTGGACTATTCCCCTTGGCTCTTTGCACTCCCATAAACACACACTGACCTGCTTTATAGTACCTCCATCAGAAGTGTTATAGTGCTGTGAATGAAGAGCTGTTATCTGATTTGAATGCACATTTCTGGAAAATGCTCCTATTTATAAGGGAAAATTGCAGAGATAACTGTAAGTATTCTGGCACTATTCAAGACCATTTATCTATGGAGCACATTCATAAATAACATAAGCTTGATTCATTGTTACATTGAAAATCCAAAATCCTAGTACTAAAAAATAGTTATATACTTTGATGGAACAATAAATTTTAATGGCACTAGATCAAAATTTCCCTGACTGCTGTTTTGGATGAAGTAGAAAATGTTAGCACTACCAGGGAACAGACTGCTCTTACTAATGCAGAAGATAACTTCCGCTGAAGGCTCTTTCCTCATGCAGACCCCGGAGCACTGAGAATGTATCACACCAAACTGTCACTTAGAAGTGAAGCCAGAAAATTGTTGTTTCTTGTGGTGTTACTACAGGAAAATCACCTCTCTGGGTTTGCTGGATGCTGCCAAATAAGTGACAGCTTAATTTATGCCATTCTAACGCTACATTACTGAGCCATTCAGACACACAGTTAAGTGCACTCCATGTTAGTGCACCGCGCTGCAATCAGAGCAACAGGTTACTGCGCAGGGCTCGTTAAAGTGTCTGAAATCCTGATAATGTCTCAGTCATCAGGGTCATAAATGTGCGTTTTGCAAAAACATTCTAAGTAAAATTGAAATCTGAATTGGCAAAAGCAACAATGTTGAAAGATTGTAGAAATCTGGTGATGTAAAATATAGCTCATGTGTCAATTGTCCTCATTTCCTTATTATTTCTCTATTTTAGATGAGATTTAAAAAAAAATAATTAAGCCTTTGTTCTTTTGCTTAATGTATACGGATACGTATGTTTCTGGGAACAGTCTAAAGTGTTTCTAAATATTTAATGCAAAAGTGTTTTGTTTCTAGAATTTGCAGAGAAAATCTGCACTAAAATTCTCACCAAAATCCAAGAACGGATCTTAGCCCTTTGCAATCCAATTTTGGATTCAGGGTTTCCTAGGGGGCTTTCTCTCTCTGCCATTATACAATGGCGCCATCTGCTGGCTAGAGCCAGTACTGTGGTATGGGACATGCTGGAGAGGCCCCCGACAACAGAGCGGCCAGGAATATACAATAAGAATTTGCTGCCGGACGTCTTCCGACATCGGAGCTGTACAGGCTTCAATCAGAATGTCTTTGGATGTCAGACAGTGGATTGGAAAGGGTTAATGAGGTTTTCACTGTAATTCACTCTCTGCATTGCGATGAATGAATTCTGCAGTGAAAATCTCTCCCATGATTCTCTTCTCCTGTGGATTTTTTCCATTCAAGTTAATGGATAGAGAAGAGCGGACTGAACCTGTAGAACCCGAATATGAGTCGAGCTTTGTTAAAAATTCAGTTTGGCAAAAACCCAAATTTCAGAAGGTTCTATCTGCTGAACCAAAAGTTCACAAAAGAAACTATAACAAGTACTGAACACTGTATAAGAAGGTGACAGTAGTGGTCTGTTTCCAATGGATGTAGCTCAGTGGTTAGCACTGTTGCCTTGCAAAACTGTTGTCCTAAGTTCAAGTCTGACCAAGACAACATCTGCATGGAGTTTTCCAATTCCATGCAGATGCTGTCCATGGGCAGATTTGAACTTCAGTGCAAGGAAATAAAGCTAACCACTGAGCTACATCCATTGAAAGACCACCCACCATCACCTACTTCTTCACCTTCTTGGCTGTTAGGTAATGTTCAACACTCGTTTTAAGTGTTTTTATAAACTTCTGGTTCAAACTAATTCGAACTGAGCTTTCTGATGAAATTTGGTGAACCAGCTGAACCAAACCTTTGAAAAGTTTGCTCATCTCAGTTCATCTCAGCTCATTTCAGTGCCAAATCTGCAGCCAAAATTCTGCAGCTAATCTGTGATGTGTGAACTTATCCTTAAAGAGGTTTACCAACAAATGACATTGATAATCACCTATTCATGAGATAGTTGATGAATGTCAAATTGCTTGGGACCCCACCACTGGGTCCGCCCTTATCACTGGAACAGTGGTTCTCAGACCATCATCCCGCCTCAGTGCATAACTGCAGTTTTAAGCAGTGGTTGAGCATGTGTGGTGCCACTCATTTAAAGTTTATGGGACTGTCAGGGACAACTGACTCTCTGCCCCAATGAATAAAGCAGCAGTACGTATACTCTACTGCCATTCCATCCAAACTCTTACTCACTGTGGTTATGCAGTTAAGAGCAAGATGTGCTGAGGTCGCCCATTCTAATGATCAAAAACCCCAGGGAACCCCCTTCTCTGGAGGGCCTCCCTTCATCTCAGCTAGGGTTCCCCTGCAGGGGAGAATAAGTAAATCCCTGTAGCAGGAAGTGAGAGGGGGTGGGGCTTGAGGGCTTCCCCGAGTGTAGGACAGAGGGGATGGGGCTAGATAGGACTTCCTTCTAACCCCACCCTCTCTAGCCCCAGACCTGCTCTATTTGCTTGCTATGGGAGAATCCCGGAAAGCCGGGCTTTCTACTGCAAGGGGGTTTCCTTATTCTCCCCTGCAGGCGAACCCTTACACCGCGCTGCTAGGGATTTCCTTATTCGCCCCTGCAGGCAAACCCTGACATCGCCGATGTGGGGATATACCTCCAGCCCGGCTCAGATGAAGGGAAGCCTTGCAGAGTAGGAGGTTCCCCCAGGGGTTTCCTTCATCTCTCTCTATCTCCCCTCTCAGAGCTGCAGCACTCATTTCAGCGACAAGCAGCTCCGGTTTGTATGAATCAGCAATTTCACCGCTAATTAAGCTTGTGGTTTGATTACGGGAAATCGTCACTTCATGCTATTTTTCACGCAGTTAGCCATGATTTTTTTGTGCGTTCAACGTGAATTCTACGCTCGTGTGAATGAGGCCAAATGTATGTTTTAAGTGTGTAGCTACTATGTTACTAAGAATTCTTGGATACTTTTTGTATGATATCTTTTTATAGGATTCAAGTTGCTGCTTGCATGTATAACCTGTGTGGTCTTTTTCCCACTTGCAGCAATGCTAATACAGAGGGCGAAATATACAAATAATAATATCAATCTATGTAATAAATGTAACAAAATAATGTCATTGTAAATTGGTACTTGTGTTAGGTTACTGATTGAAGGAATGTTAATACAAGACTACATGCTATATTTTAATGTACATGAAGTTCATAAAGCTGTAAATATGGATCCTGGGGAAAACATGAAACCTTTGGCATCTTTGCTTTTTTTTAGCTAATTACTGCATAAACTTTTGCCAACATGTACTGTTGATAGAGGTGGTGCTATTCAAACCCTGAAGCTTCATCAACAATGCTCCACCTCACTCCCATAAATTTCTATTCCGAGAATACATTTCCTTTATGGCTGGCTAATTACTGGTTGTCTTTGTTGAACTGTCATGACTCACGGATACATAAAGGTGTTTCCCTTATAAAGTTTTTGTAACGTCTCCATTGTTTAAGTGTAATTTCACAATTTCATAGACATGTATATATATATATATATATATATATATATATATATATATACATAGTTTTATGGACTGAAAGAAAATCTGGTTCTTAGGAGGTCTTATAATTAGGTAAATACAACCTCAGATAAACAGATAACACCATGTCATTGTGTAACAAAAACTAGGCAAACATCAAAATGAGGAAGCAGTGTGTCATAAATTAAATACACCCTTATTGCTTCCATAGGAATTAAGAGGGTAAGTAGCTGCTAATCAAATATCCTTGATCATCAGCAAGTGTGACTGCCTCTATAAAAGCACAACTTTTAGCAGTTTGCTGGTCTGGAGCATTCAGATGTGTCGTAACACAATGCAACGGAGGAAAGCCATTAGCCATGATCTTAGAGAAGCAACTATTGCTGGCTATCAACCTGCAAAATTCTGTAAGACCATTTCCAAGCATTTCTACAGTGAGGCCTCTTTCCCATGAGCGTATATTGGCCCGGCCGAGATACGCTGTGATCTGATGCATTGGATTCCAATGCATCAGATCACATGACCATATTCCCAGACGGCCAATATAGCACCGGGTGTTTTTGCGTTGGGCCCAAAAGATAGTCCTGGAACTATCTTTTGGACTGGAATACGTCCAGCCGCTGCATGGGCTCCTATGGGAGCCAATGACCATGGCCGGAGAAAGGAGGTGGGAGGGAGTTTAGCAGAGTGACTGCTGAATTCCCTCCCTCTTCTCTCCTCCCCTCCGGCTAAGCTCCTGCCCCTTGTCCGCAACCAGCAATGGGAGGAGGTGGAATGGGGCGGCACTAAGCGCCGCCCCTTTCCACCCTCTCCTAATGGGATCAGCCGGAGAAGAGAAGAGAACCTGTGGGAGGGAAGGGGAAGGCTCAATGGCATGGCAGCCTCGGCGTATATGACCGAGGCCCATGCCGTGTGAACAGGTGCACAAATGTTAGATTTGTGCGCCTGTTCACAAGCTTTTATGCCCCAGATGGTAGTGTATATTGGCCGGCGTGAAAACAGCGTCTGATATACGCTTGTGGGAATGAAGCCTGAGAAAGATTATTCACAAGTGGAAAACATTAAAGACAGTTGACAGTCTTCCCAGGAGTGGACATCCCAGCAAATTCACCACAATCTCATATTGTGCAATGCTCAGGGAAACTGCACAAAACAAAAGAGCTACATCTCAGACTCCAAAGGCCTCAGTTAACATGTTAAAGGTTCAAGGTTATGACAGTGCTGAGCTTTATCATTGGCTGCAGAGTTCATGACGTGCCGTAAACAGGGTGGGGAAGCCTGTAAATGTGATATCAGAGAGGAGACCCAGACTAGTGGTGCAGGACACAGTGGGAGCAGGGAGAGGTGAGTATATGCAGATTTCCTATATTAAAGCATGGGGAGCTGCTTTTACAAAAATGCTAAAACTCAGGCAACCCCTTTAAGAATCAGGTCTAATCATATAACGTATATGCTTAAATTTGATTGGTTAATGAGCCCATGTGCTGCAAATTAATTTACCTGCCTGTGTCTGGTCCTTTAAATACCTGTTCACATATTTGCTCTCATGTGTTAAGATTAAGAACAGGTATTTTTTGAATCAAGTAAGCATTTATTGTATGAACTACACACACAGCAATGTGTTTTAATGGATTTTTTAAAAGTAAGAAGATATTTACATTTTTTTCAACTTGGGTGTGCTCTAGAATATTTTGGTGAAGTATTGCACTGTACTTCATTCTAGAATTGTAGCACAAATTCTGCAAATGGAATTGCACAATTACATTATAATTTTTCAATTCTACTTTGCAAATTCCTTCTAGTTCTGTTATTTAATCCCCTTGTCACTGGAGTTGTCTTCATGGTATTGCTTTTTTTTGTAAATACAGTTGATCTGCTTTTGACAAATGATGTTAGTTCTAATGCCAATTGGCCTAACTTCTAATTTCTGATAATCCTAAATATCATTGGACATTATATACAGATGTTGGGACACATGGAAAGGAATAGAGAGACCCTTTAATATTTAGAACATCAGCAGGTTGATTGGTGGCCTGCGCAGCGTCTTCTATTGTTGTATTCCCCCTAACATGTACAATATAGCGCCCAAAGAGTGTAATTTAACAATGCCAAAAAGGTAAAGTGCGAAGTAACACTGTGCAATGGCTACACTAGGTCATTATGAGCTTCAGGTTCCCAGACCATAAGAGTCATTGGCACCCACTTTACTAGCGATGCGTCCTGTGAAACAACTATGGTCAGCACTTAATGTGAGCATCAGGGGTCTTTCACATGGGCGCATATACAGCGCATTTTTATGCCTGGTTCCCAATGCATTCATTCACATGGGCGATTATACTGTGTGTAAATACGTCAGCACCGTGAAAGATGTAACATAAGCGGACAAAATACATCCGGCGTATATACGGTGGGCAAAAAGATTGTTCTGGAACTATCTTTTGGTCAATATACTCTGGCGGGTCCCATAGACTCCAATGGGAACAGTGAAAAAGAAGGGAGGGGAGGCATTTTTGCAGCGTCCAATGCTGCGAAAAGCTCACAGGTGCCTCTATATAGGCACTGTAAGGCATCCTAAAGATTCTGGCAGAGCGAGGGTTTTCCGGGGTGTGGCATATTTTTTTTGCTAAAAATGACGCTCGCGGTAGTATGAATGGATGGGAAATCACTGGTCGTGATCACGGAAAAACGCCCATTCAGGCATTTATATGGAGCCGGTGTGAAAACGTAAAAACACCATCGCCGTATATCCGCTCGCGTGAAAGAGCCCTCAAGGTGTAAGAATACTTGTGCAGCAAAATATACACATCAGATGCTTTTACACTGTCAGATATTCAGCCAGGTATGAGCGCCAGTCTTCATTTTTTCAAGTCAACTGAACTCATTGATCTCTGTTTACACGCAACAATCAAATACATTCTATGTACCCAATGGACTACAGTATTAGTACAGCACAGGAAGCACATTGTGCTGACCATATAATGCCCTGAGTTGGTATTACATGTGCTGTCATTGAATTCAATGACAGCTGCACCTGCAATACAAATTCAGGCCTCTATGCTATGGTCAGCGCTTTCAACTTCCTGCCAGTAATCAGATGATTGGCAGTGCTCCGAGCGGTGGACCCCCAATGATCATCTATTGATTACCTATCCTGAGGACAGGTCATCAATAGAACAAAATCAAAAAGTCCTGGACAACCCCTTTAAAGAGATAGATAGATAGATAGATAGATAGATAGATAGATAGATAGATAGATAGATAGATAGATAGATAGATAGATAGATAGATAGATATGACATAGATAGATAGATAGATAGATAGATAGATAGATAGATAGATAGATAGAAGATAGATAGATAGATCTTTTTACCTTGAAGACTGTTGCCTATTAAACTGATTTGAGCAATAAATCCATGAACTGGATATGATATGCATAAACAAATAGGGTATATTTTATCTCTATTGTTTCACTCAAAGCCCTAGTAACACAACCTCTGTCTCTGATTATACGCTACAAGTTATAGAGCCTTAATCTGCTTCCAGCATCCACAGGTTGTTCTCCTTAATTAATTGTTACTATGTAGTTTATGTGTCATTAGGACATAGTGGAACGGTGTCCAAACACACACATTATTTGCAGCTCTGTGGTCACAGGAACAATATCTCCCGCTGCAGGCTTCTCTACTTGTTATTTGCTGGAAGATGGGGATTCCAACCTGGTCTTAATCATAACATTATACTGTAGTGTAACAAGACCCAACTGCAGGGATCGTTCCTATAATTATCACCCAATGACCTGCACTACAACCTTAAATCACCAACTCTGTTCTGCGAAACAAGAAAAAACAAAAGTAATCATTCAAAAGTTATAAGAAAGCAAAGTTTTAAATACACTGATTGACAAAAAAATACAGCCAGATAGAAATGTCGAGTTGCTGCAAAACGCAGCATGCAATTATGTCTCAGGCAGGTATGTAAATGATTACAATTGTAGTCTGATTAGACATTGGATCTTGCCACCAGAGCCCGTAAAATGACTTCCTCCGTTGCCCTATAAAAGGTTCTCAGAAGCTACTTTTGTGTAGTATATCTTTTATTGAGAGATCATTGACTGCTAGACATGGCTCTATGTCGTACTCAATGACATTGAAAGGGGGCATATCACTGGAATGAGAGAAGCAGGATGGTCGTTATGAGGATTTGTCCATCATGTAGGTTATTTTCACCGAGCTGTTAGGAGGTATTGGAAGTAGAGGGCACATACACATGGCGAACAGGCTCTGGACGGCCCAGACAGACCACCAATATAGAAGATCATTTGATTAGCTGACAAGCATGGATCATTTGAGTCGCCAACAGTTTTGTTGTCCACTATCCAGACACAGGTGGCATTTCATTACAGAATCCTGTCTCTGCCCAGATCATTTCCAGGCGCTTAGCAGAAGAAAATTTGGTGTGGCAGTGCCCATTCCAATGTCCTGCCATTAACACCCCAACACCCATGCCTTCGTTTGCAATGGTGTCATGAATGAGAAACCTGGACTGCTATGGACTGGAACCATATCGTCTTCAGCAACAAATCCAGGTTCTGTTTTGGAGCAGAGGACGGTCGTGTTCGAGTATGGAGGACTTGTGGTGAGCACTTCAATCCTGCCTTTGCTGTAGAGCAACACACTGCTCCAACTCTGGTCTGATGTTCTAGAGAGCCATCGCATACAACATTTGGTCACCCTTGGTTGTAATCGAGGGACACTAACAGCTCAGCGATATGTGCAGGCAATCTTGCAGCCACATGTGTTGCCTCTCATAGTGGCTGCAAGAGACATTTTTCAGCAGGATAATGCTTTCCCTCAAATAGCAAGCATTTTGCAGGAATGCCTCCGCCAGGTTGCCACACTTCCTTGACCTGCCTCGTTGCAAGATTTATTTTGGATTGAGCTTATATGGGACTAGCTGAGACATCAGCTTTGTCAGCCTGCAAGTATATATGATTTAGTGTTCAGCTGCCACATCTGTGGGCAGATGTGCCACGGGATAACATATGGAGCCTGTATGCCTCCATGTCCGACCATATCTCATCATGTGTTGAGGCTAGAGGCGGCCCAACAGGGTACTAGAGCCTCCTTTTGAATTCTACAATTCTGCAACTTCCCAAGTAATCTTATCCTTTTAGTCTAAGGCTTTATTCACACGAGCGTTTTATCGCGGCAATTTTCCTGTGATAAAATGCTGGCCGAAAATCACAACCATCTAATGCATTGGATTCCAATGCCTCAGTTCAGATGGGCAATTTTCCAGTACATAAAAACGCCGACTAGATAAGATAGCGCATATGGTGTGCATTCTGGCCGGCCAGAAAAGATAGGTCTGGAACTATCTTCCAGACAGAATACGCCGGCTGTTCCCATAGACTCCTATGGGAGCCTATGAGAGCTGCCGGAAAAGTAAGGTGGGAGGGAGTTTAGCAGCGGCTCTGCTAAACCCCCTACCCCTTTCCTCCCCCTCCCCGCCCAGGCCAGTTATCAGCAAAGGGAGGGGGCGGGAGATTAGCACACTAGCTCCCCCCGCCCCATCCCGCCCCTTCCTTTGCCGAGGAGAGAGAGGGAGGGAAGGGGAACTTTTATGGGAGACTGTTCCAGGCATGCTCTGGGACATGTGCAGAGGTCATTTTACAGGGAGGAGAAATGAAAGCTGATTTATACAATAGTCCATTTTCTGGTGACACATTCCTTTTAACACCAAAAATGTCCTTAAATGGGTTATCGAATTTGACCAATCCATGGAAGCGAAGCTGTTTTTCCAGGTTTGGGTGGTTTTACACTTGCACCCATTCCGGGAACAGAGCAGGAAAGGGCAATCCCCACGGTTGAACAGCTTAGTTTCAGGACAGAACCGAACAATGTCAAACGGACCCCATTGACTATAATGGGATCCGTACGAGCTCCACTCATATGCCCAGCTATTAGACTGAAGAAAAAGATCTATATCCAGTGCTCTTTCTTCCAGTATTTTGAGCCGAATCTGCAGCGGAACTTCCAACTGGAGATTCCAACACAGATGCAAAACCACCCTTTGTGCGCTCATTCATTTTACCGGCAGTGGCTGTAGTACTGTAATATTACATAGCAGGCATTAATAGAACACAAAACCTAGTAATAAAGGATACAAGTAAACAGAAGATACACTTGCCTCCACTGTCGGATATTCTGTATGTTCCTGAGATAGTCTTGTAGAAATCCTGCAGATAATATATTTACTGTTTTAATTGTTCCAAATTGGACAAGATAGCATCAAGGTAAAGGAAGAGATTGAGGGAAGAATTTGTGGGCTGTTTTCTATGCATTTTCTCTGTTTACTGTTCCTTTAAATACATATGTATAGTCAATAGAGAGCTTAGCTTTTGTTCAATAAAGCTTCAAAATGTGTATTATATTCCACACACACTACCATCCCTTCAGAGTCAATGAATGGAATTACAATAAGCAGTAATACTGTCAATAATTGCTCACCAGGCTTGCTGCAAATGCTTTTAGTTTCTTTACCTGAAAGGATACATCAATTGTCATTGTTACAGTTTGTGCAAAGATATATAAAAATAATAAAGGCCAAGTTGCTTTCAGCATCCTTCGTTGCCCTAGAGTCCAATTCACTCTGCAAAGGCAAAGGTAAATGCAAACAATGCAACCCAGACTGAAATACCAAGAGTAACACTGAAAAGGCTAGAGTGTTCTGCCCCACGTTGGTATCTGGGGATTTAGTCGATGAGGGACATACTTGTACATAATAAGGCAGTTGCCCAGTAATCATCGTACAAGCGCCAATGCCCTTAATAACACATACTGTATGTTTATGGATAAAGTAAAGGTGAAAAGTTGCTGGAAACAACTGGGGAAGCTTTTTCCTGGAAAGAAAAAAATAATATTGGCCAAAAATGTCTGTAGTCTTTGAGCAACTAAACACATTAGATTGGCAATAGTTAGAGAGGTTTCCTGAGACTAAATGTTTGATAATCTATTCTCAGGATATGTCAGCAATAGTTTACTGATGGGGGTCTGCTGCTTGGGATCACCAACGATCAGCTGATTGGAGAGGTCATAGTAATTGGGTTAAGCACTGCGGTCTCTTCTTAGGCATGTGATGTCATGTTCATTGGTCACATGGCCTGAGAACAGCGGAGTCCCATTCAAGTGAATTGGATTGAGGTACTATAGCATACATAGCCGCTATGAAATGTACGGCGCTGTGCCTGGTATGGACTGAAGGGGCCATGGCACTTGGCCGAACACCACTGTCACTTCAATCAACTAATCCTAGACTGAGGATAGGTTATCAACCAACATAAACCCTTTAATAACAAAAATAATCAGACTTGCCAGAAAATGTTTAAGATATGTAACATCGTCAGCTTTCACATGGACTGATGATTGTGCACAAATGTTCATACGGATGCTCATTGTCACGATTGTTGGTCCATGCAGATATACCCATACTCAGCTGAAGAATGGATCTTTTATGTGGGCATAAAAATATTTGCTTGTTGGCAATACATCTCCCTGTCTTAACAGGTGGATGTGATGCTGACAAATGCTATCTGCATGGGGACAGATGATTGTATTGAGGATTCCCACACTGCCAATCCTCTGCTAGTAATTGGCAGTAACAAATGCCAATTAACATGCTATCATGTCTATTGATGCTGTCGATGGTCATTAAATTGGCAGAGAATTGGTCCATGTAAAAGGACTTTAACCCTTTGCAATCCAATTTTCGATTTAGGGTTTTCTAGCGGGCTTTCTCCTTCTGCCATTATACAATGGCGCCATCTGCTGGCTAGAGCCAGTAGTGCGGTATGGGACATGCTGGAGAGGCCCCCGACAACAGAGCGGCCAGTAATATACAGTAAGAATACCCTGCCGGACGTCTTCCAACATCGGAGCTGTACAGCTTTCAATCAGAATGTCTTTAGACGGCAGACAGTGGATTGGAAAGGGTTAAAGTGCATGCCCCGAGAACAAAGCCTGGTCAGTGTATGGCTCAGTGTACAAGGGTGAGTCAAAAAGTATCTGCACTGCAGTTATATTAAAACTTCTGTTGACTGCACTATCAATGCTTTTCATTGTAGGTCGTTGTCTCCCCAGTCACCGCTGTGCACGTTTGAAGGTCTTACATTAATTATATTGTGACTACAGTGCAAGAAAAAATGGCTGCCCACTTGTGAATTGCACGAAAGAAGAGCAGCGTGCAGTGATTTGGTTTTTTTTTGTGGTCTCAGGGTGCGTCTGGTGCCGATATTTACTGAGAACTTTGTGCACAGAATGGAGAAAGTGTTTTGTTGTGAAGAAGCGGGTATGAATGGATGGTGAAGTTTAAGGAAGGTCACCCAAATGTCAGCCATGAAGAAGGAGCCGACACCTGTCTACAACTAATGACAACATTAAACATGCACGTGAACTGATCTTGTTGGGTAGATGAGTGACAGTGGATTATGTTGCAAATTTTTTGCAAATCAGCCATGGCTTTGTCCTTTACAATAATCCATGAGAGACTTGGGTTTTGAAAATGTTGTGCCAGATGGGTACCAAAACAACACCATGTTAAAGCATCCTCCCTTTGGTTTTGATCTTGCCCCACCGAACTATCCCCTGTTTGGTCCCCTGAAAGAAGTCCTAAGAGGACAAAAATTCACATCTGACGAAGAACTGAAGACAGCGGTGCTTTCATGCCCCGCAGTTCAGCCTAAAACATTTTTTAGGGAGGGAATACCAAAAGCTTGATGAACAAAGCATATTGAAAAAACAGAAAGATGTCGAAAAATAATGCATTTGTCATTTCTGAAAGTTGATTCAAATAAATTGTACAGCCAGAGTGTGGATAGTTTTTGACTCACCCTCGCATATAAATTACTCATATCTTACCTTTCTGTACAATATTTTATTTCTCAGGCTGTTAGTTATATTAATCTCACTTAGATAGACAATCTAGTAATTTCTTCCCTCCCTCACTAATGTAAGGAGAACTGCGCTTCCCAGTATTCCTTACTTTTGTAGTCTTATGGACACACCAAGCCTTCTCCCTAACCTCTGATGGCCAAATACACAGTCCCTGAGAGTAGATATTGTTATATGTACACATTTATTGACGCACACAATCAAGAATTAATTTTTTGGAGATACAAAAATTTTGGCGGGATCAAAAGTGAATAACATTTTTTTCTATTGATTAACTTGATAGCAGCCAAGTTCACTCTAAATAATTGGTCATCTTTTAAACTGAAGCTTAATAAAATTCCAAACGAATAGTGATCGCTTACGTATTATGCATTGCTCCATGTTTTTCATACTACATTCAATACCCATAGTTTAGGGCTTTGAAGGAATATGCTTAGAGGACAATGTTATTTGTGTTTTTGATATACTTGTATATTTTATTTCAAAGGAACCAAAATGTATAAAGCAATTATCCGACTTTCTTGGAATAGATGTGGAAATCAAACATATGCCATTACAATAGCTCTGCTTGTATATGACCCCATATGGTAATAGGAATGCTTAGATCAAGCGATTTAAATGTTATTGGTTGTGTAGTGAGTAAGTTGCTATGATGGTCTCTTTGATCAGTCCCAAAGAGATTATGGCTGGAGGCCAGTAATAACTGCAAAACACCATCCTTCTACAGATGCTGAATATTTCAGCCATTTACTGCTAACGGGGATCATAAATTCAGAAATCTTTGAATATGGCCAGATATTGTCTTCAGAAATGTCTGTGTATACAAGTAACTCGTGATGACATCACGCACTCGTTCCTACTGGCACTGCAGACTATGTTAGTGGTCACATTTTATTATTTAGAAGTTTTCTAAGCATTTAACCATTTCAAGACCAGCTGCAACAAAAACTTTGTGACTTAATAACATTCGACTAAAATGCACTGATTTCTATTATGGTAAAGACACCCCTTGAAGTGTATATTTCACAGGTTCAAAGGGAGCCACTAAAAAAGTTAAAACTGAAAAAGTAGTATTTTACACTGAACGATCAATGCATTAGGAACAGCTGGTGTGATATCTTATAATCAGTAACGAGGTGCTACATGATGGGAGCATCACAATCTGTTTTTAGATAATGTACTGACTTCTCCTATGCGCAACATTTGGCAGTCATGGGTAAACATGGTTACTTGAGTGACTTTGACCAGGGGAAGATTATTTGTGTCCCGAGGCGTGGTGCCAGCATTTTTGAAATAGTCACACTTGTTGACTGTTCCCAAATCATCAAACGTGTACCAAGACTGGTGAACCAAGCACAGGCATCAAACAGAAGATCAGACAGTGGCAGGCCATGTATGATTGATCCTAGAACCAAGCATCGATTGGCACATCTGGTATCTCAGCAATGACGAGCCACAGTGGACCAACTGACCCAGCAGTACAACAGCAGGGAAGTTAGACAAATTTCCACAGTGACTATGTGGCGTATCTTGCATTATTAACCCACAACTTCTTGCATGGGCCCAGGAAAGATGTCAATGGACATTGGACACATAGCAGAAGGTCATCTCGAGTGATGAGTTCCATTTCCTGCTGAACCATTCAGATATCCACATCTGGTGGCATCACAGCAGCAGAGTCCACATCTGGTGAAAACAGAATAAAGCCATTTCCCACGGGTGTACCATTGAGGTTCAACAGGCTGGTGATGGCAGTGTCATGGTCTGGGGAGCATTTTCCTGGCATGACCTAGGATAGTTGGTCATCATATCACAGTTCTTGAATGGTGAATGCTAAAGGGAGCTGTTAACTGATCATCTGCACCCATACCTTCAGGAAGTCTTCCTGGACCACAGTGCCATCTTTCAACAGTACAACACTTTATGTCATCGAGCTTGGATTATTAGGCAGTGGTTGGAAGTACACAACAATGAATCCTCCACATTGCTTTGGCCCCCGAACACACTAGACTGTAACCCTATTGAACATGTTTGGGATATGCTGGAAAGGGCGGTGAAATCTGTTCCCCCTTATCTGCAAATGTGAATCAACTGATGCAATCTGTTCCCCAATGTCTGAAAGCTGTGATCCCCCAAAAAGGTAGACTAAGCCATTATTGAGTAGGCGTTCCTAATGTAGTGATTGTTCAGTGTATTAGATATAATCATAGCATGAATTTAGTTTTAAGAATGTACTAAAAACATACAATGATGAGTCATAACCAAAACCACCTGTCTATTACTGTGGAGATTTCCTTTTACATAAATATCTCTGATCTGTCATGCAAGAACTCCACAAGACTCTTATAGGTGTCCTGTAGTACCTGGCGCTAAGGTATTAGCAGGAGATCCTTTAAAGGAGTTGTCTTATAGGAGACAATCACTTTTTAAAAGCAAGCACCAAGACAGTCATCTGATCAGCCCAGATTCTGCTCCTGCACCCCTGTAAAACAACTGATCTTGCTGGGGGAAGCCATGGCCAGTTAAGCATTTCCCTCGCAGCAGCCATCTATGTGCTACAAGAACAGCTCAGGTCGTCCAGTAGAAGCGCCACTTGCATAGAATGGTTCTCTGTTCTGGCTAATAGAGGGGGTCCTGACTGGGAAACCCTCTTTATGATGTTCATATGTCCTAATAGGGTATATAAACTGGTCCTTCCTTCGAACAATTTTGGTAGCTGATACCCACTGCATACCAGGAACCCTCACAAGACGTGTTGTTTTGGAGATGCTCTGACCCAGTTGTCTAGTCATCAAATTTTGCCCTTGTCAAAGGCACCCACATCCTTACGCTTGCCTATTTCTGCTGCTTCCAACTTACTAACTTCAATACTTGACTGTTCACTTGCTGCCTAATCAATGTATATTCACTTCATCTTTCACTGTTATGGCTGATCTGTGTATGTTTAACCTGTATTTAGACCAGATAGCTTTGATGGGAGAAAACAAATATCTATTATGCATTGTTTCACTAGTTTCAGATCATTTAACATTTGGTAAGGCATAGGAACTGCACAGACCACCTGCAGGATCTTGTTTTTCTGTTGGCTTACAATACCTCTTTTGACTCCTTCCATCCACATTACAATGTTTGATAAAACTATTTATCCATAGACAGTAATTCCATTTTTTTTCTGGATTCTGTCTGATACATAATAAAGGAGATGTATCAGAACAGGTGCAAAGGAAAAGTGGTATTGCTACTAGTGATCAGTGATTAGTGGAATAATCGGTTTGTGTCAGTATCGGGCTGATTTACGAAAATGATCGTGAATGCAGATGGGCGATTCCGACTCCCATTAAAGTCTATGGGGGTAAAATTCAGGTTCACTAATTTGCCCTCCAGAAGATCCCCAATGCAGTCAAAGCCCCCCAAAATTGCATCGGAATACAGCCACACATCTGGGGAACACTGTGCTTCTCCCCAAAATTGGTAAAAAATTGTGTACAGTGGTGCAGGGGTCAATCGTAGCACAGGGGTGTCACTGAAAAAAAAAAAGGTCCACATAGGGTCTCCTAGATCAAAACTTGTGCCAAGGGAGACAGCAGGAGTGCGGCTTGTTTTAAAACCAATACCATAAATTTTAGGAGGAGGAATTCTGCCAGTTGAAAACAACACTCAAGCACTGACCTACTACAAAAAACAGCTGTAGAGCTACCAAAAATTTTGCTATGCAAGACAGCAAGTGTACTAGTTGTTTTAAAAGTAATGTCATAAGTTTTACAAGGAAAAATTCTTGAAGATGAACACAACACTCAAGCACGGACCTCCTCCAAGGAACAGCAGCAAAGCTACTAAAAATTTCAATATGCAAGGCAGCAGGCATACTGCTTGTTTTAAAAGTAATGTCATAAAGTTTGCAAAGGACAATTCTACCAAGTGAACAGAACAGCCAAGCATGGGCCTTCTCCAAGGAAAATCTGTAGAAATACAGCTGTTTATTGTGCTTTAGGAAATTTTCTTTTTGAGAGAAAGAGGAGAAAACACACTGGAATCAGGAGAAGGAGAGCAGCAGCACCACCACCACAACCAGCAATAGCACCTTGAAGGCAGAGTCTTAATTTTACACATAGATATTTAACATCAAACTAATTGCAACAGGAAAATAAGTTTCCATCTTTCCTTATTTAGTACAATAAAGGCCTCCTATTCCCTATAATGTGGCTCTAGTCCAAATCCTTTCATATCATAGTCTACTTGTCACAATCATAGTGAGAATAGTATTCGTAAGAACAAATACATTTTCTGACAGACTATATAGAGTTTAACCAGATCAACAGTCAATGTAGATACCAATTTAGATTGCTACTCTGTAGGTCTGATTGATTAGAAATTGGTCAGAAATATGTAAGTATAAAAAGGATTAGGATAGATCTCTAAATATTAGTTTAATAAACTGGGTGACAATCATCCAATTGAAATTAAATTTAAATTCTAGAATAATTTACAGTCATTCCTTATTAGTATTAGTGTTACTATGTTGTACTTTTAGTATTATAACAGAATCAGAAACTAACAGCAACAATGAGAATCAACAAAATTAAAATATTATTATGGCGTATTAAATGTTTAATTTGGTTAATAAGGGTACCAGGTTCTAAGCTGGACAACGGTCAAAGCAGACAAACCAAAGCAATGCAAAAATTAAACTTGTGCATTTGCGTGTGTTTTCAGGTCTAGAAACCGCATGACGATGTCACATGGATTTAGTATGGCTGCTTAATGCAGCAAATAGAGATGAGCGAGCACCCAAATGCTCGGGTCTGCGTTATTCGAGTCGAGCTTTTTGTAAAATTCGAGAGCTCTACTCGAGTAACGAACCCCATTGACTGCGATGGGAGATTCGAACATTTTTGTATGTGGGACGCCGGGTGCCGAGCTTTTTTTTTTCTTCTTGGTTCGTGTGTTCTCTCTCTCTCTCTCTCTCCCCCTGCCTGCCAGCCAAAAAATTTGCCATTGACACGAGCGCTGTGTAGTGGCGGGGAGGGGCAAAAAAGGCACGTCACAGCTGGGAGGAGCCAAAAACTGGGGCGGGGTCGAACACGACTTGATGCTCGTTTGAGTAACGAGCACCATCGAGTACGCTAATGCTCGATCAAGCTCGGCAGAGTATGTTCGCTCAACTCTAGCAGCAACATGAATATGGTTTTGTTTAGATGTAAAGTTTCTAGACTTTTGTGCAGTGTATGTGGTCCAACCCCAGTGGTAGAAATGATAACAGGCGCAATAAGTACCCCATCCATTCTACACAGGCGTCTCACCTCCTGTGCGAGTTCAGTGTAGTTATTGATTTTCTCAGCATATGTATGTTGGATGCTGTGAGTGTTTGGGATGGAGATGTCTACGATGGATATAGTTTTGTTATGTTTGTCAATGATTGAGGTGTCTGGTCTGTTGGGGTGGAGCGCTTTGTCTGTGATTACGGCTCTGTTATAGTACAATTTGTGCGTATTGTTTCCTAGGACTGTCTGTGGAGGGTATTTGTAGTATAGAACATGAGTGTCTGATAGTTTGCTCTTCTCTACGAGCTCTTTGTGGATTATATGCGCTATTTGATTATGTCTGAGTAAATAATCTGTCGGTGCCAAAAGCTGCAACTGGAGGTGATGTGTTGTATTGTTTATCCTATGATGTGATATTTTCTGCACGCGTCATCAGTAAGTGGGGTGTCTTTTAGGATGTCTTTTCTGTAGTTTTTTTGTGTTTATGACTTGATCCTGTACGGCAAACATGAACCGCTCGCTTTCTCCGAAGAGGTTACCCCAAGCCAGCCAGCAGTTTTACGTCGTTTTGTCAACATGATCCCGACTGAGGTTAAATGCATGCTTACTAAGGAGCTCCTTCTTGGTTCATGATGTTGATGTGTTGTACAATGTCTAGATTACAGGAGTGTAAGTTTAGTGATGTGTTTCTGTCTGCTAGAGTTACCGCTTCAAGTAGCTGTGATGTCTCTTCTTTTCTGTAGGACTCTTGCAGTGTCTGTATGTGTTTCTTTACACCCAAAGATAATCTTTCAAAGGACTGAAAGATTGAAAGAGTTTGTGAACTATTTGCATAAAGTTTTAATGGACTTAATGGCCATTAACACTTTATCATCTTTATTTACATGTAAAAGGGCCTCCAGGAGCTGTTTGCAGAGCCCAGCTTGTGATTAATTACATGCCCAGCTGGCGGCAGGTTACAATGTTAGCTGCCGCTTTCCTTGGAGATAACAGCATGCAGTCTATTGAGACATACTTTATCTCTCACTAGCTGAACTATGGATTTTAAGTTCACCTTAAAATCCCCGTTCAAACGAAAACTGTACGATGCCCGCATTTACATGTAACGATTATCGCTTATTTTTGTGTAAATGGTCCTTACGCTTATTATGTCGACAAGGTCTCGTTCTCCTTTACGAGGGAGAATTACCCTCTTTATTGGAGTCTTTGGATTGGTGCTGTTTATGCTTAGTTAGTGTTTGTGTTTTTCTTTGGAGTTGTTCTGGTTCTATGTGTGTTCAGTGAACAACTCCAAAGGAATAAGTGAGCAATGGGATGGCATATGTATTTATAGCTTTGATTATGTGTTTGGCATTTAGGTGTGTTCTTACAATGGAGTTTATTCTGTTGTTGTATGCTTCAGATAATCGTTTTATTTGTGCATGTTCTATAAGTTTGGACTTTCTGGAATCCTAAATACTTGTAGATCTCATCATCTTCCATGGATTCATTGATGACTCCATTTGGAAGCGTGAAGTCTTCCTTCTTTAGAATTCCCTTTTCTATGTGTGATTGCCGTAGAATAACTGAGTCAATCAGCAGTTGTTCTTTGCATCCCATGTGATTTCTACAACAACTTTTTAGTTGCTCAGTAAGAACGTTGTGTTCCTCAATGTCGGGAGCACCTAGAAGGTGTGTGAGGAAACACCTAGGAGGTGAGTGAGGAGACTTATAAGGCCATGCATGCTCCTCTGGGAAATGTATGCAAATAAGCAAGATGGAACAAAACCTCTGCAGCGCTACCTATTGGATGGCAGCATTCCTGCAAATCAATGTCTGACTTTTTATACAGGTCTTTATAATAATGATTGGGAATTGAAAACCGAGCCAGAATTCATACACATACAGCTGTTTCAGGTCTTTGCCCCTCATCAGCTGTTTGGGAATTTTTGACCCTCATCCCTTTTTCTTATTTGCACACTTGCTAGGTGCAGCAGACCAAGGCGTCGTCATGTCTCCTAAGTCTACTTCTGTTTCTTCCAGCACTCACAGGGTTACTGTGGCTGGCCTTTCTGCCCAGCCTGTGGGGATTTGTAATCAGCTTTCTTTTTAAACTCTCCAGACCTCATCCACAATGCTTTATATTGTTGTCATTTCCTGTATAACTGCATGCAAGCTGCTATGTCAGTCTTTAGTCTGTATTCAGTTCGTTGTGCACCCTATACCAGTTTACACCATGTCTTAGTGTACTCCCAGCTTCTGTGTGCCTGCTGCTGGGTTCTGTTTGTCTGTCTATTCTCTATATACGTGATCACTACTCAGGTCTGCTTCCGGTTTTCAGTGTATGTTCACTCTTGCATATCTGTGTGGCCCATTGCAATGACCCTGGATTCCCATCGTCACCAGGTAGGTAGGGACATCTAGGAGTCAGGGTCAGGAAAGGCGGCCTGGACCTTTCCACCTTCAGGAGTACCTCCAGGACATGGACACCTCATCCATCTGAGTCCAGGGTAAGGCCCATTTTCATTATTTGTACCGAGTTCCGGCATTCAGCTCTACCTTCACCTTGGTGTCAGCTGTCTCTCCTGCCAGGTGGTTCCATTTGGCAGGGAGACACAGTGGATCCACAAACCATATGTAACAACACTGATGAGGGGCAAAACCCCCAAAATAGCTGTATGAGTATAGATTCTGGCTTGGTTTTCAATTCCCACTCATGGTTTTAAAGACCTATATAAAGGGTCAGACACTGATTTGCAGGAATGCTGCTATCCAATAGGTGGCGCTGCAGAGCTGTTTTTCCACCTTCTTTATTTGCATATATTTACCAGAGGAGCATGCATAGCCTTATAAGTCTCCTCACTCACCTTTTACTTAAAGGGGTTGTCTCGAGGAAGCAGTGAAATTTTTTTTTTGCCCAGTCCCCCTAATTAAGCATACATTACTAAGCCCCCCTGTAAATGACTTTTCTAGCTGGTTTGTACTTACAGTTCCAGCGTTTCAGCAACTTATAAAAAGTTTCCCCAAGATGGCCGCCGGCTCTTTTCCCATCGCTTGCTGTAGCCCGACGTGCGCGCTCCCGAGACGCTACCAGCTGTGTCTCCCTGACAACCAGACGCCCCGCAGCTGCCGACTGGAGCCCGGGATTGAACGCGGCCGACCAGTCACCCACCACCAGGCAGCAGGTAACTGGCACTAGCCCCCGGCTCCCCCGCGCTAGCCCCCAGCTTCCCCGCGCTAGCCCCCGGCTTCCCCGCGCTAGTCCCCGGCTCCCCAGCGGTAGGCTCCGGGGCCCAGCGGTAGGCCCCGGGGCCCAGCGGTAGGCTCCGGGGCCCAGCGGTAGGCCCCGGGGCCCAGCGGTAGGCTCCGGGGCCCAGCGGTCGGCCCCGGCTCCCCAGCGGTAGGCTCCGGGGCCACAGCGGTAGGCTCCGGGGCCACAGCGGCAGTCAGTCACGCGTCACCCCCGTCAGTCAGTCACCCATCACTTACCTGGGCAGCTGGGCTGGGCGGCTCTGCTGGGCTGCTGGGCTGGGCTTCTCGGCTGGGCGGCTCCAGTTTCTGCACCTTCCTCTAACAGAGGATGGTAGCAGAATGGCCGCTCCAGCACGCTCCCGAGAAGATACAGCTCGTCTGCGCATGCGCAGAAGAGCTGTAGCGGCGAGCACACTGAAGCAGCTTGTGCTCAAAGCAAAAGACCGGACTGCGCAAGCGCGTCTAAAAAAGCAAGCCGCCAGCGAATTTAGACGGAGCCATGGAGACGAGGACGCTAGCAACGGAGCAGGTAAGTGAATAACTTCTGTATGGCTCATATTTAATGCACGATGTATATTACAAAGTGCATTAATATGGCCATACAGAAGTGTATAACCCCACTTGATTTCGCGAGACAACCCCTTTAAGTAGTGATGATACCTTTCCTGACCCACGTCACAGTCCTCTCACTAGCCAAGTCAGGATCCTACTGCACTTTGATGAGGGACAAAAACCCAGAAACAGCAGTCTGTATATCGATTCTGGCTTGGTTTTAAATTCCCAATCATTGCTATAAAGACCCGTATAAAGGGTCAGACATTGATTTGCAGGAATGCTGCCATCGACTAGATGGTGCTGCCGAGGTATTGTTCCATCTTCCTTATTTTCAACGTGGTGATATATTTTGCTAGTGAGGCAAGACCTCAGAATTTTGTAGAGTGTTGGTAGACATGTGATTGGTCTGTATAGTGTTGGGTCTTTGGTGTTGTTTTTTGTTTAATGTATATGATGCTCTGTGTGAGAGCTTCTGACATGTCTTGTTGACAATGTTTATTGAGTGTTTAGCCAGTTCTTGGTGTAGAGATGTGATTTTTTTTGTACCAGGAATTGTGAATATTGTCTCCACCAGGAGTCTTCTAGCCATGTGTTCATTTTATTGTATTCTGAGTGTCCTGTAGGTTTATTTCAACACAGGACATTGGTGGTATGTTCTGCATGTTCTCCTCCTCCTCTTTGTTACAACTTGCACTATTGTTGTGCGTGATGGTATTAGACCAAAGAGATGCCCAGTAGTGAGTGAGTTCCTTGTCTGTTGGTTCATCACAGCCTTGGGAATGTGTAGTTGTTTGTGCATGTAATTGTCTGTAAAACTCTTTTTCATTGTTTGTGAATAATTTATTTAGTTGTTTTCGGAGAGAGTGCAGGTTTTGTATCGTTTCAGACCTTGTGCCTTGGCTGCCAGCTTTTGTTTCAGTGTCAATGTATCCAGCAATGTGTGTGTTATATTGTTTCAGTCAGGGGCGTAACTATAGAGGATGCAGGGGATGCGGTTGCACCCGGGCCCAGGAGCCTTGGGGGGCCCATAAGGCCTCTCTTCTCCATATACGAAGCCCAGTACTATGAATAAAGCATTATAGTTGGTGGCCCTGTTCCAGGTTTTGCATTGGGGTCCAGGAGCTTCAAGTTACGCCTCTGGTTTCAGTTGAGTGCATGTTTTTTTTTTCCTGAAGATTTGCCTAACCTGTTTCATTAAATTCGGTGTTATGTTATGTTGTTATTACTATTATTGTGTGTTTAATTTTTAACTCGGTTAATACCCGTACCAAGTGCTAAGCTGGACAATGGTCAAGATAGAGCGACCAAAGCAATGCAAAAATTAAACCTATGTTATTAATATTATATAAAATGTTGATTATTACTATGGTATTGCTTAAAGCATGTACAGAAATGTACCCCTTGCAGATATCATGCTGTGTAGATATAGTAATTCAGTGCTATTTACAAAAAAAGCTCTTGAGAAGTGGCCGGTAAATTGTATTTCTTTATAGACTGCTCTATCTGCTATCAGAAGGCAAGATGGACAGTTGTACTGAAATGATTTCTTATCTGGAAAAAGTTTTAGGCGCAGCTTGACAAGTGAACTCGCTGCAAATTAGATTGTCTGATGAACAATTTCACATTGATGGCCTTTATTTACCCTCTTTTTCACAGATGTTTTGTTATCACAAATGTCTTCCGAATTTCTTGAGATGAATACAGATAGTGTACGGGGACAATACCTCCGACTATACTTTCCCAGTGAAGCGTCATTATCATAACAACAATCACTGACTTCCTTCTAGTGACATGTATCAAAGTAGCACGTTGTTTTATCGGGCTGGATACTGCAGTTGGTTAGGCACATGCCAAATTTAGTTGTTTCCAAATTAAGTTTGGTATTCATCCACAGCTCCATTAATTTGTTGCTCCCATCTAATATTCATTGTATCTACTGTAGCAAAAAGATTGGATCAAGCAATATCTTGAAATCCTTAGAATTGATTGGAAAGCATAATGTTTTGTTCAACCATGATCATTTTGTCATGTCAGGGGTTTAGTATCAATGGGGTAATTCATTCAAAACTTTTTCATTAATTGTGATCCCCTGTAGCTTGGGCTAGTGAGCACCAGGCCCACATGAACGTTACCAACGATAGGGAACAACAGGTGAAACAACCACTATAACACCTCTCCCTATCTTTTACATAGGAAGTTGACCAAAGACCTACCTGAGCGGGAACATCACCCCAATAAGAGGCGGCCCTTACTGCCCCTAGGAACCCACACACGCATGCTAGGACACATACACATGCCACCACCGACAGGGACAACTGGATAGGATAAGATGACACTCAGAGCCATAATCACTAGCGGGCCTGGCAATACTGCTAGTCCCTGCACTAACCAGGAGTCTAGCAACATAATCAAACAAAACACAAACCTTTCTTGCAGTCACCAAACACAGAACCTGCTCACACAACACAGAGAGAGAGTATGAGAACAGAGAAAGCTGACCACACCCATACCTGGGAAGACAGCTCTTATGTATATTGACCTGGAGTGATTGGCTAACTGGAGACACACACACGCCCAGCCAGCACAATCCACACACCTGAGCAGGAGAACTTCAGAGCACCTGTAGAACCACAGGTCTCAGGAGACAGACGTGACATGTATCTGGGATGATTTGAATAAAGCACCAATATTTTTCTAGCCCTATTTTGTGATGCTGTGATCATTTAGTACATGGTGCAGAAGAGGGAAATTATTTATAAGTGGAGGAGAAAAGGAGGCATTAATAGCTACAGAGTCTGAAAATGCAATATTATTATCGATGGGGGCAGTTTACCTACTATAGCTGAAAATATGGCATTTTTACCTATGAGGCAGAAAAGGCAACATCATTAATTATGGGGGCAGAAAGGGGTTATTATTATGAGGGCAGTAAAGCTGAATTTTTAATTATGGGGGCAGGGGAGGTAGCATTATAACTGATAAGGGCAGAAAAGTGAGTACTTTTTTTCTATGTAGAGGGCACAATAAGCACCACTTACTGCGTGGGGCCTAATTACCATCTGGAGCACTAAAGATTCTGTAGCAGTATGGAAAACGTTGGGAGGTTGATGGAAAATCAAGCATCCAAAGATTTTTGTATGTCAAATCCTGCAGAGACAGGTTGTGGTTGTGAGGACTCATTGTGACAGTATGGGTGCAGGTAGGTAAAAAAAGTAAAGAGAACCCCACCAATCAGAGATGACACCGCCTGTAATCACTGGAGATAACTGTACTGTAAGCAATTTCACTATGTAGAGCTGGTAACTGATTATTATTTAAAGAACTACTATTACTATGCAGGGGTCACAGATGAGCACTATTACTATTGGGAGATACAAAGAGTGTGGTTTAGTGTAAAATGGGTGTGGCCTGCAAATTTGTCACAAGATTCCACTAATCAGGGGTTAAACACTGGAGTAACAACCTATGAGGAGCCCCACCATAGTTGACTGCTCTGTACTGTGGGGAACCCTAATCTAGCCCAGGTCATTAAGGCTTATGGATCTGAATCATTTTATGATTTTTTGGGATAATGTATTTTATTGAAAAAAAGATGAATTAACCATTACAGAATAAAAACAAAATGATAATGAAGGCCAAACATTGTAATAATAATTTCTGACAATGACTCTAATCTTCTCCAACTAATTTCAGATTGTGTCCCCTGGTTCTTCTGTTTAGTTTCTTAGTACAACCAATTCCCTCCTGAACCTCATTTAACCCTTTAACATTACAAGTAAATGGACTGTGACCAAGAAAAAACTTGGAAATGAAATGTAAGTACAACTATATTGGAACTCAAATATGCAGGTGTAAGATATAGTAAGTATGACATAAATAACCAATGTATGGAAAAGAAGAGTACCTAGACCACTAACCAGACCTCTACCATGGATAGGGATAAGGAAACAAAGTTAGAATAGAAGGACTAGAAGAAGGAGTATAGAAAGAGGGAAAGAGGAAAAACAGAGAAGGAAGAAACAGGAACAAAAAAGAGGGGGTAATGTTAAGAAGGGGGTATTTGGGATGTATTGAACAAGAAAGTGAAAATGTTACCCAATGGATAGAAGCCTGAACACCATAATGCAAATAACCTCAACTGATCCATCTCTTGATTTATGAGCTGGTGCAAAAATCCATTCAAGCCGCCGACCTACCATAATACCCAGGAATGTATCATATTTCTCCTTGACTACTGCTACCCTTTTCCTTCATCACTGTTAGGTGATCATCTCAGAGGTCCACTGCTCAGTTGATGTAATATCCATTGATTTCCAGTGTTTAGGGATTACTGAGAGAGCAGCAGTCAAAAATCGAAGGAAAAAGACTCTATTGGACAACTGACAAGGTCCCAGGAACAGCTGAGATGTCATCTGAGGTGAGCCTGTCACTGAGCTCCTGATGATCTGACTGCAGACCTCAAAGATTTGATGGTTGTAATGAATAGGTTGACATGTATAATACTAGAAGCAATTGGGTCAGACCGATGACATTTTTTCACATTGGTCAGAACACCGACGGTGAGTTCAGATGTTCCAGATTTTCTTGCTGTATGTAACCTGCTCCAGGAATCGGTAGCAGACTACAGTACACTATGTGTGACTCATGTTTTGAAAACCCAATACAAATGTAGCGGAAAAAATCAGTATGAAATAATTACCATGCTGAGGATTTTCTTATCTTAATATGTTAATTATTCCGGTCATACACATAATATAGCTTTTGACAGCTATTTCCCTCCGCTTCCCATAGACATGCTTGTTTAGAGCGGCTGATCATAGTTACAGTATAGCAGCACAGAAAGAATAAATTCCAGCAGTCTGGCAGGAGAGTCAGAATAAGGATGGATTTCAAATCAATAAGTATAAAGGGGACTTACTTAGTAGGGAGGCTCAGGTGAAAAAGCTAAGCTAGAGCAAAGGAGGTGGTCCACCTCTTATAGCTCGGTATTGAGCATTGTTGCTTTGCAACACTGGGGTCCTAGGTTCAAATCTGACCAAGGACAACATCTGAATGGGGCTTGCATATTCTCCACAAATATTCTAATATGCGACTATAGATTTGAGTCCCAGTAAGGACAAAAAATAAAAAGTGACAAAAAGTACTATGTAATATGTATACGCTATATAAATGTGACTATTATGAAGTACAAGGAGAACATACAAACTCTATGCAGTTGTTGTCCTTGGTCAGAGTTAGGCCTCTTGTTCATAGGCATGCACGGATTCTAAGTCTGGATTCCACCCGTGCCCGTAGCCATGGACATTTTAGGACATTTTCTTTACCTGTTTGGCTGCAGTGCGGGTCTTCTCCATCCCAACCACATTTTCTTTCTTCTGCACAGCGGATGTGCTTGGCGCACCACAAATCAAGTCCATCCGTAAACATTGGGCCTTAAACACAGGACCCTAGCATTACAACGTAATAGTGATAGCCACTGGGCCACCATGATCATCCACCAATTGGTGACGTTTCAGTTTGAACCAAATTTCGGCAAAACTGTCCAAACCAAACTTTTCAATAGTTTGCTTAGCACTACTAGACACACATATATAACTCAAATGTTCATTAGGTTTTTCTATCACTTTGTCATCATGGGGGGGGAGTGCTTTATATATATATACACTCCCCCATTACAAATAGGGTACATCATTAGACATAGGTTTTCGTGTCCAACATAACATGGTGAAAAAGTATAGACGTCTATAGGCCTCTCACTAGCCAAGCCAGAAGCCTGCTGCACATTGATGAGGGGCAATCACCCAGAAACAGCTGTCTGTGCATGGTTATTTTTTTCTGGTGAATATTCTAGCTTTGGCTAATAATTCCTAATCATTCGTACAAGGCTTGTTAAAAGGTCTGACATGGACTTGCAGGAATGCTGCCTTCCAATAGGTGGCACTGTTGAGGTATTGGTCCATCTTCTTATTTGCATATTTCCTACAGGTGCCTTATAGGTCTCCTCACACCTTCCAGGTGCTCTCCTAGTGATTTCACAGTATGCAAGAAGGATTCCTCAAAACCCATCCTGGACTTCACTGCTCTTAGAAATTCCCACCCAACACTGTCGAAATCCTTGGTTGCATCCAAATAGCAAATCACTCTCTGACCAACGGAGATCTGTAAAATCAATTGTAATCTACATGATTTAACCGTGTAGACTTTCCTGGCATGAAACCACTCTGTTCTGGGTGTATGATAGCAGTTAATACCTGGGAGAGACGTACAACCAAGGCCTTCACAATAATCTTAATGATAATGGGTAAAAGCGAGTAAGGCCTATAGGAACCTGAGACTAAACGATCCTTGCCTGGATTCAAAACAACCCCTACTATGGCTTCTCTCATTGACTTGTATAGGACTATAGTTAACAACTAGAATATAGCTATAAATTATATGTCTCTCTTTGACCATAAACATAGAATTTGACTGAATTATAGGAATTTGATTATATAAATAATAATAATTTTTGCTTATATTCTTACATCCCATATATTTTATACTTGTGGGTCATTTCAGCGAGCGGAGTAGTTCATGGTGCAGCTCCATAGCTTTTACTTAAGCATTGTTCATAAAACCTTTTCTATAAACAACAATGAATGATAAATATCAAAGCCCTTGTTTTATGGCGGTGTAATTTTGTTTTGCAGATGTCCAGCACTCACCTGAGAGTCCCATTATGTCTTATCGGCACGATCTAAATGTTTTGTCCCTTTGATCTTTTAAAACTGGGGCTTTGTTCGCATCTAGAAAATAACCTTCCAGCTAAAGTTTAATGGAGAGCCAGACACATAACCTCTTTTGTTAAACTCTACTGTGGCAACAAGAATCACATGACCCTGTTGTCTCATTGATCAACCAGATTCCTCTGGCCACTTTTCTACTAAAGTCCCCTTTGTAAATGATTCCATACAGGTGTTGCTCAGAAACAAATTTAGATGTAACTATTGAAATTCACATATGTTTGCATATTTATGAAATCTGCAGTCATTCCTGCAAGTAATATAAGCACCATTAAACTTCTAGACAACTTTTCGGAATAAGCTGTGTACATGAGTTGTAACAGTATATCTGGCCATTATATGACTTGCACGTTGCATCTCCAATTCTTATTATTCTCTGAGACTACTGCTATGTCCACTATACACTGCACACAGATTGTAGAGGAAATCATTGATTCCTATCACTGGGTCTCATACACATATACAGAAAAGCAGCAGCATTGACATTATGTAGCAGCACTAAGCAGTGTAAATCTGATTTCAGTAGCTGTGAGACTGTAAACACTTACTATTAGCTACAGCACCACCTGAGAATACCCTTTTATTTAAACAAACTGGCATTATTATTGTGTCGGGAAGTGGGAAAATAGCACAAGTATCAATAAAGATGTTGGTGATATTGGGGTAAATTTATTATTAACATAATTTGTGTTAGGCTGGTCTCACACCGTAATCCGTCTGAGACCCCAAGCCTGTGTAACTGTTGTTACAATGGTAAATCCCTGAAAAGCCAAAAGACAATGTCACTTGAGTGAGTCTAAGGCCTCGGTCAGACGGGCGTTTTTTCGCGCTTGCGTACGGCGATTTTATAGAACCATTGCTTTGCAATGGTATCGGACACATGAGCGCTTTTTATGCGCTCGTCCGATTAAAGCCTCGGTCAGACGGGTGTTTTTTCGCGCGATTTGCGCATGCGTCCGGCGATTTTATAGAACAATTGCTTTGCAATGGTATCGGACACATGAGCGCTTTTTATGCGCTCGTCCGATTAATTATAGAACAGAAATCGCAGATCGCACCTATCTGCGATCTGCTATTCCTGTTCTTCTCTATATGCGCTCAATGGGGCCGGCGGCAGCAGCGCCGTCCCCATTGAAAACATATAGTAGACAAGTCATTCTCCTCTGCCACAGCTGTAACAGCTGTGGCAGAGAAGAATGATGTTTGCCCATTGAATTCAATGGAGCCGGCAATACAGCCGGCTCCATTGAAAGCAATGGGCTGCCGGCGAGCGCGGGATGAATTTTCGGGAAGGGCTTAAAAATATAAGCCCTTCCCTGAAAATCATCCAAAACTGTGTAAATAGTAAAAAAAAATATATACTTACCTTGTCCCGGCAGACAGAGTTCAGCCGCGGCCGGCCGGCAATTCTCCTGAACTGCTGTGAGTAGTATTCAGCAGCCGGGGATTTAAAATCCCCGCCTGCTGAATGAGCTGCCTCGGATTGGTCACAGCCCTCACCAATCAGAGGCAGCTCTCACTCACCCATTCATGAATTCATGAATGGGTGAGTGAGTGCTGCCTCTGATTGGCTCAGCGCAGGGACCAATCAGGGGCAGCTCTCATTTGTTATCAGACAGCCGACCAGGCTGCATGTTGCTCACCTCTAGCACTAAAACCATCCTGATGATACAATCCAAAGAATGGATTGTTGAAACACGTTGATGGGGATTAGGGGAACTATGTTAAACATACCCCATGATTAAAAAATCAGTTAGATAGCTAGAAACAAAAAAACAAAAGTCTTACTGACCATCCAAATAGAGGTCTAATTACTGATAGAGAGGTATATTCTCTTGGGCTATAGATCATTTAATGTTATAGCCACTTAGACAATCCAGTGTTCACCACATTGGTTTAAATACATGATGTGGTGCTAAAGTAAAGCACACACGCTAGCAACTGGTCATTTAATGTTATACCCATACATCTGGGTCATTATTCATCTAAATAACCATGCTTGGAAAATAGGCTTCAGCTGTATAACCATCTTAAGCTGATGTTATTTAAAAGAGGTTTCAACTAGGCATTCTACAGTGAACCTCACATGTATCAATAACAACACTGCCCTATTAGTGTGCCCTAAATCAGGAGGATAGACCCTAGGGTGGCAGAATAAAGATATCTGACAGGTCTAACTTTGGATTACTGTAAAGAGAGTTCGTATTATGGGCACTTTCGATAAGTGATGCCCTTATACCGAACTACGATACACCTTGTGCTATAACATTAACCTAGTTGAGAAAATAAAGGGACATATAAATTGTCCGATATAAGATCTCAACTTTTTTTTATGTTGTCTGTGGATGCGCCATTTTTTTTAGATATTGTAAATAAAAGTTATATTTTAATTTTATTGGTCCTTTTGGTGAAAACTAGTGCCTCTTATGGGGCAAAAATTAATATGACAGTGTTTCATTTTCTGAGAAACACGGTAATACCTTTATTGTTGAAACTCTTATAAGAATAATTGTCTTTTTCATTGCTAGATAGTTCCTAATTTTGCCCTTCTCTGAGGACATAGAATGTAATAAGCCAATATAAGATTAGGTTGCAGTTGGGGGATTCTCCCCTCGGGGTGGGGTGGGGGGTTTTCCCTTGGTATTATAATCTATATTAGCGTTCAACAGAGACAGCGGTAGCATCCCCCTTTTTTTATTACTAATTAATAAAAGTTATGTTTTAGATATCTTTAGATAGGTGTTCTTCCCTGTGACTTGTTCTTGATGTTTTGGCTTCCCTGCAGAACTCTAGTCCTCTCAGGTGACATCATCTCTTGGCTTTTCTTCGAATTACTATTGTAACAACAGTTAAAAAAACTTGTTCCCCAATATGTATGTATCTGTAGGGCAAATTCTATGTGCCAAAAATGTAGCCGCAGAATCACAGAGCAGTCTGTAGTGCTCCACTAAATCACTGCTGTCTAATTAGCATGTTAATTATTTGAACAAACTGTAAATGTCTGTTTACTAAAGTGGTTTGAAAGGTACTTGAAGCAGTTTGTTTGCTGTCACTCTTAAGTGGCTGAGCATTCCCACTAGCAACCTGTTTACACTATTAATTTGCTTAGTGAACATTTTCTCTGTAGACAGGGCAGGCAGAAGCTGTTGGGGCTCGGTTTCAAGTGCACTTGTAAAGAGAGGCTCTTGCTCAAGCAGATGAGGAGGCTACAATCGGAGTTTCTTTCATAGACATAATGGACACTTTGTTTATCTAAAAGCCTTATCTGATTGAAGGAAAAAAATCAAATGTAAAATTCAGAGGACATGGAATTACAAGACAAATGAGATGTCATAATTATCAAAGTGGCTAATTAAGCTGTTCAAGTGGGTGACATAATTACTTGTCACACTCATTCTTCCCTTTTTTCCTTCCTCATTAGTACTGTCTCCTTATACCACCTAACTACTGCAAAAGAAAAATCACTGAATCAACATTATGTTGCTTTAGATTTTCATGTATAACACATACTCACAGATCTACTTTTATTTAAAGAGTAACCGCACCTTTTTTAATGTACAGAATAGGCAATTATAAACATTTTTGTAATAGGCTTTATCAGCCTATTCGGTATATTTTTTGTACAAAACTTTTATACAGCTATGCAGTTAGGGGAAGATGGTGGTGAGAAATCAGTCTTCATCTAACTGCATTGCAGAAGAAGAGGGTGCTCCAGCTGTGCCTGCACTGTTCTCTCTAGTGCAGGCACAGCTGTTTCCATATAACAGGGTATTCATAAATGCCTGCTTTATGTTTTAGTGGTCCTCTTCAACCCTATTTGGTCCTCATGTGTCACCAAGATGTTTCCCCAGCGCTGATGTTATATCTCTTCAGTCCCCTGCCTCTGTGTCAGGAGAAGCAGATCTGTGCTTCTCCTCTTCGCGGTAGCAGTTCCCTGCCAGACCCAATGAAGTGTCAAGGTCTCAGTGCATCGGGTGTACAGTACTGTATGCCACAACCCAATGCACCGAGATCTTGACTATCAGGACTCAAACCCAGGAGCTCCTGTACTCCTGATTACTTGATTGGCTCCACCCCGTTCCCTTGGTTGAACACCCTATTTAAACCTGGCTTTGTACTTTTTCCTTGGCGAGATTATTGTGCCCTCAGCCTTTAGTCAATCTCCGCTATCTGCCCCTCTAGACTACTATTGCTGTTCCTATGAACTGACCTTTGGCTTCACCTGACCATACTACCTGCCTACCCCTCTATACTATTATTGTTGTTCCTGTGTACCAACCTCTGGCTTCACCTGACCACACTACCTACCTGCCCGCAATGGTTACAATAAGAGGCTCCAAACCCACACTGGACCATTACACTGACAGCTTAGCTCTGCCCCCATCCCATCCTCCGCTATTGGAATCAGCCAAAGCGGAGGAGAGAAGAGGGAGGGAGTATAGCAGTCACGCAGCTAAACTCCCTCCCATCTCTCTTCTCCGGCCGCTGTCTTTGGCTCTCATAGGAGCCCATGTAGCAGCTAATGTATTCCGGCCCAAAAGATAGTTCCAGGACTATCTTTTGAGCCCGACGTAAAAACACTCAATGCTATATTGGCCGTCTGGGCGCTTTTACATCACGGGAATACAGCCATGTCATCTGATGCATTGGAATCCAGTGCATCCGATCAAAGCGTATATCAGACAACCGTGAAAACGGCAGGCCTATATACGCTCGTTGGTGTGACGCTCCAGGGGGTTTAAACACCAGGCAAACAACAAAAGTCCGTTCGTGTTTGTTTATTCACACGAGAGTTTATAACATAAACAGCTGGTATCCCAGTAAAAGTGGAAGAAATCAAAAGTCCTTCAAGTTCAATGCAGTAAGTAGTATGAACATCTGAATGTCCTTTTTATCCATAGCAATAAACAATATAACAGGGATAGTTCTGGTTCGGGCAGCTTTTACCAGCTTGAAGTGGAGCCTCCTTCGTAGCAACCTCTTAGTAGACTTCCTCTAGTCAGTAGTAGCAGGGACAGGGATCTCATCAGCCTCCTGGGAAGACAAACTCCTGTTTTAGTCTTCCACAGTACACATGTCTGAAGCTCTCAGACACAGACACAGACTCAGACACAGACTCAGACACAGACACAGACACAGACTCAGACTCAGACACAGACACAGACACAGACACAGACTCAGACACAGACTCAGACACAGACACAGACACACACACCCCTGCTCTGCAGACTGACACCTTTTATATCTAGCAGGTGCCTAATCTCCACCTGGTTCCCTGGCTCAGGTGAAAACCTGTACTGGAGAGAGGGTGCAAGGCCTACATCACCGAGTTGAGCAACTTCTGCCACACATACCTTCCATCCCTGACTTCTCCTCCCACCCTGCTACATTGTAAATAGGCATAAGGCAGGGAAAAGAACACAGCTCGCCCTATTTAAGCATTATTGGGCATTCCAAGGATTTCTGCCAATTGCTGGTTTTGAACACTTCAGGATATTTTTTAATACTCATTCAGCAGTGCCTCGTGTGAATGGCTGGAAATACATGAATAAAGATTGGGACTTGATCGTATCAAATCTTAATTCATGCAATTATAAGATGTGTACAGGTGAACCTAAAAACGCATTTGGTTGTGTGAAGGAGGCTTAAGATTGTAATTTAACATAAGGTGATTAAAAACACTTAAAATAATGTACAAAAATAAAAAATATAGACTAAAATTATTTTTCAATGATGATTTTTCAATTAATAGTTATTACTGTTGTTTTTACTATTATTATACTTGTAATTTATTGTAACTTTTTATAATGGACACATCTTACAGACTTACCAGTTAATCTTGCTAGACTTGTCTTAAATATGAGTCGGCATACAGAGGAATGAGTAAAGGCAGGTAAGAAAATGAATCTAGGTTTTCACTGAAGGATTAATGCAGGATGTTGTAAATGTACAAGGTTACAGATTCTGGATTAAAAGATGACTCCAAGATTGATTGGGGTCTTAGAGACTTGTAAAGTTGAAAGGACCACAATTGACACGAGTTATCATTTTGACACATACCTAGCTGACACGGGTGTCATTCATTGAAGAGGAGATTTCCTTCTGGGAATATACAGATCAGCCGTCTTCAGTAGTTTACATGAATATAGATGTATATTATGATGGTACTTGAGTCAAGTGACCCAATAAGCAATATCAGCAACTAAAATGAGAATGATGAGCTGTTAGTTATGTGGATGTGCTTTCTAGGGCTTCTTCAGACGACCATATTTTAGTTCATTTTTGAAAAATCCTGTGTGCAAAATGCAGAGAATAGAACTCATTGATTTCAATGGTTAATTCTCATTTCTTTTTTTTGTGCGCACGGTTCTCGCAGGTGCAAAAATATAGGACCTGCTCTATGTTGTGCGCAGTTGTGCATTACAGAGGCCCATACAGGTCTATGGGAGATGTGCAAATGCTCACATATGTATGCGCTGTAAATGCTGTGCAAACCTTTGCACATCGGCATCTCGTTTGGCTTGATAGCCCTTTAAATCAGGATGGGGGGATTCCTTGTCCATGTGAACTGGCGGTGCCTGTGCAAATACGCACCGCACTTTACTGTATGCAGGCACGCATGCAAAGTACACTTGTTCACTGTGCAAAAAAGTGCAATATGCCCATGTCAACCCCTCCTGGGGCTTCAGTCACACGAGCATATATTGGCCACGCTTTTATGCTGCCGATCTGATGCATTGATTTACAATGCATCAGTTCAGATGGGCGTATTCCCGTGGCGTAAAAGTGCCAGGGTGGCCAAGATAACACATACGGCGCGCATCTCAGCTGGGCGCTTTTACGCCAGGCAGGAAAGATAGTTCAGGAACTATCTTCCTGGCCGGAATACGTTGGTGGCTCTCATAGACTTCTATGGGAGCCTATGGTAGCTACCGGAGAAGGGAGGTGGGAGGGAATTTAGCAGCATGACTGCTAAACTCCCACCCCCTTCCCTCCTCCTCTCCGCCCCTTGCCTGTTTTTTGCAATTAGAGGGACTGGGCGAGAGCTTAGCAACTAGCTCCAGCCTGTCCCGCCCCGTCCCACCCCCTCCCATTGCTGGCATCCGACACAGGGAGGTAAGGGGGCAGAAGTTTAGCACACTAGTTTTGGGCTTGTCCAGCCCCCTCCTTTTGCCGAGAGCCGGTGAGGGGGCGGAAAGGGGGAGGCAGTTTAACAGAGCTAAACTGTCTTCCCCCACCCGACGGCATTCTGGCCTCAGTGTGTATATTCGCTGGACCCGGGCCATCTGAACATGCGCACAAACTGCAAATTTGTGCGCCCGTTCACACGATTTTCGGTCGCGCTGTGGCAGTGACACGGCTGACCGAAAATCACTACGCTCATGTGAAAGAGCCCTTACAGTTACTTTTTGGATATGCATTTGTCTCAATGAAATGATATAAATATGTAATTATGTTAAAGCTGTTGTATGAATGTATCCATCCTCTTTCTCGTACTGTTACTTAAAGGAATGTATCTCATATTTTTACTCATTAAAACCAGTTGGTGAAACATTTTCCTAATCTGTTTATAATTTCTGATTGTAGATTTAGTATTCTAGTTTTTGCACATGACTATGGTGGCCGCCATCTTGCCTGAGCTGCAGTTAAGAGGAGGGTTTACCAGAATTACAAGTTATCCCCTATCCAGAGCTTGCTGGTTGGTGAGAGTTTTACTGTTGAGACCAGCATCCAATCCCAAGAATAGAGGTCCCGGGTCCCCCATCCTCCTCACTATGGACTTACTGCACCCCCTACAATGAGGTGGAAACCGAATGGAATGCTGGTCATGCAAGAACAGTGTACTACATTCACTTTCAATGGGACTGCGGAGATAAGCAAGTAGCAAGCACTTGGGTATTTCTGTCAGCCCTATTGAAATGAATGGAGTTGCAGCCATGCTCAGCCAACGCTCCATTCATTTAGATGTCACTGCAGGAAAGAAATGAGCCCGCAGAGACAGGCAAAGGAGGACAGGGGACCCCTGTTCTCCAGATTGGTGGTGGTTTCAGCAGCGAGATCCCACAAACCAGGAACTTATCCTGTAAATAGGGGATAACTTGTAACTCTGGTACAACCCCTTTAACAGGGCTTTACAGCAGAACCATGGGCCATTCACACAATGGATAAGTTTTGCCCAATTTAATTCTATAGAATAGTGTTCTAGGCATGCTCTGTAATATGTGCAGCGGTTATTGTACAGGGAGGGGGAGGAGGTAAGCTGTGACTGTCACCTATTGTGATTTGGAGATCCTATAGTATCTATATCTATAGGTGTTATGTTTCATTTTAACCCTACCTGTGATGATAATAGGATGACTGCTGAAAGTGATCTCTACAGAACAGGAAGTATCAGCCCCTTATTAGGTTTATTGGCCAGAGTGAAGACTGCATGATTTTAGGATTTTTTTTTTAAATATACTGTCGATCATGACATTGGATATGAAAAAAAGAAACAGTTTTAAAATGTTTAATATAAAAACTTAATTTATATGATAAGTCATTTTCTGATGACACATTCCCTTTAGTACTATTACTTTTTTAATTAATCAATATATACATTCACTTATTCATTCATTCAATTTGGTTAAAATATGCCAAGCCAGTTACACATGTAAATAACATATATTAATTAATATGTCAAAATAAATCTGCAGCACGCTCTATGTTAATTTTGCAAATTAAAAGGTATATTTATTGTAGTATCCTTCAAAACTGTAATTCATGAGAAGTTCCAGCCGAGAGCATTAATTGTATTAGATGTTCTGCTCCTTCTCGGACCTTCCCCAATTTCTCTGTAATGGCATTGCCTCTTTGTACATGTAAGTGATGGGAATTGCCATCACTCAATGCACAGAGCTACTGAGGAAGGACTGGGACTGAAATAACTAATGCAATTAATGCTCTGGATTGCAAAAGTTCATAATCGTTCTGAAAGACACAGTAATAATTACCTTTTAATTGACCAGATTAACCAGCAATGTGCCAGGATTTAGTTTCTTATAAATATTGGGTCACCTTTTTTCCACCGAGCTCCACCACAAATCCCCTGAAATGTGTGAACCATAGAGGAGTTCTACTAACTAAGGGCTCCTTCACACGAGCGCTTTTGCACGCAGAAAATCGGCCACGGTAACAGCAACTATTGAAACCCATAGGCTTCAATGGGTTCACTCACATTAGTTGATTTTCTGCATGTATTTTCACCGCCAGCGAAAATACGCAATACGCTCTACCAGAGGCGTAACTTGAAGCTCCTGGGCCCCAATGCAAAATCTGGAACAGGACCCCCAACTATAGAGCTTTATTCATAGTATTCGGCTCCCTATATGGAGAAGAGAGGCCTTATGGGCCCCCTAATGCTCCTGGGGCTCGGGTGCAACTGCATCCTCTGTGTCCCCTATAGTTCCGCCAGTGCGCTTTACTCTTATGAACATTTGCACACCCAAGGCTCCATAGGAGACTATGGGGGTGTGCAAATGTGTGCCTATGTGCACACTTGTGTACACAAGTGTTAATTACTAACTCCGGGGGCTAGGTACGCTGGCCCGCCAACTAAGTAGGCTAGCCCGCATACTTATTAGACTGCCATGCCTGTTCAAACATGACATGGCTGTGTCCCGCACCGATGTAAACAGGGCCAGCAGCATCTACTGGCAAGCAGATCCATGCTTCAGTAAAGAGCATGGATCCACTTGCCAGAGGACGTGATTGGGCTACATTCAGAGTGCAATCACGACCTCCTCTCGCGAGCTTGAATACACTTACGCTCGTGTGAAGGAGCACTTGTACTTATAGTTCATTGTATTTCTATGTGGCCCTTTAAGGCTGGGTGTGTGAGGAGATCCTGCGGGAGGATGTGCTGGGTCATGCTGGATATATAAAAATTGGAAACCGCGCCACAAGGAGAGATGCAGCAGTGTTGTAAGTGGGTTTGCCTCGGAGAGCAGCGGGATCATAAGGCTGCTATGCGAAAAGTTCATAGATGGACAAGCGCATGCAGAAAAACCCAGTCTTTGGTCTTTTGGTGCATGCTCTCTGTGTGGGAGTTCTTGGATGTCATCGAGCGCTTGCAACTTGTTGGGATGATTTATGTTCATCTGTTAGCATTCAAAGAAGTTTGAGTATGCAATGAGTCTCTGCTTCATTTCAGTGGATCCCACAATACGTGTCATGCGTGCAATTCCACTATGCCCAACAAGGCATCCAACAGTATCAACAGTGGGGCCATCCAGAGAGCACCACATTCGTAGAGCCTCCCCTGCGGATACACCCCTAAGCCTATCCTGGATCGGGAAAACATTACCCTAGATGCCCCCGGGGACTCATAGCTACACCCATAGAGAAGTGTTTATGTTTCCAAACACTTTTCTATCTCTTCTGGACCCTTTCTATAAGGCCGGTCTCACATAAGTGTTTTGCCGTTGTGTGAGCTGCCGTATGTCAGTGACTTTTCACGCACGCTGTCATGCGCAGTATGACTTGTTTCTTTTTGTTTTTAATTTCTTGCTCTGTCGCTTAGCGAAGTTGCGTATAAATATTGCACATAAGCAATGTAATTGCATATGTACAGTGTTTATTACGCTCTCATAGGGAATAATAGGGCTCTATCGCGCGTAATACGCGGTAAAATAGAACATTCTACGTTCTTTTTTAGCGCGTATTATCTGCAATGTATATATGCAAGTGTGAACAGATCAATGACATTCAATGTACTTTCATTGACTCCACTCACCGCGTATTGTGTGCGCTTATATTGCGCGCATATTACACTGTTGAACTACACACATGTGAGACCGGCCTAAGCCCATTCAGAGACTGGCCTGAAAAACTCAGTAGAACATATTTATTACAACTAAACCAACTACTTTTATCCCTTACTGTATATCACCGTATTGACAAAACTATGGAGCTCGGAATTTTCACGTCTGAATAAAGTTGTTTTTTAACATTTACTATAGCATAAAAATTAAAAACAAGGCAACAACACAATCAGGCAGCGATTACTGTATAGTAAGAATACATAAAGAGTAATTTAATAAACTGGTGTTTTTCTAGCTAAATACAATAATTTGGGTCCCACTTCCTTTGATTAATGTCCTTGAAGATTACATTAGAAGAATTGTATAAGAATTAGCAAAATTATTGAGCAAAACTGTGTAGAAGGTGTTTCCACATTTCCTCCATGTAATAATCACATTTGATGTTACATGCGATACAAAAGAAGTATATTGTACTTCACATCTTGCTGATTTTCTCAATGCATAATCAAGAAAAGAAGCATCTGATGTAAAGTAAAATATGTGGATTGTAATAACAGGAATTTAGGTTTATTTAATATATTACCATTTTCTATCTATAACATGTTTTTCCAGAGATGAACAATACCCAGCTCAGCCTCCCGAAACAAGGAAGACATTGGGTTCGTGCAACAGTATTTACTTCAATATTTCCTGCTATTAACAATCAGGCCAATACTTGTAATGATCAGAAATGTTCATTACTACACAAAGAAGTTTCCCACCACATTGATGAGAGCATACATAGAAGAGAGGGGTCCCCATAGCAAAATATCAAAATAGACTCCCATTATGCTGTGGAGTTCTGTTACCCCCAACAGAAAGGCCTCAACCTGTTGTTTGTTAATCGAATAGTTAGGTTTGGATAGGACAATCCAAGAGGACTATATAAATTGTTTCACACTTGTAAGGTTAGATAAGGCTGCAAATGATTGAGAAAATGATGGTGGACAAACATTGTGCCAAATACAAGAAAATGTCACTGGACTAATTATTTACTGTTTTGTTCATCCCTCCCTGATATTTATCTAAGTGCTATTAATCACAATGTTTGTGCCCTCTCATCCTGTTTCTGGTATTTATCTAGTGCAAATTAAGTTCACCATGTTTGTACCCTCCCATGTCATCATGTGTATATGTTTTAACCCTTTCCTATCCTCTGACTGACGTCTGAAGACTTTATGATTTAAGGCTGTACAACTCCATTGTTGAAAGATGTCCGTCGGGGTTCTCTTACTCTATATTGCTAGCCTCTCTGCTGTCGGAGCCTATCCAATGTGTCATCTCATGCAGTACTGGCTTTAGCCAGCATAAAGCGCTATTGTATAACGACAGAAAAGGAGTAAGCCCCCCAGGAAAACCAGGATACAAATTGGATTGGAAAGGGTTAATATAAATAAGTCTATAGATTTGTTACATTATGCCTGAAGAAGAGCCCTAATTAGGTTTGAAAGCTCGCAATAACATCCGGTATTTTTGTTAGCCATTAAACGGTATCATATCTACAAGATTACTTGGATTCTCTTACTGAGAACAATCACACAATGGAGCACATGGCATGGTAAATTTGATGCAACTCACTAGGCATTTAAGGACATGTTTCCGTATATCTTGCCCTATGGCTTTTTCTTCTTTCCAGCGTGAAATGCCAGAAGAATCTGATGCCAGAACTGATGCCACAGTTTTTATGGTATCATTCATGGCAATTGGTGCATCACATTGGATGCCAGATATCTCCCTGCACTGGACAGAAAAACGCTACTTGCAAATGAGCAAATATGCAAAGTGCTCCACCATGACATCAGTTTATCTGATTCTGGCATTAACAATCAGGAGAATACTTGTAATAATCAGAAATATTTATTACTACACAAAAAAGTTTCCCACCACATTGATGAGAGCATACATAGAAGAGAGGGGCACCCATAGCATAATATCAAAATAGACTCCCATTATGCTTTGGGGTTCTGTTACCCATAATAGAAAAGCCTCATCCTGTTGTTTGTTAATCATACAGTTATGTTTGGAGACAACTGATACATAGGAACTCAGCCTTAGGCCTCCTTCACGCGACCATATGTGTTTATAGGTTCGCCCGTATGCACCTTAATTCGCATGAATGAAGATTTGACCCAATTGATTCCCCATCCGTATTTGTGTATTTAAAGTCATTTGCATGGGGCGATGCAGCGTGTATGTAAAAAAAAACCATGCAGAAGCGAGGGCAAGCAACAATTGGAAGAAAATGCTCGGAATGACACTTAAAGGGGTTGTCCCGCGCCGAAACCTAAAATTTTTTTTTTAAACAGACCCCCACATTGTGCACAGTAAAAACGAATCCATTTGTTATTTAAAAAAAAAAAAAAATTCGCTTACCTGGATCCCCGTTCTGCAGCTTTGAAGATTCTTCTTTCAAAGATGGCGCCGCTGGTCTTCTCCCACAGTGCACCGCGGGTCTTCTCCCATGGTGCACCGTGGATGTTCTTCTCCATCTTGCGTTCCACTGCCGATTACAGCCACCTCATTGGCTGATCGGCACCATGTGACGGAGGCGGAGCTACGATGACGCGGAGAAAAGGGAGGAGCCAGGACGCAGCTCGTGAGCCCGGACACATCCAGCGGAGGATTTTACTCTGCTCAAGCGCGACTGTTCGTGCGACCAGAGAAGAGGCTTCATCGTCACCATGGAGACGGGGACGCCAGCAACGGAGGGGGTAAGTGTATAACTTCTGTATGGCCAATATTTAATGCACGATGTATATTACAAAGTGCATTAATATGGCCATACAGAAGTGCATAACCCCACTTGCTGTCGCGGGACAACCCCTTTAATGCTTAACTAGGGCGAGCTGTCTTCTTTTCCCAGTATTGTACACAGGGTAAATCCCTCCCCCTCCCTTTACCAGTTGCCATAGAAGTCTATAGAAGTTTGCTGTGTATCACGTCGAAGGATAGGTCAAGACCTTTCTTTTTACGCGCCGTATAAAAAAGGCAACTGAAAACGGTCACGTAGGTCCTATTTTTTCTGGAAGCAAAAAATTGTTCATCTGAATGAGCCTATTGAAAATCAATGCTTTGCATTTTCGCGATTTAAGTGTAATTTATTTACGCGACAAAGTGCCTGCATAATACAGTCATCTGAATAAGCCCTTAGGGATATTCCTCTTCCGTAGGCCTCCTCATGGTTGTTATACGTATATGTCTACATTTTTGCTAAAAAACACAATGGAGCTACTTTCACTAGACATTTTAGAAAACTTTCAAAGTAAGATAAGCTGTGGTGTAAAAAGTGTCTGAAGCACATAATACATTTAGCATGTATTCCATTTGTAGCACAATTCTAGTGCAGTTTGCTTAGTAAATTACCCCCATACAGAGTCCAATGGAGCACGCTAGAAGATTTTTCTGTTGGATTCACCTAGAATTCAACAGAAAAAAACTTCTATATGCCTCTATGAAATCGGCAAGTAGTGTCAGGTCTTATGCACCACTCTGGAAGCCCTACAACGGCTCCATACAAAACTAGAATGTAGGGCGGCTATGTGCATGACCAGCTATTGGCTAATATTATTAGCTGTACTATTATTAACTGTACTTTCCCCCTTTTTTGGAAGCCAATATATATTTTAGATTCACAGTATTGGGCAATTATGTGAGTCCAAAATGAAGCAATCAGGTGAGTTGTGGCTGGGAGCGGGGGGGGGGGGGGGGAGAGGGAGAGAGAGATCTCCCCTTCGTTCCTCCCAGCTCTCCCCCGCCGCTCCCCGCCCCCCGAATCTTTAGAGACGAGCGGGGAGATACTCGGCTAAGGCACTACTCGCTCAAGTCATATGCCTTAGAGAGTATACTCGCTCATCTCTACTTTTCATCTATTCTCAAAACCAATATAAAAGCTTAGGATGCATTTCTACATACCGGAACCCCTACTGGAGATATTGCTAAATTATAGTTGGAATGAATGTGAAAGAAATAATCTATTCTTCTTATTCTATGCACGTCAACAGAAACATTAGTCCTATAAGCATTACTGAGTATTCCTATGTATCACAAATAGTGATAGAGTACAAACCTATCCATAGAGTCCTCCAGCTAATTAGAAAGATTACACTTGGGTTCGATGACTTGACTTACTAGATTTGGAATCTTATTGAGGGATAAATCAAATTTATATATTCAGCAGCAAGATAAATGTTTGACCAGCAGGGATTTATTACCGGTCATATCACCTCCATATCTATTCCAACAGAACAGATAACTGTTTAATCTTTGCAGCAAATGATGACAAACCAGGACTCCAGCTGCTGCTACTGGTAATGCCCATATTCCGTTGCTTTATTTTTTTCATGTCTCCACATCTCCGAGAGCAAAAATTAACAGCAGCTGTGGCAACGAATGTCTGATTGATGGCTTACAGATCCAGATGGCAGAGTCTAAAAATGTTTTTGCCTTGAACCTGCAACTGTCTCAAATGCTATTATTCATATCCAGTTATACACAGCTCCCTCCACTACTTCACTGGCTTAGAGGTTCTAATCATGGCTACGTTAATGGCAAATGATGTTCTGGGATTACCTGCAGGTGAGCAGATGGCTGCAGACTTCAGCAGGCAGAGATTCTCTGCCAGAGATGCGATGATGATATCATTACCAAAGCACAAGTTCAGTTTTAGCAGAACAATAAAAAAAATTGTCCTTTCGCCATCCTTATCGCTTCTATATATATATACATCACCGAATCTCTAAAACCATTGACAGGTGAAGTGCATAATATTATCTTGTGAAATTGACACCTGTCGAGGAGGGGGATATATTAGACAGCCAATGAACAGTTAGCTCTTGAGCTTGATGTGCTAGAAGCAGAAAAATTGGGCAAGTGGTAGGACTCATGCTCATTGGCATATGCGTGAAAAGGCTGCATGGATCACGCAGTGCTCTACCGGCATGGGAGCCGGTGGTGAGCTGGCTATTGTCATGTATGACAGTGATAGTGTACTGCGCATGACAGCGTACAGTGTGACTTTTTTTTTAAATTCCCTGCTATGTTTCATAGCCCATTTGCAATGTAATGCGTATGGACAGCGTTGAATAGGCTACCCATAGAGAAGAATAGGGCCATACGAGCGTAATACGTGGTGAAAAAGAGCATGCTGTGAAGAGTTAATGGATCAATAAAAATAAGGACTTTTATTGACTCTATTCACCAAGTACTATGTGGGTGTGCATCACATACATAATACGTGGAGAAATCACGCTCTTGGACATGAGCCCTAAGGATCTGAACTAGTTTGATAAGGACTAAATTGTGATGGCTGGGTCATCAGAGTAAGAAAGTGGAACTCTGGGCGCAGGTGTGAAACCACTGTAAGAGATACAGGAACAAGGGTCTCCTTTGTATGCTGTGTATAGGAGACAGTATGGCAGTTAGTCTTCTTTTCCTCCAATCCCTCCTCTATACATAGACTTCTATGGACAGCTGTAACCCTAAAGTGGCGTTGCGCTTAATAACAGCTGCCAGTGCCAAGTATTTAGATGTGACAGAAGTGCTATAGATGCTGAAATCAGCTGCAGATATGCAGCTGATTCCTAATCAAAATTCAGACTAATGGTTCATATATTGATGCAACTCTTGATGCAGAACTGCTGTAGATTTTCCGTTGTGGAAAATCCGCTGCATTTCCTCTATGTGTAAATGTATCCTAAAGGGAACTTATCACCAGACTCATGCTGTCCGAGCCATAGGCAGCATGAACCTGGGACAGATATGCACAGTTCCCCCACATAGGTGTTAGTCTGAAATGCAGCCTTTCCCCGACCTGCCGCATGAAGTCTGACAGGTCTCTCTCTACACACAAGTGGACAGATTGCTATTAGTTAACATGATCCTGACGGGGAGAGATTGGCATGGCCAACCTCTTTGACTCAAGGGCTTCGTTCCTGAGTCAAACTTCAAAGTGCGTTTAATCTCAGACGCCACCGCGTTCCAGAATAACACCTACGCGGGAGAACTATACGTATCTTCCCAGGTTCATGCTGCCTGTGGTTGGGACAGCATGAACCCGGTGACAGGTTCTCTTTAAAAATTCAGGACAAAAAAACCTGTTTGCCCTTTAGGACAATATAGCAGGTAATATATATTGTTGTAATTACTGACATATACATATGTTCGAACCTTGGGAGCTAGCATCCTATGATCACCTGCATAGCCGGAGTTTGTTCCTGGGTTGACCTTTCCACATAATGTTGTTGTAATTACTGGGTATTTTTCAGTAGAGTTTTCTTGACACTTGACAAATATCTACACTAAGGTTGACCACTGCACCGAAGGTTAACCGCTATATCTACTTTCCCTATGGCTATGTATGTGACATGTCTATGACAAGAAAATGATCATATATAAATTTAGGAAAGGAAGTAAACTATTGCCCTTTGCTACCATCCACCAAAACTGCTTTCTTAAGTGAAGGGGATTCTAAAGGTTCCCTAGTGGATGTTCGGCTATGTTCACATGATATTTGCTGACTAAGTCTAGCATACATGTTTTAATCAAATGCATACTGCTTACTTATTAAACTATATGTCTGTACAATTGCATATATCTGCAAGAGCTCTTGACTTCCATCATAAAAAAAAGTTTACCTTAACCCTTAGTTAAGCCTGTTTGGGCCTTCAGGACGCAGCCAATTTTTTTCTACTTTTTCATTTTCGTATTTTGAAAGTCATACATTTTTTATTTTTCTATCAACATATACTGGAGAAAAAAAAGGTTTTAACTAGAGATGAGCGAACGTATTCGTCCGAGCTTGATATTCGTGCGAATATTAGGGTGTTCGGGATGTTCGTTATTCGTAACGAACACCATGCGGTGTTCTGGTTACTTTCACTTCCTTCCCTGAGACGTTAGCGCGCTTTTTTTGGCCAATTGAAAGACAGGGAAGGCATTACAACTTCCCCCTGTGACGTTCAAGCCCTATACCACCCCCCTGCTGTGAGTGGCTGGGAAGATCAGGTGTCACCCGAACATAAAAGTCGGCCCCTCCCGCGGTTCGCCTCAGATGCCATGTGAGTTAGTGAGGGACAGTGCTGTTTGTACCGGAGCTGCTGTAGGGAAAGAATTGGTAGTTAGTGTAGGCTTCAAGACCCCCCAAAGGTCCTTATTAGGGCCACTGATAGCTGTGTGTTGGCTGCTGTTAGCAGTGCCATTTTTTTTTCTTCTCAAAATCGGCTCTGCAGAGCGTTGCACCCGGCATTAGGGACAGAAGTGCTGCATAGGCAGGGAGAGTGTTAGGAGTGAGTGTAGCCTTCAAGAACCTCAACGGTCCTTTCTAGGGCCATATTTATCCGTGTGCAGTACTGTCCAGGCTGCTGTTAGCTGTGCTGCATTTTTTTTTGCTTCTCAAAATCGCCTCTGCAGAGCATTCCACCCTCCATTGATACTGCAGGGAAAGAATTGTATAGGCAGGGCCACAACACAGTTATTATTCATTGAATATACGCAGTGCTGCCTTTTGCTTGTAAAACAAGTGAAAATAATTCTATTTGTCCTGCCTCTGTCCGTCCTAATGCCGGTGGACACGTGTCGGCTGCGTGTGCAACCTGTAAAAATCAGACGCACCCAGCTACGTTTTACTCCTGGCTTCGCCATTTGCTTTCCTTAATTGGGAAAAAAAATACCTGCTCTGCCACAGTTAATAACTCTGCTACCCTCACGTTCTGTGACACATTAGCAGGAAAACAGCACAGTTATTAAACTTCTCATGTTCATAGAATATACGCAGTGCTGCCTTTTAGTGCAAAAAAACGGAAAATAATTCTATTTGTCCTGCCTCTGTCCGTCCTAACGCCGGTGGACACGTGTCGGCTGCGTGTGCAATCTGTAAAAATCATACACACCCAGCTACGTTTTACTCCTGGCTTCGCCATTTGCTTTCCTTAATTGGGAAAAAAAATACCTGCTCTGCCACAGTTAATAACTCTGCTACCCTCACGTTCTGTGACACATTAGCAGGAAAACAGCACAGTTATTAAACTTCTCATGTTCATAGAATATACGCAGTGCTGCCTTTTGGTGCAAAAAAACGGAAAATAATTCTATTTGTCCTGCCTCTGTCCGTACTAACGCCGGTGGACACGTGTCGGCTGCGTGTGCAACCTGTAAAAATCATACGCACCCAGCTACGTTTTACTCCTGGCTTCGCCATTTGCTTTCCTTAATTGGGAAAAAAAATACCTGCTCTGCCACAGTTAATAACTCTGCTACCCTCACGTTCTGTGACACATTAGCAGGAAAACAGCACAGTTATTAAACTTCTCATGTTCATAGAATATACGCAGTGCTGCCTTTTGGTGCAAAAAAACGGAAAATAATTCTATTTGTCCTGCCTCTGTCCGTCCTAAGGGCGGTGGACACGTGTCGGCTGCGTGTGCAACCTGTAAAAATCAGACGCACCCAGCTACGTTTTACTCCTGGCTTCGCCATTTGCTTTCCTTAATTGGGAAAAAAAATACCTGCTCTGCCACAGTTAATAACTCTGCTACCCTCACGTTCTGTGACACATTAGCAGGAAAACAGCACAGTTATTAAACTTAGATTATTCATTCACTAGAGGCAGTGGGGCCTTTCGTTTTCAAAAAAGGGAAAAAATTATATTTGGCCTGCAGTCTTGCGCCAATTTATTAGCTGCCTGTGAAATCAAATCACTGGTAATACAGCATGCTGAGGGGTAGGGGTAGGCCTAGAGGACGTGGACGCGGCCGAGGACGCGGAGGGCCAAGTCAGGGTGTGGGCACAGGCCAAGCTCCTGATCCAGGTGTGTCGCAGCCGACTGCTGCGCGATTAGGAGAGAGGCACGTTTCTGGTGTCCCCACATTCATCGCCCAATTAATGGGTCCACGCGGGAGACGGTTATTAGAAAATGAGCAGTGTGAGCAGGTCCTGTCCTGGATGGCAGAAAGTGTTTCGAGCAACCTATCGTCTACCCGCAGTTCTGCGCCGTCCACTGCTGCCAATCCGAATCCTCTGTCTGCTGCTCCTCCTTCCTCCCAGCCTCCTCACTCCACTACAATAACACCTGCTCAGGAGCGGGAACACTCCCAGGAACTGTTCTCGGGCCCCTGCTTAGATTGGGCAGCAGCGGTTCCTCTCCCACCAGAGGAGTTTATCGTCACTGATGCCCAACCATTCGAAAGTTCCCGGGGTCCGGGGGAAGAGGCTGGGGACTTCCGCCAACTGTCTCAACAACTTTCTGTGGGTGAGGAGGACGATGACGATCAGACACAGTTGTCTTGCAGTGAGGTAGTAGTAAGGGCAGTAAGTCCGAGGGAGCAGCGCACAGAGGATTCGGAGGAAGAGCAGCAGGACGATGAGGTGACTGACCCCACCTGGTGTGCAACGCTTACTCAGGAGGACAGGTCTTCAGAGGGGGAGTCAAGTGCATCAGCAGGGCAGGTTGCAAGAGGCAGTGCGGTGGCCAGGGGTAGAGGCAAGGCCAGACCGAATAATCCACCAAGTGTTTCCCAAAGCGCCCCCTCGCGCCATGCCACCCTGCAGAGGCCGAGGTGCTCTAAGGTCTGGCAGTTTTTCACAGAGACGCCTGACGACCGACGAACAGTGGTGTGCAACCTTTGTCGCGCAAAGCTCAGCCGGGGAGCCAACACCAACAGCCTCATCACCACCACCATGCGCAGACATATGATGGCCAAGCACCCCGCAAGGTGGGACGAAGGCCGTTCAGCGCCTCCGGTTTGCACCCCTGCCTCTCCCCCTGTGCCCCAACCTGCCACTGAGATGCAACCCCCCTCTCAGGACACAGGCACTACCGTCTCCTGGCCTGCACCCACACCCTCACCTCCGCTGTCCTCGGCCCCATCCAGCAGTGTAGTTCAGCGCACCGTCCAGCCGTCGCTTGCGCAACTGTTGGAGCGCAAGCGCAAGTACGCCGCCACGCACCCGCACGCTCAAACGTTAACCGTCCGCATAGCAAAATTCATCAGCCTTGAAATGCTGCCGTATAGGGTTGTGGAAACGGAGTCCTTCAAAAGTATCATGGAGGCGGCTGCCCCGCGCTACTCAGTTCCCAGTCGCCACTACTTTTCCCGATGTGCCGTCCCAGCCCTGCACGACCACGTCTCCCGCAACATTGTACGCGCCCTCACCAACGCGGTTACTGCCACGGTCCACTTAACTACGGACACGTGGACAAGCACAGGCGGGCAGGGCCACTACATCTCCCTGACGGCACATTGGGTGAATTTAGTGGAGGCTGGGACAGAGTCAGAGCCTGGGACCGCTCATGTCCTACCCACCCCCAGAATTGCGGGCCCCAGCTCGGTGGTGGTATCTGCGGAGGTGTATGCTTCCTCCACTAAAGCACCCTCCTCCTCCTCCTCCTCCTCCTCTGTCTCGCAATCAAGATGTGTTAGCAGCAGCATGTCGCCAGCAGTCGGTGTCGCGCGGTGTGGCAGCACAGCCGTGGGCAAGCGTCAGCAGGCCGTGCTGAAACTACTCAGCTTAGGCGATAAGAGGCACACGGCCCACGAACTGCTGCAGGGTCTGACACAGCAGACCGACCGCTGGCTTGCGCCGCTGAGCCTCCAACCGGGCATGGTCGTGTGTGACAACGGCCGTAACCTGGTGGCGGCTCTGCAGCTCGGCAGCCTCACGCACGTGCCATGCCTGGCCCACGTCTTTAATTTGGTGGTTCAGCGGTTTCTGAAAAGCTACCCACGCTTGTCAGACCTGCTCGTAAAGGCGCGCCGGCTCTGCGCACATTTTCGCAAGTCCCACACGGACGCTGCCACCCTGCGCACCCTGCAACATCACTTTAAGCTGCCAGTGCACCGACTGCTGTGCGACGTGCCCACACGGTGGAACTCTACGCTCCACATGTTGGCCAGGCTCTATGAGCAGCGTAGAGCTATAGTGGAATACCAACTCCAACATGGGCGGCGCAGTGGGAGTCAGCCTCCTCAATTCCTTTCAGAAGAGTGGGCCTGGTTGGCAGACATCTGCCATGTCCTTGGTAATTTTGAGGAGTCTACCCAGGTGGTGAGCGGCGATGCTACAATCATTAGCGTCACCATTCCTCTGCTATGCATCTTGAGAAATTCCCTGCAAACCATAAAGGCAGCTGCTTTGCGCTCGGAAACGGGGGCGGGGGAAGACAGTATGCCGCTGGATAGTCAGGGCACCCTCCTGTCTATTTCTCAGCGCGTACAGGAGGAGGAGGAGGAGCATGAGGAGGATGAGGAGGAGGGGGAAGAGACAGCTTGGGCCGCTGCTGACGGTACACCGGCTGATTGCCTGTCATCCTTTCAGCGTGTATGGCCTGAGGAGGAGGAGGAGGAGGAGGATCCTGAAAGTGATCTTCCTAGTGAAGACAGCCATGTGTTGCGTACAGGTACCCTGGCACACATGGCTGACTTCATGTTAGGATGCCTTTCTCGTGACCCTCGCGTTGCACGCATTCTGGCCACGACGGATTACTGGGTGTACACACTGCTCGATCCACGGTATAAGGAGAACCTGCCCACTCTGATTCCCGAAGAGGAAAGGGGTTCGAGAGTGTTGCTATACTACAGGACCCTTGCGGACAAGCTGATGGTAAAATTCCCAGCCGACAGCGCTAGTGGCAGAAGGCGCAGTACCGAGGGCAAGGTAGCAGGGGATGTGCGTAGATCGAGCAGCATGTACATCCCAGGCAGTGCAACAGTCTTTAAGGGCCTGGCCAGCTTTATGGCTCCCCACCAAGACTGTGTCACCGCTCCCCAGTCACGGCTGAGTCGGCGGGAGCACTGTAAAAGGATGGTGAGGGAGTACGTAGCCAATCGCACGACCATCCTTGGTGACGCCTCTGCCCCCTACAACTACTGGGTGTCGAAGCTGGACACGTGGCCTGAACTAGCGCTGTATGCCCTGGAGGTGCTTGCTTGTCCTGCGGCTAGCGTCTTGTCGGAGAGGGTGTTTAGTGCGGCTGGGGGAATCATCACAGATAAGCGTAGCCGCTTGTCAACCGACAGTGCCGACAGGCTAACACTCATCAAGATGAACAAAGCCTGTATTTCCCCAGACTTCTGTTCTCCACCAGCGGACAGCAGCGATACGTAAGCAATACGTAGGCTGCACCCGCGGATGGAAGCTACGTTCTCTCTCACCATCCAAAACGGGGACATTTCTGCTTCATCAATCTGTGTCTAATATTCCTCCTCCTCCTCCTGCTCCTCCTCCTGAAACCTCACGTAATCACGCTGAACGGGCAATTTTTCTTAGGGCCACAAGGCTCACTCAAATAATTTTTCTGAACAATTTTTATAAGTTTCAATGCGCTTAAAAGCGTTGGAACTTTAACTTGAACCAATTTTTCGTTACACTGGGCTGCCTCCAGGCCTAGTTACCACTTAAGCCACATTAACCAAAGCGATTAATGGGTTTCACCTGCCCTCTTGGCTGGCCATGGCCAATTTTTGGGATGTACATTAGTACTGTTGATACAGCAATTTTTGTGGGCCCTCGCCTACAGTGTAATCAAATTAATTTTTAGCCCACCTGCATTACAGCTGACGTTACCTCAGCTGTGTTGGGCAATGCAATGGGATATTTTTATGTACCGCCGGTGGGTTCCAGGGAGCCACCCATGCTGTAGGTGCACACGGAGTTTTTAATACATCTGTCCACTTCTAAAGAACCCCAGTCTGACTGGGGCATGCAGTGTGGGCCGAAGCCCACCTGCATTATGCACGACATTACTACCTCAGCTGTGTTGGGCAATGCAATGGGATATTTCTATGTACCGCCGGTGGCTTCCTGGCACCCACCCAGGCAGTGGGTCCACAGGGAATTATAAATGCATCTGTTTCCACTTATAAAGAAACCCAGTCTGACTGGGGCATGCAGTGTGGGCCGAAACCCACCTGCATTAACCCTTTCCAGTCCACTGTGTGACCTGTGAAGACATTAGGGTTTAAGGCTGTACAGCTCCGTTGTTGGTAGACGTCCGTCGGGGTTCTCTTACTGTATATTGCCAGCCTCTCTGCTGTCGGAGCCTATCCTACGTGTCAGCTCATGCAGTACTGGCTTTAGCCAGCATATAGCGCCGTTGTATAACGGCAGAAAAAGAGTAAGCCCCCTAGGAAAACCATATACAAATTGGATTGGAAAGGGTTAAGCACAACATTACTATCTCAGCTGTGTTGGGCAATGCAATGGGATATTTTTATGTACCGCCGGTGGGTTCCAGGGAGCCACCCATGCTGTAGGTGCACACGGAGTTTTTAATACATCTGTACACTTCTAAAGAACCCCAGTCTGACTGGGGCATGCAGTGTGGGCCGAAGCCCACCTGTATTACGCACGACATTACTACCTCAGCTGTGTTGGGCAATGCAATGGGATATTTCTATGTACCGCCGGTGGCTTCCTGGCACCCACCCAGGCAGTGGGTCCACAGGGAGTTTAACCTACATGTGTCCACTTCTAAAGAACCCCAGTCTGACTGGGGCATGCAGTGTGGGCCGAAGCCCACCTGCATTAAGCACGACATTACTACCTCAGCTGTGTTGGGCAATGCAATGGGATATTTTTGTGTACCGCCGGTGGGTTCCAGGGAGCCACCCATGCTGTAGGTGCACACGGAGTTTTTAACACATCTGTACACTTGTAAAGAACCCCAGTCTGACTGGGGCATGCAGTGTGGGCCGAAGCCCACCTGTATTACGCACGACCTTACTACCTCAGCTGTGTTGGGCAATGCAATGGGATATTTCTATGTACCGCCGGTGGCTTCCTGGCACCCACCCATGCTGTGGGTCGACAGGGACTTCACAATAGGGAGTTGTACCTGCCTGTGTCTATGAATTAAAAAGCCCGGTCTGACTGGGGCATGCAGACACCTTGACAGAATGAATAGTGTGTGGCACATAGGTTCCCCATTGCTATGCCCACGTGTGCAGCTCCTGATGGCGGTAGCACAGGATTCTATTTCTCATTGCTTCTGTACAGCATTGTGGGCTATCGCCCCGCCACTTTTAAAGAGGGTCGCTGCCTAGCCGTGCCAACCCTCTGCAGTGTGTGCCTGCGGTTCCTCCTCATGGCAGACGCACTTCTAAATAGACATGAGGAAGGTGTAGCATGAGGGCAGCTGAAGGCTGCGCAGGGACACTTTGGTGTGCGCTGTGGGGGGGAAGGGGGGCGGTTGATCAGCATGTAACCCAGGAGAAGTGGCAGCGAAGTGTCATCCAGGCAGTGATTGTGCTTTGTTGTAGCTAGTGTGGTGCTTAGCAAAGGTATGCCATGCTAATGAGGGCTTTTCAGAAGTAAAAGTTGTTGGGAGGGGGGGGGGGCCCACTCTTGCGGGCCCACTCTTGCCGGTATTGTGGCTTAATAGTGGGACCTGTGAACTTGAGATGCAGCCCAACATGTAGCCCCTCGCCTGCCCTATCCGTTTCTGTGTCATTCTCATCACTTTCTTGAATTGCCCAGATTTTCACACATGAAAACCTTAGCGAGCATCGGCGAAATACAAAAATGCTCTGGTCGCCCATTGACTTCAATGGGGTTCGTTGTTCGAAACGAACCCTCGAGCATCGCGGGAAGTTCGTTCCGAATAACGAACACCCGAACATTTTGGTGTTCGCTCATCTCTAGTTTTAACTTGAAAATGTTCTTCTTTTTTTAAGTCCTTACTAGGGAACTTTGTGATATGATGATGTTTAAACAACTTCTGTCAATCTTGTAATGCAGTAAATTAGAGTGACATTAAGTTCATTTTTTTGTTTACGCCCTTTAGAATAAAACAAGCCAGACATGAATATTTTCTTACAAAAGACAATAAGATAGTATAATTGCATTGTTACAGAATATTTTGAATTGTTCACAAGTCATCACTATGAATAATATGTGTTCCATTCAAAATGTCTTAAATGCTTAGTCACTGGGGCTGGCGAGACAGAACCCAAACTAAGGCTGGGTTCACATCTGCGCTCGCATTTCCAGTTTGATGGTCTGTCAAAGGAGCAAAAAAGACGCTTCTAAAGAAACCTCTTTCTAAAATATAAATTTAATAGATACACGTTAAAAACTGCACAATAATCAGTATGTACTAGACTTAAAAGAAAACACACCCTTAATGGATGTCAGGGTGAGAGAAATCAACAACAAATATTTGTGATGCAAAGTGGCATATAATCTAATCCATAGATGTGGTAATCACACACACACACATATACAGATGAGCGAATTGAATTATTCAGACAAAGATTATTACTGTTGTATACAGGCTTCAGTAAGTAAAGTGCCCACCATGAGCCCCTATACACTCTTTTAAATCCTTGCACACATTTAATCAATAAGTGTTGGGGTCTGTCTCTCCATGCCTACATGACTTGTGCAGTAAGTTGTGGTACAGTTTGTGGTGGGTGGCTGTATGACTTAATGCGTCTACTTATGGCTTCTCAGTCAAGCTTTATTGGAAATAAATCCTGGGACCACATGGGCCAATCTTGCAAGGTGTATCTTGTGAAGGCTGCAGTATGTTGATGGGCATTATCGTGTTTAAAGATACCATTTTGTATGGTGATCATGAATAGTATAACAACAGGGTGTATCACTCTGTCCACATACTAGTGGGCTGTCATTGTGCCTTTAACAACCACTAACTTAGTCCTGCTATCATAACTGATTGCCCCCCAAACCATGACTCTAAGGGTTTAACCTGTGTGGTGCTCTGAAATCACAGCACGGTAGGCCTTTTCTCCAAAACTCCTATGGATATGTTACCAATCAACATAAGGCCACGCCCCATGAAATCAACATTGGGACACTTTCCATAAAATTAACATAGGGCTACTTCCTAAAAAATCAACATAAGGCCACTTCCCATGAAATCAACACAGGGCCACTTGTCATAATAACAACATAGGGCCACTATCTCTTGAACATGGAAATTATTCTGTTTCTGTGATTTAAATGTCAATTCTATCGCTCCAAGAAAATATTTCGACACTTCCCACTAGATGATTATTTTTGTAACTGTCAAGAATGTTTTCGGCTAAAATGGGGTAAGTATGGAAAAATAAACAAATATTACTTCTGCTTTCCAGATCCTATCTTCTCGTGAATGTTTAGTAAGGGTTGTTGTAAAAGTAGAGACAAGTAATGTAGAAAAGACTTCTGCTATGTAGCAACCATATTCTGCAGCTTCCTGTAATAAACATATTAATTGATTCAAAACTTTAATTATTTCTATTCCAATGACATATTCCTAGATACCTTTATACACGAACGACAAGGTCAAAGATGGGTGTTTGCCATAAAACATGAACACGGCAGACAGTAGCTGTATATAGCACAAGAATTGGCTTGCTTCAAAAAATGCCTTCGAGGCACGAACAAAGAACACCTCTGACGCCAGTTACTACTGTTCATGTCTGTGTTTATCAAGTGAGATGGCAGGACTCTGAAAATAGCTGCCTTATTAGCCAAGGGCTCTTCCGCCATCCTGTATCACAGGTACTTTATATGACTGAGATTCACTGCAGTCCTTATCAGATCATCTTAGTCTGCAAAAGCAGAAACATCATGTTATTTATGCTCTCCAGTGACAGAACTATATGGCTTTATCTTTTTAACCATTTTTCAATCTTATCTGCTTTCCTTTTAGCTTTCACAAGGATTTTTACATTCAGCAAAACAGTAAGTTGAAGAATAATGCAGTAGTGGTTCTTACATGGATAAACAGAACACACTGCATAGACTCGATAATAATCTTTGGTGATTCTTTTGTTTAATGGGAAACAAAAAGTTATACATAAAACTGTGTTTTATATATAACTTAGAGCCAGTTCACATCCACTTTGCATTGGCAGCACCCAACGGACACCATTGA